>NW_027522400.1:0-335770 GCF_052094955.1 Ictidomys tridecemlineatus | reverse complement strand
ACTGCAATGGTGTTCCCTTGTTATATGAAGTGTGTGAGGTAGTAAGTGGGACTTCAAAATCTAATTCTTAGGTGGATGTGGTATTTATTAGAATGGGACTTGACTTCAGTACTTTGATGAAATCACTCATCCAACTTTCAGAGTTTACTTTTAAATACTTTGAGCTAGAAAAGAAGCCTATGCCTTTATCCTTTTTCTATTTTGCATTCTTTTCAAACTATTAAATAATCATTTACAGCAGAAGCCACCCATGTTCCTCCTAACAATATTTTAACATGATGTCAGGTGACAGCACTGTGAATGTTCATAGACATGAATTTCAGAGAGACACTTCCCATTACAAACCAGGTGGGTTAGTCTTGCAATACTCCAAATAAGGATGATCCACAAACCTGTGAAGCTCCAGGAAAGTACAGTGACCTGCAACAAAAACAGATGGCCTCTACCTTCTGGGCCACTTGAGAGGTTCCTGGGCCTGTTGCTACATGTCCCCTTTGACTCAGCCTTTTCTCATGCTGTTTTCTTGTGGTGGCTGCTAACCCCAAAGAATGCAGGAAGGAGCCATAGTGAAGAGTGTCCGAGTTTCTCTAAGAGACACTGCTGAAACCAAACGTATTTTCCTTTGCTCCAGGGGAACATTTTAGGTTTTGTTTTGCACAGCTGGTTTCCAGACTGGAAGATTGGCAAGTTTCGGTCAACCCTTAAGAATCAGTGACTGCCTTTGAGCTGAGGAGTGAAGGCCTGAGGTCCTTTGAGGGACTCACAGGAGAAACAGCCGGGATTCTCCCACTTCCCTACTACTCCATTGTTAATATATTATCTAAGATAACTAGAAGTTTTAAAAGTAAATACAGACCTTGAGCTTTACCTTTAGACATACATCTTATTCAAGCATCTTTTATGCCGACACTGGGCTTTTGTCTGGATACCCAAGAACATGTTGACATTTTATTTTTATATGGTTCCAAACTTATTCTCTTTAGTTTTATTATCCATGATATTGCAGGCTTTATTTTGTTACTTTGGAATTTTTTTTTTCTCTTTTAGAACAAAATGAGTTTTATTCACCTTACTGTTAGAAAGAAAGGGGAAAACTTCAACCAGAAACAACAATTCATTTCCCACAAGGTTTAACAACATGATCAGGAAAATGTGAAGTGGGACAAAGTATGTATTGTTGCCTTAACTCTAGGATGAAGCGTGGAATAAAATGATGAAAGTCATTTTCATATCAGATAAGGACACATGAACAGTCTTCTAGTTTTAGACAAAATCTCACTTTTCTTATGAGAGCTCATTTGGACAGTTTAAATCCTGGTTTCTTGAAGTATGGTCAAGTCTACTGCATCAGAATCCTTTGGAATGCTTGTTAAAAATACCACTTGCTGGGGCTGGGGTTGTGGCTCAACGGTAGAGCGCTCACCTCGCACGCCCAAGACCCTGGGTTGGATCCCCAGCACCACATAAAAATAAATAAGTGGAATAAAGGTATTGTGCCCAACTACAACTAGAAAATAAATATTTAAAAAAAAATACCACTTGCTGTGACACATCCAAGTAGGCCGGGAATCTGCATTCTAGTAAGTTCCCTGGTCTATTCTGCTACACAGTCACATTTAAGAGCCACTGGTGGGATCATTCACACAATCTCTATTGCTTATGATCACAAGACTAGCATAGATTCATGTAATAATCCCAGAAGAGTTTTAATTTTTTCCCCCACAATATTTTATTTTTATGTGGTGCTAAGGATCAAACTTAGTGCCTCACATGTACTAGGCAAATGTTCTACCACAGAGCTACAAACCCAGCCCCAAGTTTTAATTTTTAATAAAAAATAAAAATCTCAAATTCAAAGTCAGTGAAATTTACTCCATAATCCACAAAATTATAAGTTGATATTTTATCTAATGTCTTTTTGTAGCCCCAAGGTAATGATAGGGATTTCTCCCTTGCTTACTCTTCCCTAAATCTGTTTTAAATTTTCAAGAAGCTAAGCACTTGGGCTCAATTGCACTAATTATTTTTCCTTAGAAAGAATTAGCTTATCATACACTGTCAGTAATTTGAAATTCTGCCCTAACTGCAATAATCACCACTGTCCTTTTCAGTGGGGACTTAAGATTTCTGTCACTTTATCACAAATCCCATGCTACATATGAGTTAGAATCTCTCTTGGCTTTGATTGGACAATCTAGCTCATGAAAAAGAGTGTGTCAATTTCCTTTGAGAAGTGAAAGGAGCTCACTACTCAGTTTCAAAACCCTAAAATCAAAATTAGCAAAGAAAAAAGTTGCAAAGGAAGAAACAGGCTCACTTATTTCTACTTCATGTTATAAATTCTTGATGAGTGAAAAGGCAGCTGCATTTCTTACTAAAACATCAGTATTGGTATTGATTTACATAGTGGGACTAACAGGGGATATTTACATCATACAAGGAAATTCTATATGGTCACATTCTATATGACCACAGCCTATAAGGAAATTCTATATGGCACCCTACAGTATCCAAGGAAAGAGACTTGGAAAGGGGCCCCTCCCTAAACAGGCTCAGACCTCCTTGGGAAACTGAGCTTGGCACACATAGAAGGGAAGGTGGCTGATTTGCCCAGGCTAGACATGGTATGCAGTTCCTGGGCAAGCCATCCTCTAAAGTACAGGCAGGTACCATCCATCCACAACTAACAGCCTGGCAATGCGCAGGGATTTGGGGCCTTCAAAAAGGGTGGGAACCCTTTGGGATGCAAATGATCTGACGAGTCAAAGAGCCAGTGATGGCATTAAGCCTTTGGGACACTGAAGCAAGCTAGAAATCTTTCAGGGCTGGGGAGAAAGTTATTACCAGGCTGAGTTATCACACATTCTGTGTGATACATGATTGGGGCAGAATTCCACCAGGTGGCCTCATACCCTCACCACTGACCCACCAGGTATTAACCACAAACATCAAGGACATGATCTGCAGTTCACAATGGCTTAACGTAGGGTCTTTTGACTTTCCAATAGTACAAAGCATATCCATACAACCATTATTTTTCACTTTCAAAATTGTATTCAGTAAATTACATGACATAATCAACACTATATTATAAAACAGGAGTTGTAATAGATGATTTTGCCTGACTGTAAGGCTAATGTTCTGAGTGTGAAGGTAGACTAGGCTGAGCTGTGATGTGTTAAATGCATTTTCAACTTATGATAATATTTTTCAATCACATTGGGTAAAATGGTAAGTAAGAGCCATCTGTTGTCCTTTTCTTTCTTCCTGCCCCTCTAGCGCCCTCTACTGAAAAACCTACAATGTGTTCACTGAAGGGTGAACTTGGAGCAGAGAGGCCATAGATTGATAACCAAAACAGATATGGTCTAGATTATTACCCTTGCTTTATATTCTAGAATCATAAAGAACTTTATAGTTATTGATTCTGTAAGAACCACTTCTCAGACAACAAATAACAATGGGTATCAAATGGACAACACATCTCTTCAAGGAGGGGTCAAAAGGAAAATGTTTAAGGCCAGGGTTGTGGCTTGGTCGTAGAGTGCTTGCCAGCATGTGTGAGTCACTGAGTTCAACCCTTAGCACCACATAAAAATTGATAAATAAAATTTAAGAAGGTATCATGTTCATCCACAACTAAAATAATATTAAGAAAAACAAAAGGAAAGTATTTCTAATTTGTTTTCTTTAGATGTGATGCAGGCATCTATATTACCCAGAATACCCAAATCAATAGAGTCAGAATGTGGCCTATTTATTATGACATATTAGTTTTGTGTCTATCAATATATCTCTTACTGCTAAGTTCTATCTTCATATCCTTCTCTGTATGTCTCTACATCTCTCTTGGTATGTTTCTGTGTGTTTTTGTCTATCTCGACTTCTACCTTTGTCATTTTCTTGTTCTTTTCCAATTATCTATGTGCAACTTACAAAGGAGAAAGTGAGAATGAGAAGAGGAAAAAAAAACAGAGGGAAGACCTTAATCAAGTGAAGAAGATGCATTTTTTAATTGGAGAGAAAAATTAAGAATTTCACCCCATTCAAGCTAAGAAAGGTACCTAAAAGAAGATTTTTGCAATATCATTTAAATATGTAAGAGTGAAAAAGGACTATTTCCCTTTCTAATTAAAATGGAATGTAAGAATTGTCTTTGTTTTGTAGAATAACTGAGTTATAATAAAATGAAATAACTCAACAAAGAGGGCTCATAGGCAATGGAATGACACTTTTTTTTTTTTTTTTTTTGATTTAAACTATAAGGAAGTTTAATCACAAGGGCTAGAGTACATAGTGAATCTGAACATCAAAAGCCATGTGAGGAACCTGGTACATTTAAAAAAATAGTTATCAATGGACTTTTATTTTACTTATTGATATGTGGATTTGAGGATTGAACACAGTGACTCAACATGCTAGGCAAGCACTCTGTTACTGAGCTGAAACCCCAGTCCTAACCTGATACATTTTTTTTTTTTATTGGTTGTTCACAACATTACAAAGCTCTTGACATATCATACTTCGAACAATAGTTTCAAGTGAGTTATGAACTCCCATTTTTACCCCAAATACAGATTGCAGAATCACATAGGTTACACATTCACATTTTTACATAATGCCATACTCGTGACTGATGTATTCTGCTACCTCTCCTATCCTCTACTATCCCCCTCCCCCCATCTTCTCTTTCTATCCCATCTACTGTAATTCATTTCTCTCCTTATTTTTCTTCCAATTTCCCTCACAACCTCTTTTATGTAGTTTTTTATAACAATGAGAGTCTCTTTCCATTTCCATGCAATTCCACTTTTCTCTCTCTTTCCCTTCCATCTCGTGCCTCTGTTTAATGTCAATCTTTTCTTCCTGCTCTTCCTCCCTACTCTATTCTTAGTTGCTCTCATTATATCAAAGAAGACATTTGGTATTTGTTTTTTAGGGATTGGCTAGCTTCACTGAGCATAATCTGCTCTAATGCCATCCATTTCCCTGCAAATTCCATGATTTTGTCATTTTTTAGTGCCGCGTAATACTCCATAGTGTATAAATGCCACATTTTTTTAATCCATTCATCCATTGAAGGGCATCTGGGTTGGTTCCACAGTCTAGCTATTGTGAATTGTGCTGCTATGAACATCGATGTGGCAGTATCCCTGTAGTACGCTCTTTTAAGGTCTTCAGGGAATAGACCAAGAAGGGCAATAACTGGGTCAAATGGTGGTTCCATTCCTAGCTTTCCCAGGAATCTCCATACTGCTTTCCAAATTGGTCGAACCAATTTGCAGTCCCACCAGCAATGTATAAGAGTACCCTTTTCCCCACATCCTCGCCAGCACTTGTTATTATTTGACTTCATAATGGCTGCCAATCTTACTGGAGTGAGATGGTATCTTAGGGTAGTTTTGATTTGCATTTCTCTGACTGCTAGAGATGGTGAGCATTTTTTCATGTATCTGTTGATTGATTGTATGTCCTCTTCTGAGAAGTGTCTGTTCAGGTCCTTGGCCCATTTGTTGATTGGGTTATTTGTTTTCTTATTGTCTAATTTTTTGAGTTCTTTGTAAACTCTGGATATTAAGGCTCTATCTGAAGTGTGGGGGGTAAAAATTTGTTCCCATGATGTAGGCTCCCGATTTACTTCTCTTATTGTTTCTCTTGCTGTGAAAAAACTTTTTAGTTTAAGTAAGTCCCATTTGTTGATTCTTGCTATTAACTCTTGTGCTATGGGTGTCCTGTTAAGGAATTTGGAGCCTGATCCCACAATATGTAGATCGTAGCCAACTTTTTCTTCTATCATACGCAGAGTCTCTGTTTTGATATCAAGGTCCTTGATCCATTTTGAGCTAATTTTTGTGCATGGTGAGAGGAGGGGATTCAGTTTCATTTTGTTGCATATGGATTTCCAGTTTTCCCAACACCATTTGTTGAAAATGCTATCCTTCCTCCATTGCATGGTTTTAGCCCCTTTATCGAATATAAGATAGTTGTAACTTTGTGGATTAGTCTCTGTATCCTCTATTCTGTACCATTGGTCTACCCGCCTGTTTTGGTACCAGTACCATGCTGTTTTTGTTACTATTGCTCTGTAGTATAGTTTGAAATCTGGTATTGCTATACCACCTGATTCACACTTCCTGCTTAGAACTGCTTTTGCTATTCTGGGTCTTTTATTTTTCCATATGAATTTCATGATTGCTTTATCTATTTCTACAAGCAATGCCATTGGAATTTTGATTGGCATTGCATTAAACTTATAGAGGACTTTTGGTAATAACGCCATTTTGATGATGTTAGTTCTGCCTATCCATGAACAGGGTATATCTTTCCATCTTCTAAGATCTTCTTCTACTTCTCTTTTTAGGGATCTGTAGTTTTCATTGTATAAATCTCTCACCTCTTTTGTTAGGTTGATTCCCAAGTATTTTATTTTTTTTGAGGATATTGTGAATGGAGTGGTTTTCCTTATTTCCATTTCAGAGGTTTTGTTGCTGATATACAGAAATGCCTTTGATTTGTGCGTGTTGATTTTATATCCTGCCACTTTGCTGAATTCATTTATTAGTTCTAGTAGTTTTTTTGTAGACCATTTTGGGTCTTCTAGGTATAGAATCATGTCATCTGCAAATAGTGATAATTTAAGTTCTTCCTTTCCAATTTTTATGCCTTTAATTTCTTTCGTTTGTCTAATTGCTCTGGCCAGTGTTTCGAGAACTATATTGAATAAAAGTGGTGATAGAGGGCATCCCTGTCTTGTTCCTGATTTTAAGGGGAATGCCTTCAATTTTTCTCCATTCAGAATGATGCTAGCCTGGGGCTTAGCGTAAATAGCTTTTACAATATCAAGGTAAGTTCCTGTTATCCCTAGTTTTTCTAATGTTTTGAACATAAAGGGATGCTGTACTTTGTCGAATGCTTTTTCTGCGTCTATCGAGATGATCATATGGTTCTTATCTTTAAGTCTATTGATATGGTGAATTACATTTATTGATTTCCGTATATTGAACCATCCCTGCATCCCAGGGATGAATCCTACTTGATCATGGTGCACAATTTTTTTGATGTGTCTTTGTATCCGATTCGCCAGAATTTTATTGAGGATTTTTGCATCTAGGTTCATCAGAGATATTGGTCTGTAGTTTTCTTTCTTTGATGTGTCTTTGTCTGGTTTCGGAATCAATGTGATGTTGGCCTCATAGAATGAATTTGGAAGGACTCCCTCTTTTTCTGTTTCCTGGAATAACTTGAAAAGTATTGGTATTAATTCTTCTTTAAAGGTTTTGTAAAACTCTGCTGTATACCCATCCGGTCCTGGGCTTTTCTTGGTTGGTAGTCTTTTGATTACTTCTTCAATTTCATCCATTGATATTGGTCTGTTCAAATCGTGTGTGTCCTCCTGACTCAGTCTGGGCAAATCATATGTCTTAAGAAATTTATTGATGTCTTCACTATCTTCTATTTTATTGGAATATAGGTTTTCAAAATAGTTTCTAATTGTCTTCTGTATTTCTGTGGCGTCTGTTGTGATATTGCCTTTTTCATCCCTTATGTTAGTAATTTGAGTTCTCTCTCTTCTTCTCTTCGTTAGCATGGCTAAAGGTTTGTCAATCTTGTTTATTTTTTCAAAGAACCAACTTTTAGTTTTGTTAATTTTTTCGATAGTTTCTTTTGTTTCAATTTCATTGATTTCCGCTCTGATTTTAATTATTTCTTGCTTTCTGCTGCATTTGCTATTGTTTTGCTCTTCCTTTTCTAGGGCTTTGAGATGAAGTGTGAGCTCATTTATTTGTTGGTTTTTCCTTTTTTTGAGGTATGACCTCCAGGCGATGAATTTCCCTCTTAAAACTGCTTTCATTGTGTCCCATAGATTCCGATAGGTTGTGTCTGCATTTTCATTTATCTCTAAGAATTTTTTGATTTCCTCCTTTATGTCTTCTGTAACCCTTTGATCATTCAGTAACATATTGTTCATTTTCCATGTGATATTGGATTTTCCCTTCCTTCTTTTATCATTAATTTCCAGTTTCAATCCATTATGATCGGATAAAATGCATGGTATAATCTCTACCCCTTTATATTTATTGAGGGTTGCCCTATGGCATAATATATGGTCTATTTTTGAGAAGGATCCATGTGCTGCTGAGAAAAAAGTATATCCATTCGATGATGGTTGGTATATTCTATATATGTCAGTTAAGTCTAGGTTATTGATTGTGTTATTGAGGTCTATAGTTTCTTTATTCAACTTTTGCTTGGAGGATCTGTCCAATGGTGAGAGAGGTGTGTTGAAGTCACCCATAATTATTGTGTTGTGGTCTATTTGATTCTTGAACTTGAGGAGAATTTGTTTTATAAACTTTGAAGCGCCATTATTTGGTGCATAAATATTGATAATTGTTATGTCTTGTTGTTTAATGGTTCCTTTTAACAGTATATAATGTCCTTCCTTATCCCTTTGGATTAACTTAGTCCTGAAGTCGATTTTATTCGATATGAGGATGGCCACCCCTGCTTGCTTGCGATGAGCGTGTGCGTGGTATATTTTTTCCCAACCTTTCACCTTCAGCCTGTGTATGTCTTTTCCAGTCAGGTGAGTCTCCTGGAGACAGCATATTGTTGGATTTGTTTTTTTGATCCATGTTACCAGCCTATGTCGCTTTATTGGAGTGTTTAAACCATTAATGTTTAGAGTTACTATTGATATATGGTTTGTACTTACAGCCATATTTGATTATTTATCTCATTTTTTTATTTTTATTTTTTTAATTGCGTTTGTTTCACCATGATTAGTTTTCCCCCCTCCGTCTGTCTTTACTGAGGTACTTCCCACTGTTGGCTTTGGTTATTGTTTTCCGTTTCTTCCTCGTGAAGTGTTTTGCTCAAGATGCTTTGCAACGCTGGTTTTCTGGCTGCAAATTCTTTTAGTTTTTGTTTATCGTGAAAGATTTTTATTTCATTGTCGTATCTGAAGCTTAATTTTGCTGGGTACAGAATTCTTGGTTGGCATCCATTGTCTTTCAGTGTTTGAAATACGTTATTCCAGGATCTTCTCGCTTTCAGCGTCTGAGTTGAGAAGTCCGTTGTTAACCTTATTGTTTTACCCCTGAATGTAATCTTTCTCTTTTCTCTTGTAGCTTTTAATATTTTCTCTTTGTTCTGTATATTGGATATCTTCATAACAATGTGTCTTGGCGTTGGTCTACTGTGATTTTGTATGTTCGGTGTCCTGTATGCATCTACAATTTGAATATCTGTTTCCTTTTTTAATTCTGGAAAGTTTTCTGTGATTATTTCATCTAGTAGATTACTCATTCCCCTTGTTTGAATCTCTATCCCTTCCTCTATCCCAATGACTCTTAAATTTGGTTTTTTTATATTATCACATATCTCTTGTATGCTTCTCTCATGATTTTTAACCAGCCTATCTGAGATGGCTAGCCTCTTTTCCAGATGATATATTTTGTCTTCATTATCTGATGTTCTAGCTTCTACTTGCTCCACTCTATTAATGATACTCTCATTTGAGTTTTTAATTTGGTTTATAGTTTCCTTCATTTCTAAGATTATGGTTTGATTCTTTTTTATAGTCTCTATCTCCTGATAAAGATGCTTAACTTCTTCCTTTATCTGTTTGTGTAATACATTCTCAATGTGTTCTTTCGCTGCTTGAATTTGCTGTCTTGTATCCTCTTTAAGGTTCCGTTCCATCTGTCTCAGGTGTTCCATGAGTTCTTTATATGACCATTTTTCTGGTGGTTCTATATCCTCCTGAATATTTAGGCTGCCCTGCATTGTTTGCACTCCTTTTCTTCCTTGCTTTTTCATGCTGTTCATATTGTTTCTTGTTCTGTTTGACTGCTGAGTTACTGTTTACTCCTATAAATATATTTGAAGCTTGGGAGGAAAGGTATTAGAAGGGATGGGTAGAAGTCACTAAAGAGAATAAGAGTAAGCAGGTAGAATTCAAGGAAGGGGGAATAAGAAAATTAAAAAGAGATGTAAAGACAGGAGAAAAGAAGGATAGAAAAAAATAGAAGATTAAAAGGGATTTAAAGAAAAATAATAATAGTAGAAATGGAAAATGAGATTTAAAAAATAGAATAAAATAAAATAAGATGGATTAAAAAACATTTAAAAAGACAGCAAAAAAAAAAAATTTATAAATGCAGTCCTAGAGTTCAATTAACTGCTCTTCCAGTGGGTGGAGCTATGCCCACCGGGCCAAGTTTCTCCTCTCAGTAGGCGGGAGTCAATCACTGTGCAGCGGTACTTCCTCCCGGATTGGGCGGGTCTCCATTCCTGCTGTTCGCTGTGTGGGCGGGGCCTTTTGCAGAGCTGGTCAGGGGTCGTTTGCAGCACTGGGTTGGCAGGTGGAGGGTGGTCGTCTGCAGCTCCAAACCGCCAGAGGAGGTTCACAGAGTCGAGCCCTCGGGGCCGGGCAGGCAGCGCCTGCTCCCCCACTCACTGCAAGGGTGTAGGCAGCGGTTGCTTGGCGGTAGCCAGCAGCGGTTCACAGAGCTGGTCTGCGGGGGCCCAAGCAGCCAAGCAGGCAGCGCCGGCTCCCAAGTTCACTGCGCTGTGTGAGCAGCGGCTGGTTGAGGTTCACCAAGCCAGCCCGGGGGGGGGGGGGGGGGGGGGACAGGCAGACAGCCAGCAACTGCTTCCAAGTTTGATGTTACGTGTGGGCGGTTCACAAAGCCAGGCTGCGGGGACCCAGACAGGCTGCTCCTACTCCTAAACTCGCTGCAGCGTGTGGGCGGCGGTCGGCTTGGGTTCACAGGGCCCGCCCGCGGGGATCCAGGCGGGCAGCAATGGTTCCCAAGAACAATGCAGCGTGTGGCCTGCGCCGGCTGGGATTCACAGAGCCAGCCTGCGGGGACCCAGGGGAGGTCGCTCCTGCTCCTAAACTCGCAGCCGCTTGTGGGCGGCGGTCGGCTTGGGATCACAGGGCCCGCCCGCGGGGATCCAGGCAGGCAGCAATGGTTCCCAAGTACAATGCAGCGTGTGGCCTGCGCCGGATGGGATTCACAGAGCCAGCTCGCGGGGACCCGGGGCAGGTCGCTCCTGCTCCTAAACTCGCTGCCACGTGTGGGCGGCGGTCGGCTTGGGTTCACAGGGCCCGCCTGCGGGGGTCCAGGCGGGCAGCAATGGTTCCCAAGAACAATGCAGCATGTGCCCTGCGCCGGCTGGGATTCACAGAGCCAGCTCGCGGGGACCCGGGGCAGGTCGCTCCTGCTCCTAAACTCGCAGCCGCTTGTGGGCGGCGGTCGGCTTGGGTTCACAGGGCCGGCCCGCGGGGATCCAGGCGGGCAGCAATGGTTCCCGAGAACAATGCAGCGTGTGCCCTGCGCCGGCTGGGATTCACAGAGCCAGCTCGCGGGGACCCAGGCAGGCAACGACCGTTCCCACGAATGCTGCAGCGTGTGGGCAGCGGTCGGCTTGGGTTCACAGAGCCCGCCCGCGGGGGTCCAGGCGGTTAGTGTCCGCTCCTATGCTCACTGCAATGTGTAGGCAGCGGCCATTCGGGGGCCCCTGGCGGGACTGTGCCCCTGCTCTGGGTTGCCGAGATTCAGTATTTTGTGACAATCTGACACCTCCTATTAAACTTACTAGTTCCAGGAAGGTCTCCTTTCAGAGGAAATTTGCTTGAAGTTTCCCAGCAGGACGCATGTGGGTGTATTAATGAGTCTCTCTGATCCCCTTACCACGGAGGCATTGTATGTGCTGCCTCTTCGCTGGCAGCCATGTTCATCCTCCGGAATGACACTTTTAAAAAACTGTCTTCCATCCTGAAGATTAAAAGAGAGCGGCGGGGCTGCTCGCCCTGGACCAGGCTGGCAGGTTCAGGCTCCCGGGGTCCAGGCGGCAGAGAAGGATGCGGTGGCCTCAGCAGTGTGGCCTGGGCTGTGGATGTCAGAGGGGAAGAGATGGCCTGACCCACAGGCACCTTGGAGAGTGGGAGGGCGACAAAGTGCAACCAAGTGTGACCTGGGGAGCAGGAGGCTGGTTTAAAAGAAAGACCCGCCAAGGTGGAAACATTGTTGGAGGAGGAGGTCATCAGGTTTGCCAAGAAGCCATTTTGCGAAGCCCCTGTTGACTCAAGGCTTTTGATGATGAATTCATGTATCCAGACTAATTCTTCATGGACCTTTGCATTTGGGAGACAGAGCCCTCAAACACTTCTGTGCAGCTGGGAATGCAGGCTTCTGCTTCACTTTGGAGGAAGCATTAAAGATTCATTTCCAGAAGACATGAGAAGAGAGAAGTGAGCCTTTGGTATCATGGAGGTTCCTTGCCTTGCCCATGGGCTAGAAGAGAGAAGAGTTGCTTCATGAGATTTGATCCCTTTTTCCTGAAGTTCCACAGAGTAGGCAAGTCCTTGGATCCCCTGCAAGAAAGTCTTCCGGCCCGAAGGTCAGATGTGTCCAGATGTTGACCTGAAGGATATCAGCTCCTAGAAGCCCTCATCTTGGCTGCAGTGTTTCCTCCCCTCAATGCAAAGCAAGAAAGTGCAGTTGGCCCTGCACCCATTCTTCTGCATCCATGGTCCCCACCAGCTGGAAATCCAAACTAACCAGGAAAAGAGTTGTGTCTCTGGACAGATACTTCTCTCCTCATTGTTTCCTGGGTCTTACAGGGTTACAGAGAATGAAACTGCCCTTTCATTGTATTAGGTGTCAGAAGTCATCTAGAGATAATGGAAGTGCTAAAGGAAGAAGATATGCAGCGTTTGGATGCAAATACTCTGCCATTTTTGTAAGAGACTTGAGCAAGTGTGGATTGGTGTTTTTGGCAGACTTTGAACAAATCTCCCTTGGATTTCCTGTTTCTGGTTTGGGGGCTTGGGGAGTGTTCAGGACTTGAGTGTGAGTCAGCCTCATGGGAATGTGGTAGGGGGGCAGTTGGAGCTGTTGTGCAGAACCTCAGTGATGCCTTGTAAGGCCACATCCAACACTGCAAGCAGGAGCCAAAGAGGGAGCCCTCTTCCCATGTGTTTATCTTAACTCTTGTCTTATCCAAAATCATGACTTGTGAAAGGTTGCAGAAATGGAGTCATGCCAAGAAGTTGGGAAGTTCTGGGGAGCATGGGGTGTCATTCTATTTTGTCTCTGCATTACGATGTGATACCGGGTGGGAACTTGAAGATGTGCTTAGGCCATGGATTCTCCTTCCCTGGGAAGGGGCTTCTTAAAGCAGCCCTTGTTCCTGTTTCACCTGCTTCCCCAGGAGGACACAACAAGAACTTTCTCACAAGTTGAGCCCTGGTCTTGGTGTTCCAGCCTCCAAATTTGAGAAATAAAATCTGTGCTATGAAAAAATAAAAAGATTAAAAGAGAGAAAATATATATCAACCTACTTAAAACTATTTGTGAATAAATTTTATTAAAAGGTAAAATATAGTCTAATATCCCTGCCAGTGCAAGTAGGTAGAACAAAAGTGAAATTAAGCTTAAGATGTAAAGAACAAACATTTTTCCAACCTAACTCAAAAGGTCAAATACAGTTTGATAATGGATAGTGTTGATGTTATTATTTAAAACTCTAAGGAAACTGCCCAAATTTAGGAATAATTACTTTAACCTAGGTTTAAAACCCTGAATAGATACTATATTTTCTCACACAGAATATAAGTTCTTTTCTTCCTCCACTTTTTCTTTTTAAAAATCGATTTTCTGACATTTTCTACAAATCTTACTGAAGTTTTCTTGCTTTTGAATAATAAATTTTGAGGAGGAGCTAGGCATAATGGTACACATCTGTAATCCCAGTGGCTCGGGAGGCTGAGACAGGAGGATCTTAAATTCAAAGCCAGCCTCAGCAAAAGTGAGGTGCTAAGCAACTCAGTGAGACCCTATCTCTAAATAAAATACAAAATAGGGCTGGGAATGTGGCTCAGTGGATGGAGGGAAGCTAATTGAATGAAATGAGCAAAGGGAAATTTTTGGAATTATAGAAATATCCAGTATCCTGTTTTGGGTGGTGATTCTACGTGATGAGGTTCAAATGCCCCTACATCAAAATTTAGCATTTTGAGCTAATTGAGAAACTGCCAGTGTAGGAAGATCTTTTTGACCTTCCCCACACTTTTCCTCTGAAGCAGATCATAAAGATTATAATATTAAAACATATTTAAACTTTATTGCATTAGGAGCTCAAATGGAGCAAAGTGAGTATATTCATGTCAACAAAATAAAAAATTAAAAAAGTGGATCAAGGACCTAGGAATTAAACCAGAGACTCTGCTCTAATAGACGAAAAAGTAGGCCTTAATCTTCATCATGTGGGATTAGGCCCCAACTTCCTTAATAAGACTCCTATAGCACAAGATGAGTGTAGATTCAAACTAAAAAGTTTCTTCTCAGCAAAAGAAACAATCTGTGAGGTGAATAAAGAGCCTACATCTTGGGAGCAAATTTTTACCCCTCACACATCAGATAGAACACTAATTTCCAGGATATATAAAGAACTCAAAAAGCTAAGCACCAAAAAAACCAAATAACCCAAGCAACAAATGGGTCAAGGACCTGAACAGACACTTCTCAGAAGAGGATTTACAATCAATCAACATATGTATGAAAAAATGCTCATCATCTCTAGCAATTAGAGAAATGCAAATCAAAACTACTCTAAGATATCATCTCACTCCAGTCAAAATGGCAGCTATTATGAAGACAAACAACGATAAGTGTTGGCAAGGATGTGGGGAAAAAGGTACACTCATACACTGCTGGTGGAACTGCAAATTGATAGAGCCAATATGGAAAAAAGTATGAGATTCCTTGGAAAACTGGGAATGGAACCACCATTTGACCCAGCTATCCCTCTCCTTGGTCTATACTCAAAGGACTTAAAAACAGCATACTTACAAGGACACAGCCACATCGATGTTTATAGCAGCACAATTCCCAATGGCTAAACTGTGGAACCAACCTAGATACCCTTAACAGATGAATGGATTAAAAAAATGTGGCATATATACACAATGGAATTTTACTCTGCAATAAAAGAGAATAAATGGATGGCGCTGGAGAACATATTGCTAAGTGAAGTTAGCCAATCCCCAAAAAACAAATGCTGAATGTTTTCTCTGATATAAGGAGACTAATTCATAGTGGGGTAGGGAGGGGGAGCATGAGAGGAATAGACGAACTCTACATAGGGCAGAGGGGTAGGAGGGGAAGTAGGAGCAGGGAGTTATTCAAGGATGTCCTTGAATGTGATGGACATCATTATCCAAAGTTTGAAGACATGAATTGGTGTGAACATACTTTATATACAACCAGAGATACGAAAAATTATGCTGTTTATGTGTAATAAGAACTGTAATGCATTCCACTGTCATTTATTTTTAAAAAGTCAATTTAAAAAATAAAAAAAGAAAGATACCATTATTCTACCAGAGGAAATGAGCATCTTTATCTCTGAAGACTCATGGACACGGTGAAGAATCTGAATAAACAGGCTAAACTCCCCACCAGTCTAGGGCACAGAGGATTTGAACAAAATTAACCACCTTGACCTAACTAGTATTTGTTGAACATTACACTCAACAACTGAAGAATACACTTTTTAAAATATATTTTTTAGTTGGGCACAATATCTTTATTTACTTATTTTTATGTGGTGCTGAGAATCAAACCTAATACCCCACATTTATGAGGCAAGAGCTCTGCCACTGAGCTACAGCAAAAGAATACACTTCTTTTCAATTATGAATGGTATATGCACCAAGACAGATCATATACATGGCCATAAAACAGCTTAAAATGAAAACAATTAAAACCATGCAGATTGTTCTTTTAAAACAGAATTAGAAATTAATAACAATAGGAAACTTAAGAAAGCATCAAATATTTGGAAATTAAATGATACACTTCTATATTATAACTGAATCAAAGAAGAAATCATATAATTATAAAATATTTTAAACTAAATAATAATGAAACTCAATACATCAAAAGTCATCAAATGGGAAAGAAATCAAATTTCAAAAGAAGTCAGTGGGAGGTATCTAACAAAAGGATTTCTATCTATAATGCATAAACATCTTTCCCTTATGCATTGCCAGGTTCAGAAATGGGATTGATTGAAGGAAAGAAATAGAAATTGTACAGCTTCATATGTTTTTACTAGAAAAGAATGGTCTGAAATCAATATCTTAGCTTCCACTTCAAAAAGTTGGAGAAAGAACAACATAGACATCTCAAAAGTAAGGAGAAGGAAATAATAAAGAGCAGAAATCAACCAAAGAGTAAAAGATGTTTAACATCTATCCATAGATGTTAAAAAGATAATAAGAAATATTATGAACAACTTTATGACAAAAACTCAACGGTGTCAACGAAATGGACATTCCTTGAGAATTTCTATTTATCTAAGCATCTGCAGCTACACTTACTGGTGATATTGAATGTTCCCCCTAAAATTAGGATCCAGGCAAGGTTATCCTCTGCAACCACCTCTACTTTACTGGAAGCCTTAGCCTTTGCCACAAGGCAAAAAGAGGAAATCAAAGGCAAAGGAAGAAGTAGAACTTTGCAGAGTTTACAAAGGAAGAAACTGTCTCTATTTGCATTCACCATCACTGTTTACCAAAAACAAACAAACAAACAAACAAACAAAAACCCTAAACAATCCATAACAACTGTTAGAACTAATAAGTGAATTTAACAAGGTTTAAGGACAAAAAGTAAAGGTACAAAAACAATCATGTTTTTATATATTGGCAGCTAATAATTAAAATTTTATAATTGTGTTAAAATATTTAGGAAAAAATGTAGCTAAACACATGAAAACCTCTATATTGATAACTATAAGACATTGTTGAGAGAAATTATAGAGGTTTAAATATGGACATATGTCAATTCTCCCAAAAAAATCACAAAGAAAACATTTATTTAGTTGAGTCAGCTTGTTTAATTCAAAGAACTGAGGATACTAAAGCATTTTTGAAAAATAACAAATTTGGAGTATTTATATTATCTAACTTTAAGAATTACTATAAAAATCGATTAATCAAGAAAGTGTGATCCTGGCTTAGGATTGACATAGAAGATTTTTTGAACAGAATGGAGCCCAAAAATATACTAGCACTTATAAGGTCCATTTATTTTCAAAGAGGAGACCAAATAATTACATGGGGAGAAAGTCCTTTTCAACAAATAATGTTGTAATAACTGGATATTCATGTGGAAAAAAGTGAATCTGGCCCTTTTTAACATCATTCACGAAAGTAATTTTAAATGAGTCATAGATCTAGATATAAAAGTTGTAATCATATGGCTTTAGTGGAAAACTTGAAAGGATATATTTGTGACAAATTTTTATAAAACCAGTCGCAGAAAGCAATGAACATATACTAAATTTCGTCAAAATTAGAAAACTTCTGCTCATCAGAAGCTATCATTAAGATAATGAATAGGCAAGACACAGATTGTGAGAAAATATCCACAAATTATATTTTTGACAAAGAACAAGAACTTCTACAACATAACAATAAAGACAAACAACCAACTTTTCAAATGGCAAAAGGTTTAAGCAAAAATGTCACAAAAGATATACAAATAGCCAGTCATCGCAAGGAAAAGTGCTCACTATGATTAATCATCCAAGAAATGCAAATTAGAACACAATGAGTCATAACTTCACTCCTACCAGAAGGACTAAAATTAAAAAGATGGACAATTCTAAATGTTGGTAAGGATGTGGAGAAACGAGAACGCCAATATTATGTTGACAGGCAGTTTTTTATATAACTAAACATATACCTACCCTTATAACCCAGGAAGTTACATACCCATAAAACATGAAAACATACGTCCACAAAAAAACTTCATAAGGACATTTGGAGCACTTTACTCATTATACTCCCAAAATGGAAACTGCCCAGGGATCCATCAAAATAGAAAAAAACTTCAAATATTCCTATAATGGAATATCACTCAGTAATAAAAGATATGAACTTCTGATATAAACAACGTAAATGGACCTCAAAATTGTTGTGTTGAGTGAAAGGAGCCATCCACCAAAGAGCATACATGTTGTATGGTTCCATTTACAAATCAAATCTATGGTGGAAAAAATAAAACTGTCTCTGAATGGAGTGGGGCCGATGGAGAGGGAAGGAGCACAATGTGGGGAGTGATCCTGTCGGGGGACACTGATGTTCTCTGTCTTGATAGAGGTTTGAGTTGCATGGGTTTGTGCATTTATTAAAATTTAGTGAATGGCTGGGGATGTAGCTCAGTAATAGAGCACTTGTCTATCATGTGTGAGGCCCTGGGTTCAATTCCTAGCACCAAATATAACACACACACACATATCAAAAAAAAAATCAGTGAATATAACATTTGTGTATTTTACCACATGCAAATATTCCATCAAAAAGAAAACTATAAACAAATATCTCACTAATGATATGTATCCTGAAGTATTGGGGAGAAATAAAGCATTTGAAATGCCTAAAAATTTAGGTGAACTAATAAATGAATGATGAATGGATATCATGAGAAAGTAAGAGTAATAAAATGTTAAGAGTAAAATCTAAGTGGCACATAGAGAGAGGATCATTGTAAAATTCTCTCAACGTCCTATGTGTGTGTGTGTGTGTTTGTAAAATTTTAATAACAAAATATTTTGGGGAAGCAGTGAATATACAGAATATATATACATGAATATATATATATATATGAATATACAGAATACACAGCAGTGAATATATAGATTTGTGAATTTTATTGTGTTTAAATTTCACATCAACAGAAAAATGACAGACATCCTGAGGAATTTAGGGAGTCTCTGCAATTTTGAAATGAATCAAAAATTAGAAGGGATTGATGGATGGTAGAAGGATAGATAAATGGATATTTTGATTATGAACAAGAACAATAAAATGTTAATGGTAGAATAAAGGTAATGGACATGTTTTTACTGCAAAATTCTTTTATTTTTGTTTGCAAATTTTTCAAAATAAACTATTGAGAGAAAATAATCTCTGAGGATAAAGGGCTTCTATAACTAAACGAAGGAAGAAAACATATTCAGAACAGTTAACACCCATCCAATCTCAGTGGCTGTTACTTGCTGACTGAGGTAGTCCCTTCCCTCCCATCACACATTTTTCTGTGAGTTAAATTCCATCCTTTGAGAGTCATTCCTTTAATTTCAACTTTGACCCTGGCTGAAATTCAGATACCTTGATAATTCCTGTTGTCTCCTTTAGCCTCTTCTCCTGAACTCATCCAATGCTCAGTGTTATTCTCTTCTCTGTCATTACAAGGCATTCACTGCTAATAATGCACCTGGCTACAAAATTGACTTCCTTCTTGTTTTTTAAAAATATATATTTAATATATTTTAATAACATATTTAATATATATATTTTTTAGTTGTAGGTGGACACAATACCTTTTTTTAATTTGTTTATTATTTTATGAGGTGCCAGGGATAGAACCCAGTGCCTCATGCATACTAGGCAAGTGCTCTACCACTGAGCCACCACCCTGGCCCCCTTCTTGTTGTTTTGATTTGTTTTTGCAGGAGCAGGGATTGAAACCCAGGATTCCCACATGGGCTAAGCAAGTGCTCTACTAAGCTACACCTCCAGCCCTTTTTTAAAAATTTGTTTTGAGACAGGGTCTTGCTAAGTTGGCCTCAAACTTGGCAATCCTCCCACCTCAGCTTCTGGAATAACTAGTATTACAGGTGTGCACTACTACGCCTGGTTCAACTGACGTCTCAAAGCCCTGTTCACCCATCCCCAGCTGATTCACAGGAGTTTCTGGGAAAGAAACCGCTGCCGCGTCAAAACTAGTATTTGCAAAACCATAACCGTCTTCTTTCCTCAACCCATTTCCCTTTCTGTCTCTG
This sequence comes from Ictidomys tridecemlineatus, assembly GCF_052094955.1. NCBI lineage: Eukaryota > Metazoa > Chordata > Mammalia > Rodentia > Sciuridae > Ictidomys > Ictidomys tridecemlineatus. Next base: position 315,904 of record NW_027522400.1, on the reverse strand, counting down.
TTTCTGTTATTACTACTATCATTCTTTGCTGGACAGAGATTTTACCTCATTCTTTCATTCAGTAAATAGTTACTGGCATCTGATAGAAGTTGTTGAACAAAATGAAGATGGTCTCTCTTCTCTTGAGGCTAATAGTGCTTTTAGATCTAGTTTTTCCTCCTCTTTTTTCATCTAAATTGGATTGTTCTCAGGCCCTCGCCCCTTCCCCTGCACCAACTCTCCAGGGGTTTAGGCAGCACTGTGGCTTTGGGGGGGGGGGGGGAGAACACCAGGGGTTATCCATTAACTGTCATCCAGGTTACTGTAAACTGGGACATTATCATCACTAAGTTTGCATGGCCCCTTCAGGCCCCAGGCTCCGTACTTGTGTGCTCTGCTTAGGGCCCTTAAATCCTTGAGGTCGCCTCGGCTCCCCTCTCCTCTATGCCCATGCTCGCCTGGGACAGCTCTAGTTCCTGCTTGTTATCACAGTGTACTTATCAATAGTGTCCCATTCGCTGCCAACTGTGTCCTGGTTTGGCCAGTAAACTCTGTGCCCACCCTCCCTGCCCTAAACCACACACAGCCATTTCTAATCTGCGCACTCTTACTTATTCACACAAACCAGTAGGTCAACAGAGGCTCCTCTGTTTCCAGAAACTCTCTAATCTGGGAGTTAAAAAGCACCACTCTTGTCCTCTGCTCTTCAAGGAGGATTGTCTGAGAAATTTTCCTTTTCCTATGAGTTTGGACTTTAAGACATAAAAGCCAAAAATGTTAGAGTCTCCCTCTAGTTTACCCACTTAGCCACATCCCTTGCCTTGGATGGAGGAAGGAAAAGAACATGGAGGGAGATCTGACTTCCAATCTCAAAATATTATCCCAGATTTAGAACCCAGTTATTTGAATATGTGTTTTGTCTCTTCTAATGACTAAATGTACATTAAGGTCCAAGATCGTTTATTCCCTTTTTAAAAACTGATACTCCTCCCTCCTCTTTTCCATTTGAGAATCAAGTCTTAGGAGTAGGCTCACTTGATGCTTGTTGAAGATGTAAGTATTATTAATCATTTGCATCTTAGAAAATAACCATAACTCATTTCCACTAAGTACAGGTCTAGACAAAGGAAGAAAGCAGCCATATATCAGAGATTTCAAAGATCTGGCTGGGGCTATGCAGAACTCCACAGTCAAAATACACGCAGCTTTTGCCCGTCTGGTATGGGGCCCCACCTCTTTGTTCTCAAACTGAATATGATTCTGTTCATGATATCACACCTAATAGGTCTAGAGACACCTGTTCCAGACCTGAGTGCTAGGCATCAGGGCCAACACCTGGTAAACGCAGTAAATATGAAACATGAGTGGGGCTTTGAGGATGTTCTGCTCTCAACTTCCAGAGAAGCATAAATGTGAAAATTAGAGCAAAGATCTCCCCATATCCCCAAGAACCCTCCTGGGGGCCCTAATCATTCTGCAACTCCTGAGTCAAATGCTCCCCAAACTCTGAAGGCTTCAGATGCTCCCCCTATAAGTCCATCTCTGCCTCGTTCAAAATAACTCATCTATTTACAACACCATGATGAAAACACACATAGGCTTTATAGCCAGACAGCCTACGTTCATTTCAAACCCAGACTCTGCTCCATCATCCCAGGTTGTAGTTCGATGATCTGTAAAACGGGGCTAGTATCTCATATGCTTACTTCTAAGTACAGATGGTCCCTGACTTGCAATTTTTTGACTTTAGGATGATATGAAAGCAATACATATTCAGCAGGACTTCTACTTTGAACTTTGGCGTCTTCTGGAGCTAGCAATATGAAGTACAGTACTCTCAGGTGCCATTGGCAACTCCCATGTAGCCCTACAACCATGAGGGTAAACAACAGGTACTCTACAGCATGTGGCTTGCTAAGCTATGATGTTCCAGAAACACACTCCTTCCTTCCTTCCCTCCTTCCTTCCTTCCTTCCTTCCTTCCTCCCCCCCCCCAGAGTTTCTTGCTATGTTACCCAGGCTGATCGGAACTCTTAGGCTCTCAAGCCATCTTCCTGCCTCGACCTCCCAAGTAGCTAGGACTACAGGTGTGTACCACTACGTCCAGCTAGTAAAAGCATTGTGAGTTAATATTTTCAACCTAACAATGGTTTTATCAAGATGTAAGCCCATCCTCAGCCAAGGAGCATGTGTACATATATGGTAAGCATTCAGTTACATTGGCCAAGACATATTCTAGCATAAAACTTGCTGTTTGCCCTGGCCCTCTTCTGGGTGCTCACCCCTTTCCAAAAAATAATAAACATTAAATAAATAATTTGTAACAACACTAGCAAACTCTTCTGTACGCTATGGCCCTCAGAATTGTTTAGATAAGTCTGAATTAGCAGCTCCACTCTGTTTTGTAACTCTTCACAAAGTATCTGTTTCTAGGTCCTCAGCCCCTGGACACAGAGAGGTGCTCTGTGTTACTTATCTTGTGGCTCAGGCTGCTCACTCCCATGCTCGTGCCTGGTACTGGGCATGTCCTGCCAGGTCCTCTGACTGTCTTCATTGACAGCAGGAGAGAAGACTGTGTTGGGACACCAACAAGTTAAGGGATATACTGGCCTGGGACCTAGTCACAGCAGTCAGACTCCTTCTCAGTAGTGCCTCAGTCTCCCCTTAAGTCCCCTCCCACAGGCTGCAGTCAAGCAACTGCCCTGGCCTTGACTCCTTCCCTTTGCTTCTGCCTCGCACCTGACTCAGGAATTCAAAGATGAAAAAGCAAACCACAAAGTCTCAGCCTTGCTTTCCTCTTTAACTTGTCTCCATTTTCTCCCCTCACAGCCGTTCTCGGGAAATCCCAGGCCACAGTCTTCCCCTGCCCCCCAACAGCCCTGCCGAGCTTCCCCCAGGCCGTTTACAGTAGCTCAAAAGGGAAAGTCACTTTCAATTACATGTTTTCATAAGAAGCATCTGCTGCATGCTCTTCTCTGAGGGGAGAAAGAATTAGGAACTCAGCGCCTCTGGACACCCAGTTGCTGGAAGGATGGAGCATCTCTGGGACTGAGAGGCATAGAAAAGGAGCCCTGGTAAGCATGGCCACCATCTTTGTGGGGTACCCCAAATAACATTGACCACTGTGGAGATCACTCTGAAACAGAAAAGGAGTGTTCCTTCTGGAGACCAAGTGTGCCCCTACAAGACAGATTCTGCCATCTTGTTCTTGGCTGCTTCTGAAGAAAGAAGTTGTACTTTAGTAGAACTGCAGAAGAACTTCCTTTCAATTCCAGGAGGAGGATACCCCATACCAAAGAAGGGCTCCTCAGCTTTTCTCAGAAGGTGATAGAGACTTGGGCCACTTCCTTATGAAGTTTGCAATCTCTCTCTCTCTCTCATGCTTGTGATTGCACTATATATGATTGCATTATATATATGATTGCAATATATATATGATTGCAATATATATATGATTGCAATATATATATTGCACCATATATATATTGCACCAGGGATTGAACCCAGGGGTTCAACCACTGAGTCACATCCCAGCCCTTTCTATTTATTTATTATCATATTATATTTAATTAATTAATTTATTTATTTTTGGTCCTGGGGATTGAACTCATAGTTGCTAACCATTGAGCAACATCCCCAGTCCCTTTGTAAGAAACATCATATTTTGAGACAGGATCTCACTAAGTGGCTTAAGGGCCTCACTAAGTTTCTAAGGCTGGCCTTGAACTGTGATTCTCCTGCCTCAGCCTCCCAAGCCAGTGGGATCACAGGTGTGTGCCACCACGCCTAGCTTGGACATATTTCTATGATGAAGGTATATCATAACAGCTAGAAAACTTTTATGGTATGTTTCAAAGGTCTAATAAATCAAGCAAAGACCTCTGTAAAGTGACCTGCATGAACTAACATAAGAGCTGTGTGAATAAGTTCCTTTGGAGATAAGGCCTGAAGGCCCTGTGTAAGGCCCTTGAGGTACATGAAGCCAGAACCACAGGGGCCTCTGCTCCTCTCCACCGCTGAGTTTGGCCCAGAGCCTACAAAGGCACAGGATGGGAGAGGAAGAGGCCTTCGAGGAGACCTGGAGGGAGCAGGTGAGGAGAGAAACTAAGCCTGTTCCAGAGGAGTGAGATCTAAAGGGAAGTGTAGTTGAGAACGAGGTTCATGATGGTTCCCAGTTCAGATACGCCACTGTCTTGATGCCTCATTGCCTGTCTGTAATCTGAGGAATGTTGAAAGAGGCTCTAAAGAAAACAAAGACAGAAATGGCGTTCTAAGGGAGAAGGAATGCATTACTAAATGTCCCCTGAAGACGGTTCCTCACCTCCCTCCCTCTGTCCCTTCTTGCCTCCTGCTTCTCCTCCTGCCTCCCTTCTTTCCTCTCTGAGTTGGAACCAAAATACTTTTAAGAGGCAGTTGGCAAAGAACATCATTCAGCCCAAACCGCTGGAGTCTCATTTTTCCTGTGTTTGGTATGTATTAAAATCTTGGAATCCCATGCCTCATCCATATTTCCATGTGGCTTCCTTTCATGCATAAACATCAAAAGGATTCAGCTTGTTACATAAACTTGACTACAAAAGGCCACCGTTCTGTTTCCACCCAATATAGGGGAGGGAGGCAAACATTTATATATTACGGCCCTAAGCAACTTAAAATCAATCAAATTAATTAGGTGGTGCAAGTCAGAGATTATTTCAAAAGGTGATTCATACACATATCTGTGGAAAAATTCATTTGAATTTTGGATTCCTGCATTTCTGAGATATTATCACTGTTCATGCTCTCCACAATTGCTACTAGTTAAGTAAAAAGGCGTGGCCTATCTCTCTTTTAGTTCATCTTCACACTATCTTCTGCACACCCTCTGGGATGGATCATGCATGGAGGAAATCGTGTTGACTGCACATTGTTGAGCTCCTCACCTTCAGCAGTGTGAGCCACTTCTTGGGCCACATTTGCCTGTCGTGCAACCTGTCTGCATGGATAAGCTGTTCGGTGGCTTCTCCACTGGCTGTCTTCCCAGACCCTAGTTCTTTTTCTCTATCCAACAGTCCCTGGCCACAGGCTCGCCTGCGTGGGGAAGGATGTCCTCAGGCGCTTGTGTACTTCTTCTCCTCCTGCCCAGAGGGGACCTCAGAAAGGGTAGGCAGTCGGGAGCAGTCATTCCAAGCATCCTGCTGAACCAGCACTTTTCACAAAGGGCACCCTTTCTCCAGGACACCACCAACTCTGTAGTGCCTTGTGCTTCTTGGAAGGAAGAAGGAACTTCGTCAGCAATCTTCCTCCTGGCCTTGCCAAGGGGCTGCTCTCTTTCCCTTGGTGGGTCAGCACAAGCCTAGCAGGAAACCCTGAATTCTTCTCATTGTTCTCTCCCCGTGGAGAAGCAGAGCAGAAGCCCTTTCCCAGGGTCTCACTGTCTGAGGAGGCCTGGGGTAAGGGGTGAAGAGGGATGGCAAGACTTTTCCTTTAAGAAACAGCAATCTAGGCTCTTCCTAGGTCATGGGTCCTGTGGTAAATACCTTCTCCAGAGAAGGTATCCTGGTGACAGGATAAAAGGAAAGTGAGAAACCAGGAGATGGCAAGTGAGAAATAGAAGACGGAGACCAGGCAGAGATACACAGGAGAGTTTATTTGTCAGAGTTGACAAATAAAGGCCCTCTCTCCATCAATGGACAGAGGCAAAACAAGCTTGGGGTTCAGGACTTTTACGGGACAGGCTCAGGGATTAGAGCCAAGCAGGTCCTAATGGCGCATGAAGTGTGGGGTTGGTATGAGGGAGTGGTGATGCGCTCTTGGGTGGGAAAGCGAAATTTTTCTTAAAATGGCGGCTGTCATTTAAGATGGCCGTCCAGATGTTAAGCAAGGACCTGACACCTGGGATTTGCTTTCCAGTTTTTAAAAATGGAACTACCCATATCCTAGTGTTTTGTGCCTTGGTTTCCTTCCTTTAAAAAAGAAAAGAAAAAGAAAAAAAGCATTTGGCTCTTTCTGTAGGCCCCCAGAGAATGTGTGTCTCCCCTTTCTCACGTGGCCAGCCTCAATGTGTCCACCCCATCTCTCTTATTTTTTTTCCTTCTTGCTTCCTGGGCTGCTTCTCTAACTATCTTATCAATGGCTTCTCCATCTTTTGTCTATTTTTGCTCTTCTTGAACCCAAGTGCAACCTTGGCAGTGTTCCCATGAGCTTCAGACAGGAGCCACCAGTGAAGAAAACCTGGGACGCACCTGGGGAGAGCAGCTTTGTGTGGAGCCCGACCTGGGCCTGGATCTTCTGGAGGCTGAGGTTCCTGGAGTACTTTTTTAAGAATTGAAAAAGGCCCCAAAAGTCACATAAGTTGTAGAATATTTAAATGTTTATATTAAACTATTCCTTAACACCCATGAAACAAAATAATGAGACTGTTTACTAGAAATGTCAACTAAAGCCTAGAAATGAGCCAGGTGTGGTGGCATATGCCTATAATCCCAGCATCTTGGGAGGCTGAGACAGGAGGATTGTGAATTCAAAGCCAGCCTCAGCAAAAGCAAGGTCCTAAACAACTCAGTGAGACCCTGTCTCTAAATAAAATACAAAATAGGGCTAAGGATGTGGCTCAGTGGTCAAGTACCCCTGAGTTCGCGCCCCCTACCCCCCGCCAAAAAAAGCGTAGAAATGAGGCTCCTGGTGAATGTGGTGCCCCAATCGAAACTTCTGCTCTCCATTTCCACTCTAAGAACCTGCATAGCGCTCTTCTTATCTTGCTCTCAACCAGCGAGTGGCAGAATATTCAATGCCCCTTCTGCGGGTGCCCACCATGCTTGGGCAGTGGGAGATTCCACTGAGCTTCTCTAACACTATGTTCCTGTCTTCAGGTGGCTGCTGATGTCAAGAGGCTGGTTGTTAATATTATCATTTTAAAATGGTGACTGGTTTTCCAACACCACACACAAGGGTGTTTTTAAATGAATTGCTTTTTAGCTCTCTGTTTTAGAATTAATAAAAGTGTTTTAGAATTAGCATCATATGGAAAAATAGAGACTGTGGAAGCTGGGTGTTAAGGACTCAAGGAGTCATTGTGCTACACTCTCTACTTTTGTGTATGTTTGAGTTTTCTGTGATAAAAATAAAATAGAAATAGACTATTCTTGAATCTATAATTACTCTGAATAGCAGCATTAGAATAAAATGTTCTGAATTTCCCTTTGTAAATTGAGAAAACAGTCTTTTACTGCTTCCTATTTCCTGTTTTTTTTTTAAAGTTTTGTCTTATTTTGTGAGTGTGTAAGGTTGGTTTAGTAGAATCTAAGATAAAAATGCTGTTTATCATTGGATTATTATTTTACATTAAAAATATTGTTTTAACTCAGTAGGTTTCCTTGGGTAGCACTTGTTAAGACTTACTAAGGACCCCACGAAAGCCATAGCAAATGAGATGTGAAAAAAAGAATAACGAACTTACTGGCAACTGCTAACAGCAGCGTCCAGTCTGAGAAGTGTCAATAGGACAGGCTTCTCAGAGAAGCTGGCTTTGATCTGAACCTAGAAGAAAAAAAAAAAAAAAAACTCTTCAATGGACTGGAGGAGGGAGAGTTACTCCACAAAGGAATGAGCTCAGATCCAGAATAGGTGAAGTCTGCTGAGCAGTCTGTTTCTGTAGTGTGTGTATTCGGGGTCAGGGGTGGCAGGATGGGGGTGGCTGGGAGGACCAACCCATGACGAGGCTACAGAGGAAGTTTGGCAAAGGCCAAACTATGAGGAAACTTGTAAACCATGTGCTCTGGTCTGAATGGGTGATGCCTCCCAAATTCATATGTTGAAATGCAACCCCCAATATGACAGTATTAGGAGACAGGGCCTGTGGAAATGGGATTAGTGTCCATATTAAAGAGGCTGAAGGGAACATGTTGGTGTCTTCCACCATCTGAGGATATAACAACAAGATGCCATCTATGAGACAGAAAATTAGTGCTCACAAGACAGCAAGTCTGCTGGCACCTTCCCAGACTACAGAACCGTGACTAGTAAATGTCTATTGTTTAAAAATTACATGGTCTAAGGTATTTTTGTTATAGCAGCACAACAGATGAAGATACCATATTAAGAAGTGGAAACTGGGTGCAGAGGTGCATGCTTATAATCCCAGAAACTCAGGAGGATTGCAAATCAGTGATACTTGGTGAGACCCTGTCTCAAAATAAAGGGGCCACAGGAAAAATGCACCCTTTCAGGGCATGCCCCCTGTAACCCACCTCCTCCAGCCATATCCCATCTGCCTACAGTTACCACCCTGTTAGTCCACTAAAACCAAGATGGACTGGGTACAACTGTCATAATCTAATCATTTTATCTCTGAATATTCTTGCATTAATACAGGAGTTTTGGGGGACACCTCATATCCAAACCATAACATTATACATCAGAAATTTGTACAAATAAAAAATTAAACAGGATGGGGACATAGCCCTGTGGCAGAGAACCTTCAGGTTCTATCTCCAGTACAATGAAGAAGAAGAAGGAGAAAGAGAAATTGGGTCAGTAAATGAACTTTTGGGTCAGTAAATCTGGGGCAAGGCCAGGAATCTGATGAAAAGTACCAAAAACCCATAAAACTTGAACTTAATTCTCAACACATGAAGTGGGTTGATAAGACTTACTAGGAATACTAGGTATGGTTGTGTAGATTGTGCACTGCATTACCATGTCACATCTAAGAGGGTGCCATTCACATTTTAGACATCATAGATTTGTGTATTATTATAATATTTTTGGCAGATAGTCAAGTGTCTTGTTTTAATAAAATGAGTATACTACAATTTTTAACACGTGGAAAGAAATATGTCTTGAGGAAGGGAGTGAGATTGCTATAATTAATGGTCCTGGTCTCTATGCCCTGGTAGAGTCCTCCCCTTGTCAACTCTGATGGATTCCACCATTTGGGATATCAGCAAATGTGACAAAAACAGTCTTCAGAACCCCCAGGTATCAAAGCTAAGGTCTCTGTGATTTTCTTGAGACTTTCTCTCATTATCAAAAGACGACTGCTGATGACCCAAACAGCAGTTAGCATCATATCTTCATTCAAAGTAGAGAGAAAAGGAGCAGAGTAGGCCACGCCAACTAGAGCTGCGCATATTAGAAAAGCAACTTTTTCCAGCAACATCCCAGCAGATTTTCATGCATATCTCCCTAATCTGAGTCATATGGCCATTGTTAGATGCCAGGGAGCCTGGAAAATGGAATATTTAGCTTTTGGGGGTTTTGTCGGAAGATACAGCAAGAGAATGCAAGTCTGGGCAAGGATCTGGGTTAGCTAAATAGTAGCCTTTGCTATCGAACCTTCAATCATGGATCCCATTCTTCTATTAATACCACAAAGGCACATAACGTGGGGACTATAAGCTGATAACCATTTCCCAAGCCTTATTTCATAATTCACAGGGCAGAGATAATCCCTATTCAACAAATATGTAGTAAAGATCTTCAAGTAAGGTACTGAGCTGAGCTCTGCAATGTCATCCTGAGTCGCAGGAATAGACCTGCTGCCCTAGAGGACCAGGAGTGCAGCCTCACTGTAGACCTAGGGGGGAGGGGAAGGAAGATTACCAACGACCTTCCATTTCATTTTTACTTCAATTTTCATGTAGTTCTTTTAACTCCCATTTCCATTCCCATTCTCTTCTTGTATCCATTAGCTTTTTTTTTAAAAAAAACAAACAACACTTATATTTTAGAAGTAGTTGAATACAATACCCTTATTTATTTATTTATTTATTTTTATGTGGTGCTGAGGATCGAACCCAGGGCCTTGCATGTGCTAAATGAGCACTCTACTGCTGAGCCACAACCCCAGCCCTATCCATTAGATTTCGCTGCAATGACTATCCACCCCAAAACTTGGTGGCTTAGAACTGCAATATATTGTAGGTCAATGTATGGTTTTCTTTCTTTCTTTCTTTCTTTCTTTCTTTCTTTCTTTCTTTCTTTCTTTCTTTCTTTCTTTCTTTCTGTGCTGGGAATTGAACTCAGGGACACTTGACCTCTGAGCCACATCCCCAGCCCTATTTTAACTAGAGACAGGGTCTCACTGAGTTGCTTTGTGCCTCCTCTTTGCTGAGGCTGCCTTTGAACTTGTGATCCTCCTGCCTCAGCCTCCTGAGCTGCTGGGATTACAGGCATGCGCCACCATGTCCAGCCAATGGATGGTTTTCTGATCTCCCCAGGCCTGGATGGTCACAGTGAGGCTTGCTCATTTGTTGCAATGAGCTGGCAGGTCAGCTGAGGGCTGTGGGTTGAGGATGGTCTCACTCACACCTTGGACTGGCTGTCATCTGGGGCAATGGGGCATCAGGGTCACTTGTCCCTCATTATCCTGCAGGCTTGCTCAGACATATAAGCAAGGTGGTAGTTAGGGTTCCCAAGAATAGCAAGAGTGGGTGAACCTCAATATGTAAGTACTTTTCAAGTCTCTGTTTGCATTACATTTGCTCCCTATTTCATCAATGAAAGCAAGTCACAAGGCCAGCCCAGAATCCAGAGATGGAGAAATAGAGTCCATCTCAAGACAGCAGGAGCAGAAGGGTCATGCTGGAAGAGAAAGAGCAGGAAAGGGAAGAATCTGTGATCATTTTGCAAATTGCCATACTCCTTTCCTTCTGCTATGTTGTATGTGTTGGTCAGGTTTTCAATGCTGTGACCAAAATACCTGACAAAAACAACTTAAAGAGGACAAGTTTATTTGGGGCCCAAGGTTTCAGAAGTTTGGTTCATGGTAAACCAGATCCATGGCCCTGGGCCCAAGGTGAGGCAGAGCATTGTGGTGGAAGGGTGTGGGGCAGAGAGGAGCTACTCAGCTGGTGGCAGGCAGGAAGCAGAGCAAGAAGGAGGAAGGGGCCACAGGGAAGATCACCTTTCAGGGAAAGCCCCCAGTAACCCACCTCCTCCAGCCATGCCCCATCTGCCCACAGTCACTACCCAGGTAGTCCTCTAAAACCCAGGATGGACTGGTTACACCTGTCCTCATCTAATCATTTGACCGCTGAAGATTCCTGCATTAGCAGAGGAGCTTTTGGGGGACATCTTATACCCAAACTCTAACATTATATGTCAGAAATTTGTTAAGTTGGTTAATGATCTTTGGCCAGGGTACAATTCACTTCTATCAAACACGCATCACGGTGCCTCTACAAAGAGATTTCAACACTGGGGCTGGGGATGTGGCTCAAGCGGTAGCGCGCTCGCCTGACATGCGTGCGGCCCGGGTTCGATACTCAGCACCACATACCAGCAAAGATGTTGTGTCCGCCGAAAACTAAAAATAAATAAATAAATATTTAAAAAATTCTCTCTCTCTCTCTCTCCCTCTCTCTCTTTCTAAAAAAAAAAAAGAGATTTCAACACTTCTTTTTTAATTAAAAGTAGCTGTTCCTCACTGGGGCTGGGGTGGGGGAGCCTTTATTATTCATCATCAGCTCCTAATCCAGTGACTGTCAAACTTTATGGACTAAAATCCATTAGTAAAAATTTATTTTACATCATCTAGAATACACACACATACTTGTTTCATAAAACAATACCTAATTTGCAGGTAAATGGATGGAACTAGAGAATATCTTTGTCAGGAGCCACTCTGGACAGGAGCTATGGATGTGGCGAGCCAGCCATGGACTATGAGCATTGAGCACACAAAGTGGACTGGACTGATGTTGCCTCTCTGGGCTGGGGATGTACGTGTCCTTTTTATTCACTCTGCCTATGATCCCCAAAAGCATATGGGATGGGCATGGCCTCCCTAGATGTCAGTCAGCCTGCTGACAGCAAGACATCATGAAGCTAGACTCAAGCCCCTCCAACCTGACCCCTTGCCTCATTTGAATGGCTTTCTCCCCAATAAAAGTTCAGCACATGCTCCTCGCTCTCTTTCTTACCTGCCTTGCCCCCCTTGGGAGAGCTGTGGCTGAGGAGCGGTCACTGAACCCAAAGAAAAGATACTTTCTGTGTCTCTGTCTTTATTTAGTCCCCAAATTCACTTGTAGTGACCCTGACCAGTTTAATTGTGTGTCGTGACGTATCATACTAAGTGAAATAAGCCAATCCCCCAAACCAAAAGCTGAATTTTTTTCTCTGATAAGGGGATGCTGATTCATAGTAGGGGGTGAGGGAGGGGGAGGATAGAACGAACTTTGGTTTGTATAGAGGGGAGTGAGGGGAGGGATGGGGTTGTGGGAATGGGCAAGACGGTAGAATGATTCAGACATTATATGTGTATATACATGTATAATATACATGCATAATTACGCCACTGGAGTGGCTCTGCACATGTACAGCCAGAGGAATGAGGAGTTGTGCTCCATTTGTGTACAATATGTCAAAATGCATTCTACTGTAAAAGAAAAAATTAAAAAATAAAACTCAGTGTCTATTTTTATTATATGTCGCATTCTAATAGTCTCTATCATATTTAAATTCATTTTTTTTAAAAAAAATTATGGACTGGAGATGTAGCTCAGTGGTAGAGAGCTTGCCTCTCAAGCATGAAGCCCTGGGTTCAATCCCATTACTGGGGGGGGGCGGTTATGGCTGTGTTAGTTGGCTTTTCATCATTGTGACTCATCGTTGTGAAATCATATCAGAATGCCTGATATAATTTGACTTAAGAGGATTGAAACCAGTTACAGTGGGGCCTGCCTGTAATCCTAGTGACTTGAGGCAGGAGGATCACAAGTTAGAAGGCAGCCTGGGTAAGACCCTGTCTCAAAATAAAAAATAAAAATATTCTGACTTGCAGATTTAGAAGTTCTAGTTGGTAGTTCATTTCCCTGTTGCTTTGGGGCCTGTGGTAGGACAGCACATCATGTTGGGAAAATGTGGTTGTTATGGTTTGGGTGTGAGTTGTCCCCCAAAAGTCCACATGTGAGACAATGCAAGAGAGTTCAGAGGAGAAATGACTGGGTTGTGAGAGTCTTAACCCAATCAGTGCTTTGATCCCCTGATAGGGATTACCTGAGTGGTAACTGAAGTGGTGGGGTGTGGCTGGAGGAGGTGGGAATCGGGGCACGGCTTTGGGGTATATATTTGTATCTGACAAGTGGAGTCTCTCTCTCTCTACTTCCTGACCATCATGTGAGCTGCTTCCCTCTGCCACACTCTTCTTCCATGATGTTCTGCCCCACTCAAACCCCAAGGAATGGGGCCAGCCTTCTATGGACTAAGACCTCTGAAACCGTAAACCTGCCAATAAACCTTTCGTCCTCTACAATTGTTCTGGTTGGGTCCTTTTAGTCACAGCAGCGAAAAAGCTGACTAAAAAAGTGGTGGAGGAAGCTGTCCACTTCATAATGGCCAGGAAGCAGAGAGAAGGGGTCAGGGTCTCAATAACTCCTACTGACCTTCCTTCCTTTTCCTGGACCTCGCCACTACCTCCCAATAGCACCATGGGCTGGTGACCCAGCCTTTAACACATGGGCCTTTGGGGAACATTGAAGATCCAAAATACAACAACGACCCACTCAGTTAATTCACCCCCTGCTAATGGGTCAGAACCCAGAGTTTGAAAAGCACTATCATAAGCTTAAGGCCAGGAACACAATTTTTTTCCAAATTTTATTTTGTTTTTGTTTAGTTTTATTTGCAGTGCTAGGCATGAGACCTGGGCCTTATGCACACTAAGCATGCATTCGACCACTGAGCTATATCTTCAGATCTTTTTGCCATTGTTGTTTAAAATTCACACATAATAATTGTACAAATTTATAAGGCACAGTGTTTTTTTTTAATTTTTATTTTTACATGTAAACATTGTGTAATGATCAAGTCATGGTATTTAGCATATCTATCACCTCAAATATTTATCATTTCTTTTTGGTGAGAACATCCAGAATCCTCTCTTCTAGCTATTCTGAAATATACACCACAATATTGTTAACTACATTCGCCCTACTGTGTTATAGAACACCAGAGCTTATCTTTCCTGTCTGACTATAACTTTGAACCTGTTCACCAATTTGTCTTCCTATATACCTTCCTCTGCTACCTTCCCCAGTGTCTGGTAATCACTGTTCTAGTCTGTATTTCTATGCAATCAGAATTTTTTGGATTCCACAAATGAGTGAAATCAAATGGCCCTTGTCTTTTGTGTCTGACTTACTGCGCTTAATAGGATTCCTCCTAGGTTCATCCGTGTTGTTGCAAATAACAGGATTTCATTCTTTTTATGGGTGAATTGTATTCCATCATGTATATGCACCACATTTTCTTCATTCATTCACCCTCAACATCACTTTTCTAAGCAAAGGGGACCTGAGTTTGGAGCTTTCGAGGCCTAAAGATCAGCATGACCGGAGCCTACTGGGAGGGAAGTGAGATGGGAAATGTAGGCAGGAGCCTGCCAGGAAGGTCTGCAGGCTGCAGTAGAGTTTGTGACTTATTCTAGCAGAAGCTTCTGATGATTTGAAGCAGGGAAATGATATGATATGATCTATTTTCCAAAAATAGTTGCTCCTCCTGACCTAATGCAAAGTCCAAGAATGATTGTAGAATGACTTAGTTTTTTCTATATTTAAAATGAGCCTGGAATGACTTGAAGACCCTCCACAGATGATTCTCATTCTAACCCACATTCATTCCATCAAACTCATTTCCTGATTCCTCTCCCTCCACCAGGGCTCCTACCCTCTGCTGAACTCCTCTGGAGACCAGAATCCTGCAGAAGTACCAAGTTCTAAAATTCTTCTATCAAGCCCAGTACCTTTGTTATCCTTCTAGCACTAAAAATCCACACATTTTTGCTGGGCACAGGGACCTCCTTGGCCAGAGTCATGCATACTCAGATTTTTTTTTTCTTTTCTTTCTGATTTGCAACATTGACACTTGGAAGGACATTTCTGAGCTGGCAGCTGGCTCCTCACAGCACGAAAGCAGGTCTCCTCTCCCAGTGGGGTTCTCCTCTGGGTTGGGCTGTTTGCAGCGCCTGCTGTTGGGAGCTTCCACACATGGTCTCAATCCTGGACACAGACTGAGAAGCAAGCTGGGAGGGGGACTGTGTAACAGGAGGCGGGCAGATTTCCCAGGGCCTGGGCCTCCTTCTTGGCCTGTCCCCAGAAGACGACTTCCATCTGCTTTTCTTTCCTGAGCCTTCCTCCTCTTCCCTCTCCCCTTTATTTGTCCGTTCCCCTCTCCCTCCTCCACTGGCCAACCCCCAAGCCAGGCAAGACTTCAGGTGGAAAATGTCCCTGTCCAAAAAGAGAAATCCAAGCCAGGGAACAGAATGCGGAAGAGTGGAGAGAGAGCATCCCTTTTTCTGGAGAGTCTGCAATCGCTGCCTCTTGTCTGGGGTGTAATGGACTAAGGAGTCCTCTGACAAGTTAACCCCTCACCTCCCTGTTCCCAGCCTCTCTTTCCCACACTGATGAAAGTGGATAGCATCCAACAGATCTCTTTTATTTACTTTGTGGTTTCCAAAATAGACACTCTGAAAGCCTAGGGGGCAAATACTCTTAGAAAAGGAATAGAGGAGAGAGAGGGGGAAGAGGGAAGAGAGAGATTACATTGAAAATCAGTCCCAACAGCAGTGGGCAGGGGCTCCACATTCACTTCAAATCCTTTGACAACCCTGTTTCTGCCCCTTATTCCCTGCATGGATTAAGGTTGGCTATTTTAATCTCTCCGAAGCTGTAACCTCTATTGTAAAATGAGGATTTTGCTGTACCTGTTTCTCAAGGCTGAGTACTAAAGAACTCTTAATGCAATCAATCATCTACGCTAAGTACCTGGTAAATGGTAGCTTAACAACAATTAATATTCACACGAAGAGCATTGGAAATAGAAGCTAGCAGGTACCTTTTGAGGAAAGAAAAACAGAAAGTAGTCGTTTTCAAAGATTTTCAGAAATGCAAGCTATTAGTTTAATGCTGTCCATCTTTGTGAATCAGAGAGTTTCCCAGGGGCTCTCCTCTCTTTCATCAGTCAGGATCTTTATGGGGATGTGAAGTAGGAAAGATGAATAGATGTTTATTCACATTTCAAAGACAAAGGCCCAGGTGGAATAAGGTAATGAATGTAAAAGTACTTAGCATACAGTACAGTGCACTGAAGTGTGCACCTGATTGTTTCTGGATTTTTGTTATTCCACAAGCTGATTAGCAATGGGACGGTCCTACCTAAGCAAGGTCCTAACTCTTCAATGTTCTCTGCCTCTCACAGAAAGAAGGGAAAGGAGGCTGTGAAGAGAGACTGTCCCAAGTTTAGGCAGGCAGCAGGAGGCAAGCCTCAGGTATGTGCCTAATGATTTATGTGGATACATTCTCAAGCCTTAGAGGGCTGTGAGAGGCAGGGGACAGGCTGAATAGGCCAATCCAGCATCCCCAAAGCAATGTCGGAAAATTGCAGCTGTAGGGATAATAGATTTGAAATGGGAGGTGAACTTAAATTTAAAAAGCAAATAAGCAATGGGAATATCTCCCCAGTCACAATCCTTTTGAAGGCAGTTCAAGCTTAAAAACAAAGAGACCGTTCCCAATATAATGAAGGGGTTGTGTTTTATAATCCCCCACAGCTAACGAGTTTGATTCTTTTTTTCAAGGACTGGAAATGATGGCTTGGATTACAATCAAGAAGACCATATAACTGGTTTTGGATTCCAGTGATTCTGCAAATAAGAACTGAGAGAAGTGAACCGAGTGTGTGTTACTTGCTGAAAATAAACATAAATCAGACTCACACAGGAAGATGCCAGAATTATGCAAGTCCCACATCTGGTCTTATATTCTCCTTGGAAGGCTTCTGAGCAAAGTTCTTCTTCTTATTTTTTAATCTCAATCGATTTTCCTAGTGAATCCTTCGGATTCTTCTTTAAATAAACACAAAAATGGATATTTCTTTTAGGGTTGCTGGCTTCCTGGTTATATTGCAAGCACTTAGAGAAAGCATTCATTATCTCCTCTAACCAACCCCTCCATCCTCCTACTTTCCACTCTCATCCCATATAACCAGGTCACCCAACCCAGCAACCTGGGGGTCCTCCTCCTTAGGTGCTCCTTTTCCTCAAGCTACTTGTTGGAATAAACACTAATCCGTGCCTAGGGAAGCTTGCAGTGAGATAGGGAGGACTCCACAGAAAATGGTAAGGAAGGAGGTGGAGAGGGGGAGCTGGCCATTTCCCTTATATCCAGTCTTTAGGTGAGAAGGAAAGCAGAATGATCCTGTAAAGTAAAAGAATGTATTCATAAAACATTGAGAGATCCATACACGATGAGCATGCAACCTAATCTATGTATTCCCCTGCTTTTAGAAGCAGTGTGGCCCTCCATAGTACCCGCTACTGCTGAGTAGTGTGTGAGTTATAAAATGTTCAAAGCCTCCTCATTGAGTCCCCCCAGTTCTTTCTTTGGGATCAGTAAACAGTGTGCTGGAGGTGTTTGCAGCCCTGGGGTTGAACACAGTGATGTTCCCACGAGTCACTAAGATCTATCACATCTGTATCCTAAACCTTTCTCAAGTGCCACCAGTTTTCTCCATCTCTTCTTGTCCAGGACATCATGTTTGCTCACCCAGATTGCTAAGTAATAGCCATAAAAGCCCCACACTCACTGCTGAGGCCCACATTGCCAGGCCTCTGTCACTTGTACAGCAACTCAGGGCTTTCTGATCATCATCAGCAGGCCACTCCACCAGTCTTCTCCCACTCCTGCTAGTTCACAAGCCCAACACCGAGGGTCCTGAAGGAGAAGGGAATGCTGAGGGCTGCCCAAGAAACTGGCTCTGAGGAGGTTGATGGAGGTTGCATCAGAGACCCAAGGGGCCACGGTGCAGGTGAGGCCACTGTGCTCATGTGCTCCACTCCACAGCCTCCTAGGCTCTTACCTTGCTGCATTGTGTGTGTGTGTGTGTGTGTGTGTGTGTGTGTGTGTGTGTATGTATGTGTGTCAAAATAAATATAAAATGTGCCACATGAGTCTATTTACTTGTAAAGCCAGGCATGGTGGTATACACCTGGAGTCCCAGCTACTCAGCAGGTGGAGTGAGGCAGGAGAATCACTTAAGTCCAGGAGTTTGGGATCAGCCTGGGCAATATAGTGAGATCCTGCCTCTTAATAAAACAAAAATAAATCCTTCGTGGCTTTAGGTATACTTACATTGCACGACCATCACCACGATCCATCTCCAGAACGTTTCCATCTTCCCAAACTGAAATTCTGCACCCAAGAAACAATACCCTCCTATTCTTCACTCCACTCATCTCCTGGGAAACACCCTCTACTTTCTTTCTCTATGCATCTGACTGCTCTTGGTACCTCACTGAGAGAATCGTGTAGTGTTTGTCCTTTGGGGTTTGGATTATTTCAGTTAGCATAATGTCTCCAAGATGCATCTTTGTTGTAGCCCATATCAGAATTTCTTTTCTTTCTTAAGGCTAACATTCTATTGTATGTATATACCACATTTTGTTTATCCATTCATCCTTCAATGAAGGGTTTTTTTTTTTGGGGTGAGTGGGGCAGGGAGGTACCAGAGATTGAACTCAGAGGCACTTGACCACTGAGACACATCCTCAGCCCTATTTTGTACTTTATTTAGAAACAGGGTTTTACTGAGTTGCTTAGGACCTCACCCTTGTTAAGGATGGCTTTGAAATCACGATTCTCCTGCCTCAGCCTCCCAAGCTGCTGGGATTACAGCTGCTGGGCCACTGTGCCCAGTTTGGCGTAACTGCATTTTAACATCCTGCCTTCCCAACCAAATTGTGAACTCTTAGACAAGGATTAGGTTTTGACACAAATATTTATTGAATACATGATCATTAACCCCAGTAAAAAGAATCTTGTATGAGACTAAAAGCTAAGATGATAAAGGACAGGGAGAACAGGAGGGACTCTGGGCTCTCATAAGGTTTAAATCATCCTAAATTTACAAAGCTTCAATTAAGATCTTAAACAGGTAAAAGTCTCCATAGGGAGGCTTTGTCATTTATCACTTGTGGTTAAGCTCACAAGCTTGGGAGCCAGACTACCTGGATTCATGTCCTAGCTCTACCCTTTCCTGGTTGTAAGCCCTCCAGCATGTTTCTTAAATCTCTTTCTGGAAAATGGGGATAGTAAAGGTGTGACTATGAGTTTTAAAGGAGTTGACATGCAAAAAGAAATTTTTTTTTGGAAGAGTATTTAGCACATAGTATGCACTCAATAAAAGCTAACTTTATCAAAATTAGAGAAAGAGTAGAGTATGAGCTAACTTTGGAATATCTGAACAAAGTATCATTGTGGTAGAGGCAGGTTGTCACACAGTACATTTGGTTGGGAAAGTAATTTGACATTTTTAAAGCACCTACTTTGGAGCCTGGTTATTATTATTTATTACTATTATAGATCATTTCCATTTCAGAGTTATGGAAAATGTAATGACACAGAGATGTTCAATCACTTGCCCAAGATAGTACGTTTACTGAGAGGCTGAGCCTAGTTTCAAATCTAATTTCAAAGGAAAATAGTAGAGTGGTAAAACATCCCATTTACATGGAGAAGAAACCTGGAGTCAGGTGGTAGAGACTTTTAAGAAGATGATTCAAAGACTCCTGAGCATGGGGAATGGAGAGCTGGTAATCCCAGGACTAGATTTTTTCATATCATCCAACAGAACTTTCTTAGGGACACTGGCATCCCTGATCCTTAAGTACCCTGGGACAGACATTGGGACCATGCACCATTAAGGCACAGAGATAGTTGTTACCACTCTATTAGTTCTCTTCACCTTTCTCCTCAGTAATAAAACTGTGGGTTTTATCTGGGCATGACCAACTAGAATAAAGACCTCATATTCCAACCTCCTTTGGCACCTAATGTCTCCAGGATTATGTTCTAGTCAATGAGGCATTGAAGTGTGATGTGGCAACTTCTAGGAAACCTTGTCAAAAGGCAAGTGATGTGTGCCTCCTTCTTTTTCTCTTCAATGTCTCCTCCTGAAATGTGTCTGTATGGTCCCAGCTGCCATCTTGGAAGCTTGAAGACCACAACCTGGAAATGGTAGAGCAGAGAATTGAAGAAATTAGGCTATGGAGCTCTTCCTGCTCTAAATCACGCACATCGGGAGTTCTTTATGAAGGAGAGAAATAAACTTTATCTTGCCTAAAGGCTCTATTAATTTATATGTTTCTCTCACATTTTCTGTTAACCAAATCAATACTTATGCCTCCTAGTTAATAGAATCCCACTCCTGGTATGTGTACACTTGAGCCTTCCCATACTCTGGCCCAGGTTGAAGAGACTGGAGTCCTGGCTCTGAAGACCAATCCCTTGCTCTACCACCCAAAAGCGAAAAAGACAGCCCCAGTTTCCAAAAGTGGTTCTTAGCTCTATGCATCTTGTTCAGCATCTTCTTTTTAGACAAAGACTGGTAACCATGGAAGCTTCAAATGTATTATTAGTCTACTAAGCAGAAAAATAAAACATTATTTTCCTGCTGTTGTGACTATCAGAAAAAAAGAAGCCCACTAAATAAACCCAATCATGGTAGCTCTGTTGATTGAATAGTGATTGAAATAAAATGTTATTTATAAATCTGAAAAAAAGTTGATAAATTAGTATAATTCTTTTAACTTAAATCTTATACCTCATTTCTTCCTTGGAAAATAAATGTAATTTGTTTGAAGAGCCAATTGTTATGGCTAACCCTGCAATTATTTATTTGTTCATTGATTCATTCAAAATATAGTCATTCATTCAACAACACTCATTAGTTTTACAAAGTAAAAAGACAATACTTGCAAACAGAATTTATTTGTCCATCATGCAGGACACTGGAGGGAAAAAAATCAGAAACCTTGCCCCTGGCAGATCAGGAAATGTACAGACTTGCTAAGAAGAGAAAAATAACATCTAGGGAGGAACTAAAACGTATAATCAAATCTGGGCTGAGACTTTCTTGCTAAAGGCTGTTCAGACACACAGCACATGCTTACATATATAAATATATGAAGGTTCTACTATGATGAAGCAGCTGCCCAAGGGGAGGTAAATGGGAGACTCGATGGTTTGGACTCACAGATCAGACCCTCTCAAGCTCACCTCAAATATGCCTGTCTAACTGGCTGGAGATTCTCATTTGAAACTTCTCATCCCTCAACCATCTCCCTTCCATGAAATCTGAACCCATTTCAAAACCCAGCAAAAGGACAAGCCACTATAAGGTCTGTGTCTTACTACATAAAATTATGTGTGAGCTGGGCATGGTGACATGCCTGTAATCCCAGTGATCCTAGTTATTCAGAAAGTTGAGAGAGCAGGATTGCAAGTCCAACGTCAGCCTGGACAATCTAGCAAGACCCTGTATCAAAATAAAATTTTAAAAGTACTGGGATGTAGCTTAGTGGTAGAGCTCTTACCCAGCATGTACATGCTCCTGGGTTCAGACCCCTACTACTACTAAAAAAAAAAAAAACCAAATAGGCACACCTATAAAATTAGGAAGGGTCAACAAATACTAAAGTTCCTGAAGGTTTAATGGTCTAAGAGTCCCAAGAATAGCTGTCATTTATCTAAACACATATATACCAAATACTTTACAAACCCATTATTTATAATTTAATACTGCTATGTCCATTGTAGTTAAAGGGGATCTTGGCACAGGAAAGTGAAGTTCGGTGGCTTATGCCCGTAATCCCAGGCACTCAGGAGGCAGAATCAGGAGATCACAATTTGGAGGCCAGCCTGGGCCAGTTAGCAAGACCCTGTCTCAAAACAAGAAATAAAAGGACTGGGATGTGACTATCTGGGTTCAATCCCAGTATCACAAAAGAAGAAGAAGAAGAAAAAGGAGGAGGAGGAGGAGGAGGAGGAAGGAAGGAAGGAAGGAAGGAAGGAAGGAAGGAAGGAAGGAAGGAAGGAAGGAGGTGGAGAGTTCAGTATCACATAGATTCACAAAGAAGTGGCACAGCCCAGGCTGTCAGACTATAAAGCGGTGTTCTTGGCACCTGGGTGTTAAATACATGTGCTACTCTCTAAATAAATTCTCTTTTCCAGCATTGGTAGCCCCTATAACACGCCCACACATTCTCTTTGTTGTATAACCATTTATATAAGTGTCTTTCCAAAATATGAGTTCCTTGGGAGAAAGACTATATTTGAATCATCTTTCTAATACTGTCTGCTCAGAATATGGGACTTGGCACATAGTAGGTGAGCAAATGTTTAGTCAATTAACTGTATCAATCACCAAAACTTAACAATTATGAGCACCTTGCACACTCATCTGGTGTGCAACAGGCCATGAAGACTGGGCGTCCTTCTGCTATGTCACATTATTTGTGGTGAATACATCCCAATGCATGCCATCTTTAAATCTACTGAATACCTCTTAAGGGCCAAGTGCTGTGCTAGGTCCTTTAAAGAATACAAAGATTATTAAGACATGGCTTCTGTCCTTCTGGAGCCTACAATGTAGAAATAAGACAGACACAAACAAATGGCTTGACCAGGAAGGTGATTATGACAGGGATAACAAGGAGACATAAATAGAGCATTTTGTTGAATGCTCTATCAACAGAAATCACATCATGGTTATAAGCATTACCAAGAAAGAAAAATTGTTCCTATGCATATCAATATGATTTGAAGATGCATCTTTATTTCAGAGGTTTCAAAATATTTTTAAAATAAGCCTCTTGAATGAAATATTACTGATACATGCTACAATGTGGATGAATCTTGAAAACATGCTTAGTGAAAGATGCCAGCCACTACAGGTCACATCCTGGGTGATCTCATTTTTATTAGATCCCAAATAGGTAAATTGAGGGAGACTGAAAACAGATTAGTGGTTACTTAACCTGGGCAAGATGGAAGGAAGGCAGCAGATAAAGAGCACAGAACTTCTTCTTAAGGCAATGAAAATATTCCAGAATTCATTTCGGGAATAGTTGTATAACTCTCTGACTATACTAAAAAAAAAAAAAAATGAAATGCTCACTTTGAGTGGAGTGAGAAAGGGGATCCTGGCATAGGTAACCGCTTAAGCCAAGTGCAGGCAGCAAGGGTCCTGGGTGAAGTGGAAGTGGAAGCTGAAGGAACGCAGTTTTGGTGGGAGATAAGGCTCAAAAGGCAGGCTGGCCCCTGTGAAGGAGGGCATTGAATGCCAGTCTTCCAGATGCCCCTTTCTCCACGTGTAAAGAAAAGCCTTGAAATTCTCTCCCAGTGCCGATCTTTAAAACTTTGGCAACTTCACACACAAAGGAAATGTATTCTCAAGACTTCTATGGACAGGGCACTGTTACTGACCTGACAGGCAGTAAAATCCCCTGTGGAACTTGGAGCCAGATGACAAAAAGGTTAAATAAGCAAAAAGGGCATTGCCACCGGAAACGCGGTGTTTAAACAGATGCTGGGAAGAACTGAGGATTCTGACAAGGAGCCAAGAAATTCCAAAGGTCAGTCAGCAGAACCAGGAAGCCAAAAAGAAAAAAGTCAGCACTGTGCTAAGAGTCACACGGAAGGATGAGAATCTCACTTCTTCTCCAAGAGGATTGAAAATGAAGAACAAAATGCTGTGCAGAAGGGAAGGAGGCAGAGCAAGGGAAGGAAAAGAGTTGGCATCCCAGGCCCAGGGGAGCGAGCCTATGAGAAGGAGCTCCTGGGCTCCAGGTCCTGAATTGGCCTGCCCTGAACCATGGTATGAACCTAGGGCCATGCAGGACACAGAGCACAAAGGAGGCAGGGACCAGAATTGGCCCAGAGATTTCCCAAGCTGTCCCTGGAGGACATCCAGCCTCTAGCCTGGACAGGGGCAGCCCCTGCATACTCTTTTGCCTTTGGGGAGGGGACTCCAGGAAGCTGTGCTGATTCAGCACATCTCCAAAGTGGGAGAGAGAGGCATGCGGGAGGTGGAACACAGCAGAACGCACCCGGGCTGGGACCCCCAGCATGGTGGGCCTGGGCCTTCAGGCAAGATGCAGCTGCACTAATAAATAGAGAAGAAAATGACACCGTTTTTCCTTACCTTTGCTCTTGATTTACCTCTTTAGTTTCTGCTAGAGCTGCAAAAGTTTTAAATGAGCTCATTTCTCAAGTAGCATTACAGCACAGTCTACTTTTCTTTCCAGAAATTCTGATAGGGTTCTCCAGATGTGGAGCCCTGGGAGCTCGAAAAGCTTGCCCTAGAGGGCTCTACAGGCAGCTCAGGCCTTCTTCCTCTAGGAAACCAGGAAACATCCTTCATTTAGAATAACAGTGGTCAGGCTACTCCACACTGAGCAAAAAATATGAGCTCATGGCAGTGTTGGGTAAATTGAAACAAAGTGTTTATTTACCTGGAGGGTAACCCCACCCACTACTACAAAGGGTAGGAGGCCTCTGAATTGTAGTTTGTGCCCTGGAAGAACCTTCTGGTCCTTTCTCCTGAACTTTCCATGGTGTCTCCTTCTCCTACTCCTCCACTCTTCCGTAAGGAGACTCTGTGTCCTGGACATAGGGTCATCTGGGCACAGGGTCTCTGGGCAGTGGTGTGAGGCCCCAGTACATTGCAGCAGGCTGGGGACAGCCAGACTGGCCATACCTGGACTTGTAGGAAAAATAGCCTATTGGGAAAATACCCTCCTAGATCTACCAAATCTAGCCTAACACTGGCTTCTTCCAAGAGATTATCAAGAAAGGAAAAATATAAGTAAGCAAGTTTGTCTGGCTAAGGGGTGGTGTGAGGAGAAGTAAAGACTTCAGATTGGGTAGAGCTGGATTTAAATCCCTCTTAACTGGGTGACCTTGACCAGAGTACAGAACTAGGTACAACCTTGGGTTTGCATCTGGTAAAGTTGGTGAGGAGGATAAGCCAGGGGTACCTAAACTTTGAGCAGTACCTAAACTTTGAAAGCCAGGAAGGCATTTTCCATGATTTCCATGCAGAAATATATTCTGAGATTAAAGTCAACCCACTTAGAGGTGCACCTTTGGAAGGCAACTGACCTGTGAGCAGGCGGTTGAATTTACTTCATTTTTTAGATGAAATAATAATATATGGAAGATCATAGGCCGATGTTGGGTCAGGCTTGTGAAATTATAGGCTGTTTTCAAATTTGTTTAAAGACTTAAATCTACATAGTTAAAGCCTCCTGGGATATCCCCCACCTCTTGTCACACCCCCACATAGAGCACTATCTACAATCCCTTACTCTAATTTTTAGAGGGTCACCAAATATGTCAATGCATGTATGTACATATGCAGAGATATACATTATGTAATACTTTGTTCCTTTTAGCCTGCTTTGGAACCTCCTGAAAATAAAATCTCTTATTCTTATGTACATTCTTTTGCAGCTTTCACTCCTTAATTGGTACCCCTTAAGCTGAGCATCAGGAAGAAGGAAACACCAGAGAAACTCAAAGATCCGAAGGACACCAACCCTGCTCAAGTCACTCTGGAAGCTGACTAGCCTGAATGTGCCCAAAGCTTGAGGAAACATCAGCCCTGCTTCAGCCACTCTGGGTTGGATGTACAAGGTGAAAGATATACTAACCAAAAGGAAAAATGGACTGTTTCACTCTTTAAGACAGCTCTTATACTGTCATTGCCACCCCTTACTTCTGTCATATACAGAGTCCTTTGTTTTGTCTTGACCCTAGGACTGATAGCAATCAAACACATAGTTAATAATATCAGAAAACAAACGCATGTACCAGTTCAATCCTGAAAGGGCATTGCAGTTGAGATCCAAGCTCACTATTTGGAGGATGGTTTCCTTTTCTTGGTGGATTCAAAAGCTTAATTGACATAGCATGGATTGTGCTCTGAACTTGTGTATTGCTTCCATGTTTGTTTCCTCTTTTCATTAAAACTAGTGGTTCTACAATAGAAGCAGGTTTCCTTTTTGAAAAAGAGAAACAACAACTATGATATTACATTATATAAAGCTTTAAGCCAAGAAGATAATAATGCCCTTTGACTTAGAGGATTAAATAATGAGCATCAAAGGGGGTAATGCTGTAGTTTCCAAAAGACTCCCACCTTAATTGTAACACACACGTCTCTCTCCTAATCAAGAAGAGATTATTTTAAGAAGTCAACAAAATTTCCAGAGCACTCATTGTGCTTTGAGCTCCTTTTTGTTGTAAAGGCCAGGTTTCTCTTTCTTGTAAGAGTTAGGCCTGCAGGGCTGGGGTTGTGGCTCAGTGATAGAGCACTTGCCTCGCACATGTGAGGCCCCTTGTTCAATTCTCAGCACCACATAAAAATAAAGGTATTGTGCTCATCTACATCCTAAAAGAAAATAGTCTCCAATCAAGTTTTTTGATGTGCGAAAATTTCTGTTTTCTGTGTAAAACCTCTGTCCAACCTATGAATGTGGAACAAAGTTCAGTTATATTAAACATTGTGCTGTGTAACCACCCACTGCAATGTTAGAGCTAATTTCCAGACCAGACCTGGGCTCCAGAGCTTGTTTGGTGTTATCCCCTCTGGGTTGCTGCAGCTTAAATAAATCTGCTTCCTCCAAATTCCTCAGGTGTCCAGACTCATCTTTCCTGCATCAATGCCTGCTTGAAATGCTAGAATGTCCTAATTCTTGAAGGGCCTGAAGAGACAGTCTCTCAGACTCTGTCACAGTATGAATTCTAGGAAAAGTAATTCATCACAATGAATCTAATTTCAGGTTTCATTATAGGGACTTCCTGGATGTAATATCAAAGTTGCATGATAAAACTTGTATACGTCTATTGAGTTGCCATGATATACTCCATAAAGATATATAAATGACATATTTGAATAAAAATTTAATCTGGGGGAAAATATGTTTTGTGAGAAATCTAAAGCCATGCTTGCATTTTGTGTTATTTTAAATATTATGCTGTAATAATATTATATTTTATTATTACATTTTTAAATCTGAAAAAGACATCAGGATTTTGTACCATAATATTGTCAAAAAGGGAAAATTTTATTGATTAGAAATATGCTTTCCTGTTTTTAGAGCTAACGGTTGAATTAAAGTTTTGCACCAGACACCAAGTCCATCAGAACCTCAGTCTGGTGAAACCACATCTTGGTGCCTGCCCAGGCCAGTGCCCAAGAGCAGGTCCCAGAAGGAAATCAGGCTGGCTCTTCCCAGAGCCCTCTGGACAGAGGTTGGCCTCCTCCACTCTTAGTGTTATTTTTTCTCTGATTGCTTGGCTCCTCTCCATGCTCTTCAAGCTGTCCTCTCCCATCTTTGTTGTTCAGTGACATCACCTGTCATTCATGTTTTTATAGACCTCTGAGGAAGAGAAAATCCACATGGATTTCAGAATGGCTCAAGATGCAAATGACTGGTCATAATTGGACACCCTAAAAGGGGATGGTATTGATGGCACAGGGGTATAAATCTCATGATGGGCCAGAAAACTCATTTACAGAGCAGCCAAAGGTCTGTGTAGATCCATAAAATGGCCACAAACAACCTGAAAATCTAGGTAGTAACTCATCTGGAGCAGTCATAACCTCTTTCGGCTGGAGAAATATCAGTGGCTTCTTTTGGAATTGAATTAGGTGTGAAAAATAGCCCCTATGCCATTTGGTTAGGAAAAATGGTAATGATGATGAAGGTGATAATGCAATAGCTTATATTCATAGACCACTTTGCATACATTATTTCATTGAATATTCACAAAGTCCTTTCACTGACTGTCCTAGTCAGTTCTAGCTGCTACAACAAAATACTCTAAGCTTAAGAAACATTTATTTCTCCCCATTTGGGAGGGTGGGAAGTTCATGGTCAAGGTACTGATAGATTGAATTCTTGGAAAGAGCCCTCTTTTTGCTCATAGCTGGCTGCCTCTCACTGTATTCTCAATTGGTGGAGAGCAAGTAAGCCCTGGTCTCTTTTTGAAATTCTGAGAAAACTAATCTCATCTTGGGAGACATGCCCCGCGCCTCCCCCCCCACCCCCCCCCCCACCGGCCTATCGAAATCTGATTACCTCCCAATGGCCCCACTTCTCATGCCATCATATTGGCATTAGGGCTTCAACATGAATTTGGAGGAGACACAAACATTCAGTAGGAAATGCACTGTGGAGTCTTGGGCATATTCTGTATCTTCTCTGTGCTTCTGCTGCCTCATAAAGAAAAAGGATGGTAATAACTCCTGGTCAATGTGCCTGTGTGTGTGTGTGTGTGTGTGTGTGTGTGTGTGTGTGTGTGTGTATGATTACATTGAATTAAAAACAGGTGATTAGATGATATATGCAAGTAATCCTCGATTTAAAAAAAATGAATATACAAACACAGGTGTCAAAATAAAAGCTGAAACCAAGTTTAAGAAAAAAATTCAGTGTGGGAATAGAAAATATTTCCCAGGAAGAGGATAAAAATGGAGTTTTTTTTTCTGATGATATCAACTTTTTAGGAGATCTAATAGATATTTATGAAATTTAACATGACAATTTAGAAACAATGATATATGCTTATATTATACATGTATTACTTTATTCTGATTCCACATTTAGAAATCAATTTTTAACTAAAACTCATCATAGTCCTCTCCAACATTGGTGTTTTTTTACCCTCTCCAAAACAAATTTGGAGTCTTAAAGGCAGTTTCCAGGACTTGGGGTCTGTTCCCTCTAAGGCGAGGGAAAGACGGGTCCTTGAGAATCAGGATGATCTTGACAAACCACAGTGAGGCCTTCACGTGGCTTAGTATATTTGCAAGTTCATCCTACAGGTGTATGTTTGCGACCACCACAATGTGTATTCCTTTTAAATGACTGAACAACACTGGTACACAACACTATCCATAGACTCAAACCCAAGGCCACATTCCAAGGAATCTTAGCAATCTGTACTTTCTATCTGATCTACCCCAAGCATGAATTGCTGATTTAATAAGAAGTAAAACAAGAAATAAAGGCTGTGTTGAACTTTGTTAGTAGAAAATAAAGAGTTTGTACAACCTCAGACCCCAGGACCACTCAGCTGTGGCCCACATTTGGTCACCCTGTCCATCAATGCAGTCAGTACCCTGACTCCAGAGGCAGGCAAGATCTAGGAGGGTGTCCATTTTTCCTCCCTATGCAGCAGGAAATGGTGACAGAAAGAGGAAACTGAGAATTTCCCAGCCTGAAAGCCTGTGGGGAGGCCCATGTTGGGGGACATAAACCCATCTTCCAGCCATTTTCTCAAAAGCACTATGATTTTGTGACACTCGGGAAGTGGAGGAGCTTCTGGTTCTGGCCACTCCAGAGGAAAGTTCAAGATAAGTGCCAATTCAGCTGTGTGGCATGAGGAAGGACCTATAGACTGAGCCCCAGGACCATGTTCTTGGCAACCCAACTCCAACTTTGTCACCCACTGCAAGTCTGTGCTGCACTGGCCCATCAGGTGATTCCATTACTTCCAGGACCCTGATTCCCAATGCAGCCTACTGGGCAGCACCTCGAACTGGGTTCAGAAGGATACCATGCCAGGAATTCTCCCACCAGGAGAGACGAGCACTGCCACAACCTCACCCAGCGGCCTTCACTGATTACTGAAGGTCCAGTGGACCCAGAAAAGGCCATGGGCAATGCAAGGGGCCCAAGGAGCACCCACTTGGGACAACAGTCCCAGGTGAGGCTCCCTCCAACCTCACTCCTCCAGGTCCCCACTCACTGATGTTTTGCCCAGTTCAGAAGCAAGCCCACAACTCCACCAGTGAGGAGGGGGGACAGTTCTTAATAGCTGAGCATGGAGGAGCATGCAGGGCTGCTTAGTGGGTTATGGGAAGCTTGAGCTTGAAACCTCACAGCTAAACCTGGCAGGGTGCCCTTCCATCCAGGAAAAGCCAAGACCCATGACAACTGGAACCTCCAAAGAGTGAATGCTGAGTGGATCTCTGGGTCTGTAGGTGTCTGCGTTGGATTGGACTGGTGAAAGGTGACATATCTTACACTGTAGGAACAGTAGGAGGCCTAGTATTGTCCCCAGAACAGCTAAGCAATGAAGACAGTCAAAAAATTGGAGAGCTGGGGTTGTGGGTCAGTTGCAGAGTACTTGCCTAGCACGTGGGAGGCACTGGGTTCAATTCTCAGCACTGCATAGAAATGAATAAAGGCCTGTTGACAACTAAAAAAAATAAATTTAAAAATGGGAGAATCTTGATAACCAAAATTCAAAGAAAGCAACCCAAATATGGAAAAAACTCGATTTTGTGAGCACGCAGCTGGGTTTTTCTGGTTTCCACACAAAGAGAGAGGACTGTGCACAGAGGGTAGCATTCCCTCCCAGCCTGCCCTGCTGAACCCCTCAGCCAGACTCTGGGGGATGCCTTAAATGCATTCTCAGCAGCTGTTCCCTCCACTGTTCCCAGAGGAAGTGCAGGAAGACCCACAGGCCGTGATCCCAAAGCTGCCACCACCTGCAAATGCTGCTCAGCCAAGAAACTTGCCCCCCCCCCCCCCCCCCCCCCCCCCCCGCCCCGCAGTTCCCCTTCTGACTGGCCAGGCCCAGGCAGGACAGCAGACAGAACTCTGACAGCTCAGGGGCGGGGCATGGGCTGAGGAATTCCTGCCTTTGCAAGAGCTCCTGGCTGTCAAACTAAGTCCCGCCCACCCTCACCAGAGCAAGGCTAGATACCAACACTAGCTCACACCTTCAAGGGAGGACAAGGTGTCCTTGCCCAGCCCC
Organism: Ictidomys tridecemlineatus; assembly: GCF_052094955.1. Classification (NCBI taxonomy): domain Eukaryota; kingdom Metazoa; phylum Chordata; class Mammalia; order Rodentia; family Sciuridae; genus Ictidomys; species Ictidomys tridecemlineatus. Next base: position 285,338 of record NW_027522400.1, on the reverse strand, counting down.
AGCAAGCGAGATCCTGGAGATGCCACCACCACTTGCTCCCCTGCTGGTGCACCGCCTATCTAATGACATTGCTTTCCCCTTCAGAGGCCCAGGGAGGCTACCCCCTTCTCCAAGCTTGGAGGTATGGGGGGCGCTTCTATTGGGGCCATGCCACTTCCCTCCTTTTCAGAGAAGAGCACTCCTGAGGAGGCACCGACCTGTCCCTGGACCGGAGGTGCAGGTACTGCCAGCCAAACACCTGCTCATCACCCTAGTCCGCACGTGCTCCACGCCCCAAGAGCTACCCTCAACCCGCAGCAAGAGCCTGCTCAGCCCTCCGACTGCCCCCCCCCCCATTGGAGTTCACTGCCTCTGGTGAGGGGCAGGGTCGTTGCACCAGTCTGAGGGGAGAGATCCCTGGCCTTGCCATAGCTGCCACCCCTCAAACCCAGCATCTACAACCCTTCCGAGATGACCCGGGAAAACTCTCTGGGTCAGGAGGTGGACCAGCGGGATCTGAATCACATCCCAGTGTCAGCACTCAACAGTCGCCCCAGGACCCACGCACGCACCAGGCTCGCAGTTCCCTTGCCTATTTCTTCCGCATCTGGTGCAAGCACCTGGACTTTGCACGTGCATGCAGACTTTGCACATGCACGCGGAATTTGCACGCGCGCGTCCGTTCCTGGCGCAAGCCTGCCTCTTGTCCAGTATTAACGGTTTTCCTCACGTGCTCGCGCGTTCTCCACTCATTCCTTCCTCAGCTGCGCCTTGGCAACAGGTCTCACAGCCATTTCGCCTGAAGCTGCGTGAGCAGGGTAAGAAGGCCTTCTGCGATCAAGGCTACAATTACCCAGTAGCGCCTTTGCTGAGACTGCCATGGAGACTTCTCACAGCAAGTATTGTCCCTCACCCCTGCCCCCGGCGCTGAGGGGCAGAGACCTGCCAGAAGGGTCCCACCAGGAGCCGGGTCATGGGCGGCGCCGACATCCCTATACTAGTTGGCCACTAAGGGCTTCCTGGGCTGGTGGCACCACTCGCAGGTCGTCTTGCCGCCATCCTGCAACTGCTCCTCAGCGGTTGCGCAATGTGCCTGCTCGGTGCGTTTCCAGGGTCCTGCGGACCCTGCGATCTTTTCTGGGAGACTTGGATATTGCCTCCTCCCTCCGCATGCCAGGTTTCCTGAGGAGGACGCTGCTGTCAACTGCAGCTTTCATGAATTCCTGCATCCCAGGCCGCAGACTCAGACAGCCGCCTTGTAGAGTGCAGGGGCAGGAAGTGGCTCCTTGCCAGCTTCCAGCAGCCCAAGAACCCTGCCCAGGGAGCACTGTGATCACAGCCCCTGGAGACAGTGGCCAAGTGGTGGCTGAGCAAGCAGAGCACCCTGTTCACAGAGAACATCAGAGGGGGCGCCCTCAGGTCACTGGAAGAGCATCTGCTTTTAGGCCCCTGGGGACCCATAGCTGTGTGGCTGTCTTTGTGCCCAGGCCTGGGCCTCTGTGGAGTAACCTCTGCACCCAGAGGTCCCAAGACAGAGCTGAGAGCTCCCGGGCCATCTGCATGAGCTCCTGCCCCAGAAGAAACCCCATCAGCAGCTCCTACAGCTCCACGCAAGGTCTCCGAGCCCTGAAGAGGAGGGCTCCCGACCCATCCAACGGGGAGCCGCCCCTGGGATGTTCTTCATCCCCAGGGATTCCCCCAAAGAAGGCCCAGGGTGAGAAGGTGGCAGAAGGCAGGGCGGGACACCCATTTCCCAAGAAGAAGTCCTCACCCACGGGAGACACCAGCAGGCCACGGAAACGCAAGTTTCCTCTCCTGCGATGCCGCCGAGGGGAACCTCTGAAGCTGCCACCGCCTCTGTTACTGGCCTGTGCAGTGACGGCTGAGGACCTAGACAGGGAGAAGAAGAAAGCTCTGCAGCGCATCAACGGTCTTCTGATGGGTGAGACCCAGGCCATTGGGAACAGCTGTGCCATGGCCCCACAAGCCCATGGGGGGGTCCCCTCTCCACCGGGAGGGGCCAGGCCTCTGGCATCAGTGGGCCTCAGCCAGACCTTTTCCCATCCCCCCAGCAGCGCAACCATGGTGGCCCACACCCCAGTGTGGGTCAGCTCTGCTGTCTCTTCCCAGAGCCATGCTCCCATCACCAATCTCACAGGACCGCTCTCCACCAGCCTGCCAATTGCTGCTTTGGCCCTTCCTCCCAGGCCCTCTCTCAGCACATTGGCAGGCTTGGCTGCACAGCCAGTGGCCCCCTTTGGGGTCACATCCTTCAACACCACTCTGCCTTCACAGCCCCCACGTCTGGGGCCTCCCTCCACCTTGGGTAGGAGCTTCCGGCGCTCTCACCAGGGCCCAAAGCCCTACTGTACTCACAGGCCCTCACCTGCAGCAAGCTCCAGCTCTCCAGCTCCAAGGGTGCGAGGACACATTCCGCAGGGGAAGCAGCCTCTCACCCCTGGAGCCACCGTCCCACCCAGTTCTGGGGTTCCTGGTGGGATGAAGCCTGGAGCCCCTAGCTTTGTCAGCTGTCCTCAGCATGGACACGTAGGAGCTCCAGGTCCAGGGGCAGCTCCGATGCCACCCTTGACTGTGGGCCCAACAACCATGGGCAGCCTAAACTACTCAGCCCTTGGGTCTGATAAACACAGAAACTCCACCGTGGGTCCACGTGGCAGCACCCAGACACATTCAGTGACCTCAAAGGCAGATGGGAGGAGAGACTTGTCCTTGGGTCGGACATCATGCAAGCAAATATCAATGTCAGAAAGTAGAGAAACCCCCAAAACTAGAGAGCACCGTGGGGCAAGTTTGGGAAATGACACCTCCAGTGCCCCTAGCCAGAGCACCACCATGGCACCCAGAAAACAAACAAAAGACGGTACAAAAGGGCAAGGAAAGAGTGGAGTTCCTACCCCGAGTGCCAATCCTCAAAGCCTGCCCATGCAGAAACACCAAAGCTCACCTCAAAGGACAAGTACTACAAAGGGTATCACTAGTGGCCCTGCAGTCCCTGGGACATCAAGGAGATCAGAGAGCCCAGACTTGCTTTCTGACCTCATGTCAGCCTTTGGGGCCTGGTGTAGCTCCTCCCAAAGAGGAGAAACCCCAAGCACCAGGCAGCAACAAGGAGCAATGTTGGAACAGAACACCTCCAGTGCCCCTAGCCAGAGCACCACCATGGCACCCAGAACACACACACAAAAGGGTAAAAAAGGGCAAGGAAAGAGTGGAGTTCCTACCCCGAGTGCCATTCCTCAAAGCCTGCCCACTCAGAAACATCAAAGCTTACCTCAGGGGACAAGCACTCCCACTGAAAAGGGTATCTCTAGTGGCCCTGCAGTCCCTGGGACATCAAGGAGATCAGAGAGCCCAGACTTGCTTTCTGACCTCATGTCAGCCTTTGGGGCCTGGTGTAGCTCCTCCCAAAGAGGAGAAACCCCAAGCACCAGGCAGCAACATGGGGCAAGTTTGGAACAGAACCTCTCCAGTGCCCCTAGCCAGAGCACCACCATGGCACCCAGAAAGCACACCAAAGAGGGTAAAAAAGAGCAAGGAAAGAGTGGAGTTCCTACCCCGAGTGCCATCCCTCAAAGCCTGCCCACCCAGAAACACCTAAGCTCACCTCAGGGGACAAGTACTACCACTGAAAAGGGCATCTCTAGTCTCCCTATGGCCCCTGTGACATCAAGGAGATCAGAGAGCCCAGACTTGCTCCCTGAAATGATGTCAGCCTTTGGGGCCTGGTGTAGCTCCTCCCAAAGAGGAGAATCCCCAAGCAACATGCAGCAACATGGGGCAAGGTTGGAACGGAAAACCTCCAGTGCCCCTAGCCAGAGTACCACCATGGCACCGAGGCAAAACACAAAAGAGGTTAAAAGGGGGCAAGAAAACAGTAGAATTTCTACCCTGAGTGCCATCCCTCAAAGCCTGCTCACCCAGAAACACCAAAAGTCACCTCAGGAGACAAGCACTACAAAGGCTATCTCTAGTTTCTCTTTGGTCCAAATGACATCAAGAGGATCAGGGAGCCAAGACTTGCTCCCTGAACTCATTACAGCTTTTGGGGCCTTGTGTATCTCCTCCCAAAGAGGAGGTACCCCAAGCAACAGGCAGCAACATGGGGCACAGTTGGTACAGAACACTTCCAGTGCCCCTAGCCACAGTACCACCGTGGCACTGGGGAAACACACAGAAAAGGGAACAAAGGGGCAAGGAAACACTCATGTTCCTACCCTGACTGCCATTGCTCAAAGCCTGCCCACCCAGAAACACCTAAGCCCACCTTGCGGGACAAGCAGTACAGCCAGTAAAGATACCTCTAGTTACCCTTTGGTCCAAATGACATCGAGAGGATCTGGGAGCCATGATATGCTCCCTGAACTCATCATAGCTTTTGAGGCCTTGTGTATCTCCTCCAAAAGAGGAGGTACCCCAAGCAACCGGCAGCAACATGGGGCACAGTTAGAACAGAACACCTCCAGTGCCCCTAGCCAGAGCACCACCATGGGGACCAAGGGACAGAATGCAAGGCACACCCCAGGGAAAGCAACCTCTGGTGTGGCCACAGTTACTGCCATCCCCCAAAGCCTGCCCACACAGAAAGGCTTAAGCTCTCCTGGGGGAACCAGCACCACATCCTCAAAATCAACCTCTACTGTGATGTCCACCCATAATCCACCTATGAGCCCTGGGAGCCCAGACTGGCTCCCAGATCTGATCTCTGCCTTTGGAGCCATGGTCATCAGCCCACGTGGAGAAACAAAAAGCGCAAGAAAGCGCTAGAACACACTTGGGCTTTAACACCTTCAGCCCCCCATACCCAGGATAGGATGATGCTAACTTCCTTAAGGACTGACACTGCCTAGATCCCAACAGTCCTCCACTGCCCTCAGCTGCGCCTCAGCTGGCCCTGCCTCCACTCCATGGGGCCACTGGGCATCCTATAACCTCCACCATAGGATGGTGAGTCTGGCATGCTGTAGCCCTTGAAGACCTGTGAGGGCACTCAATTTGGCCAGGGCATCCACCCCAATGAAGCTCCATGTGTCACTCAGCAAGAGTGAGGCTTTTAATATCACGATCTTGAAACTTTTCAAAATAATTGTGAGATTTAGGGGGGTTATATGGGATTTTGTTTCCCCATTTTTATTTTTAAAATTGTAGAAAAAAGTTGATATAAACTGGACCACCATTAGCTTTAGAGAATGGCCCAGCACCGTACAAGTATTTAAACAGCAAGAAGTGACAATACATATTTTTATTTGGCCAGGAAAATTAGCAAGAGGGACCTGTGGTGCTGTCGAACTAAAGAGGGCACCACAGCAAAAGGAGGCCTAGATTTTTGTTGTTTTGTTTATTTTTATGAGTCTTATGGTTTTCCTTTGTCTCTACTACTGGGCTAAGCAATAAAAGTATAAACTGGGGCCAGTATGGATACTAAAATACAGAATTACAACTTGTTCGTCTTATAAGTAATCACCTTATTATTATAAATTACCTTCAGTTGTTACATTAAAATTTGTACTTGCATAAGGCTTTACGAGATAATAGTTTTAAAACTTGTAAGGATAATACAATATAAAATTAATAAGAGTAAAAGATTTAATTTTATAATAGTTATAAGTTAAGGAATATAATTTTTATAATTTGAAACATTTACTTATTTACTATTTTATAATCGTTATAAATTAAGGAATATAATTTTTATAATTTGAAACATTTACTTATTTATATATAGTGTTTTGTTTACTTTAGGAATCTTCTGAATTTAACTTTAAATAAACTTGAATAATTGTCTTAAGTTGGAATGATATGAAAGAATTTTAACTTAGGTATGGTGACCACTTGTTTAATCTTAGGCAAGATGTTTTGATTTTGAAACTAGTCTTAATTTTTTACTTGAATATTATTTTATAAAAAATTATACAGAATTTTTAAATTAATATTAACTAGTGAAAGTAATTTATCATTATATATGAAACATGAAACAGACAAGGTAAGAGAGCCTTTAATTCCCTCTTAAGGGAAAGAGGCAAAACATTTTTAAACTTTAAATAAGTTAGGCTCTCTTTGTTGTCTTTTAGAGATATATTCAAGTTGACTTCTCAGGAGAACATAAAATTTTATAACATTTCTCGGTAGTCATCATGAACCATAGAGTGAAGCTGCTTGAAGAGGTATCCCATCGGCTTATAGGAGGGTGCAGTTGGCTGAGTGGGCAGGCCAGTGGTGATACCCTGTCTTTCATCCATAATGAGGTGGAAAGGGTGTTTAGGGTTAGGAAGAGAGAGAGAGTGTAAGAATATGTAAGAGCATTCCTGAGCTTTTAAAAGGAATTGGCTACTAGCTTAGGGGAGGTGAGTGTCCAATGAGGGGTCTCCTTAGTGGCCTTGTATAAGGGGTTGGTAAGAAGTGCAAAGTGGGGAACCCAATGCCTGAAAAAGTCTGCCAGACCCAGGAAAGAGAGGATGTATTCCACTGTTTTGGGTGGTTGTAGGTCATGGAGAGCTTGAATTCTGTCTGATGTGAGGCTTTTAGAGGTTGAAGTGAGAAGTGTACCTAAATAACTAACTGAAGAGGTAGTAAGCTGGGTTTTGGCTGGAGAGGCCCAAGAGTCCAGGGACCCCAGGAAATTGAGGAGCTGAGCAGTGTGAGTTCATAAGCCTTGAATGATGAACCGCACAGAAGGTCATTCACATATTGTAAGAGTGTGCTGCCCCCTAAGTCACAAGCAGTTAGATCCCATGCCAAGCCTTGCCCAAAGAGATAGGGACTATCCCTGAAGCCTTGGGGTAGGACTGTCCATGTCAGCTGATGATACATACCTTCCCATGTGAAGGCAAAGAGCTAATAAGAGTCAGGATGGAGGGACACTATAAAGAAGGCATCTTTAAGATCCAGGAAAATAAAGTGAGTGCTCAAAGGGGGAACATGAGAAAGAAGAGTGTCAGGGTTGGGAACCACCAGGTGGATGGGAATAACTGTCTCATTCATTAGGCGGAGATTCTGGACTAAGTGATAGGCTCCTGAGGGTTTGCATCCTGGCAATATGGGAGTGTTGCAGGGGGAGTCAGTGGAAAGCGGGGTCCCTGGGCAAGTAAGCAGTCTATAATGGGTTTAAATTGCTCCCTATAGGTTTTGGAGATGGAAAAATGGGGACATAAAGGAAGTTTAGTTTGCAGTTTCAGCTAAATATGTACTGGCTTGTGGTGGGAGGCTATGACCGGCTTGAAGATGTCCCAATCCTGGAGATCGACTAGATCAGGGGACGATGGCACAGTAGATACTGTCTGGTTATTAGAGAGGTAAAGATTAGAGGCAGAAGAAGGACATGGGTGGTAGTATTCTCTGGATGTGTTTTGGACCGTGGCTCTTAGTAATTTGAGAACATCTCTGCCTAGGAGAGGAATCGAACAGGATGGAATGACTAGAAAAGAGTTTGTGAACGGGTGTCCCTTCAGGGCACAGGTCAGCTGAGCAGTTCAGTTTGGGGAGGAGGGTTTGCCTTCAATCTCCATAACTGAGTCCTTGGAAGAAAACACAGGCCCAGAGTGGGCAGGCAAGACCGAATAGGTAGCCCCTGTGTCCACAAGGATGGTTGTGGACTTAACCACTACCTGAACTGTTATCCTGGGCTCCACCTAGCTGGTCATACTCCGATGTAGAGGCAACAAGGAAGGGCCAACCATGGGGCAGTCACTCTTCAAATGTTCTGTGTGCTTACAGATAGGGCATGGCCTGGAAGGAGGGTGTGGCTTTGGGCATTGGTGATTTCAGTGACCTTTGCATCCACATTTGAAGCAAGTACCTGGTGTAGAGGAATGATGGAACCTCCATGGAGCTCTTGCTTGAGCTGTAGGCCTCAGGGCTCTGGTAAGGCCTGGGTTTGAAGTGTTACCTTTTTCTGTAATTGAGCCTACCTAGCTAGTTCAGCTGACTCCTCCTGGACATTATAAACTGTAAAGGTCATTTTCACCAGATATTGGATAGGGTTCTGAGGGCCCTCCTCAGCTTGTTTGAGCTTTTTTTTTCTGATATCATAGGCTGACTGAGTCTGCTAGATGTGGGCTCACTCATGGGGGTAAGGATGGAGGACAGAACAACTGAGATGTCATGCCAGATAAGATCATAAGTCTGGGAGAGGTATTGGCATTTTGAAATATAATTAGAAATGTCAGCAGAGAAGGACCCAAGGTGCTCTTCAATCTGGGAAAGATCTTGAAGTGAGAATGGGACATGTACTTGGACAATCCCTTCAGCATGAGCCACTTCCCTGAAGGGACAAAGGAACTTTGGGTTATCCGGTAAGAGGGTCTGGTGGGAGTGGGTGTGGACACTGACAGGAGAAAAGAGGGGTGAGTGGGTGGAGGTAATCATGGCTTCAGGAGAGGAGAAAGGAGGGGGTGAGAGGGATGGAGGGGGAGGGGAAAGGTTGTGTCAGTAGAAGAGGTGGGCAGAGGAGCCTTGGCTGCAGGAGAAGAGGGAGTTGTATGGAGCGAGGGAGGAGGAGCTGTGGTGGCAGGAGGAGGGGTGGGAGGGGTAAGAGGGGTGGCAGGAGCAGATTGGTGTGTATTGGGAGGGGGAAGACAGGTAAGGTAGGGCTGAGAGCAGCTCGGGTGGTTCTGAGGATGTGGAAAGAGAGGTTGAAGAACAATGGGAAGGAGTTTGGGATTTTCCTAGCAAGGAAGACTGGATCAGGAGAACAGATAGAACAGAGAGGAGGACAGAGCAGAGAGTAGAGGGAAGGGGACAGGATCATATCTCAAAAAGCCTGAATGTTTTTGCCCACTTTCCTGTCCAGCAACAAAAATTGTCCAATTCAGTGAGGGTTTCAAATCAAAGTTCCTTCTGGCGGCCATTGTGACTCATTGTTTAAGTCTGGTTCTCTTTCTAACATTCTCTCTCTGGGTTCATGTTCTGCCTTAAACCCCTTCAATCTTTCAGCTGAATTCTCTCAGATTCCATTGATATTTTTAAAAGATTAATGTTTTGCATAGTTTGTCTGGCAAGTTCAAATATTTGGCATCAGTGCCAAGAAAGTTATAGAATGTAGGAGGTGTCAGGTTTCCTTGTATTGTGAAATTTCTTGTATTTGTGCTAAATTTGCCCTGCCGGTGAGATGGATGTGTCTCTGCTATTTATTTCTTTATTTATATATTTTTAATCTAGGATGGAACACAGAGGAGCTTAAGCACTGAGCCAGCCACTTTTTTTCATTTTCATTTTGAGAGAAGCTATCACTAATTTGAATAGGGCATCACTATATTACAGAGGCTGGATTTGAAATTTCAATCCTCCTACCTCAGCCTCCCATCTTCTGGGATTAAAGGCAGGCACTGCCATGCCCAGTTGTGTCTCACATCTGTTTTGGATCCATTCTTATCATCTGCCTTCTCCTGGTGCAGTCGGCTAAGGATGGTTTGGTGTGTGATGTTGAGTTTCTTTAAGGGCTTCCCCCGATGTCATCAAACAAATATCTTGTGGCATTTTTTTCTATATTAAAGGGTAGGCTAATTGACAAGTCCCCTCTCTCCCCACCCCCCCTAAACAAGCAAACAGTGGTTTTATGTGAAATGAGATACCTCTCTGTTTTTGAGAGCTATTCCATTCCCTTAATGACTGGTTGTCTCAGTTGTTGGGGTTAGTATCAAGACTTCCTGGAAATCTTTATCATTTTCCCCATATTTTTACTGATGCAATATGGCTCAGTTCCCCTACCCCTACCGCTTGGTCCCTTTTCTCTACTCATCTTTCCCACATTCCTTTTCCTTTTTGTTCTTTATTTTTTGCATATCAGAGAAAACGTACATCCAATATTTGTGCATCTAAGTTCTTTGGGGATGTTGATGTGTAGGTTTATTTCCTTGATGTGTCCTTATCTGGTCTGGGTATGTGTGCAATGTTGGCTTTATAAATGTGGAATGTGTTCCATCCCTTTGTATTTCATGGAGTAATTTGAGGAGTTTGGGCATCACTTCTTCTTCAAAGATTTTTGGTGGACCTCAGCTGGGAGTCCATCCAGCCCTGAGTTTTTCTTTGTTAGAGACAGTAATGAAGAGCCTTCCATCTCATTACGAGTCATTAGTATGTTTGGGTTTTCTTTTGCTCTGGATTCAGTTTTGGGAGATCCTATTTATCTAGAAATGTATTCATTTCTTCTAGGTTTTCCAATGTATTGAAATACAAGTTTTCAAAATAGTCTCTAATGATCCGCTGGATTTCTGTGATATCTATGGTGATTTCACCTTTTTAATCTCTAATTTTATAAACTTGGCTTTTCTCTGCTTTTTTCTTGGTTATTTTAGCATGGGGGCTTTTCAATCTTGTTTACCTTTTTAAAGAAACAACTATTTCATTGGTCCTTAGTGTTGTTATGTTTGTCGTCAAGTTCATTGATGTTGGCTCCGATTTTATTTCCTTCCTTCCTTCAGTGTTTGCTCCTCCACCATAGCCTGGCTTTTACACCATTTCCCATTTACACAGTGCACGCTGTCGGCTTCCTCAGTAGAGGGCGCTGAAGTGACACCGCAGGAAGCAGAGGCCTCTTGTGGTTAAGCTACTGCACCATTGCTCTGTGATGCTGGTATGAGTCCATGTGAGGGCAGCGTGGATCAGGTGAGGAGATCCTCAGATCCTGAGGAAGGCTTTGGTCTCCAGGAAAATTTCCCAACACTTTCCAAGCTGATCTTAGGCGATGGTGCCCTCCTAGTGAATGGTCCAACTGTAGTGGGAGGCACCTGGCTCTGAGTTCAGAACTTGGCAGTCCCTGGCTCTACCCATGCCCACGTGAGTGGTAGCACACCAAACACACTGCCCTTACCAGGCACATATTCCCAAGGGTCCCCCATCCCTTTCTGTTCAGAGGATGCTGTGAGAGCCATGGCTGCTGCTCCCTCAGGTAAGGAAGGTCAAGGTGGGCTGGGGAGTGGACAGCCCTGGATGCTCCTACCATGTGGTCACCCATGCCCACCGACTTGTCCCATAGAGATGAAGACCTGGCATAAGGCAGAAGCTGCTGTAGAGTATTGAAGCTGCTGCTGACCTTGAGGAAGAAGGTAGGTGCAGGCCGCACATCTGGGAAGGCACAGCCAACTTGGGTGGGGGCCAATGGTTCTTAGAGGGGTGCTCCCTGGTGACAGGAGCTGCCACACTGTAGGCAGGCACACCCAGGATGAGCATCTACCTCTGGAGGCCTGGAGGGGTGACCCATGTGTTTAGGGTTCTGGGGCTGGAAGTATGGGGTACCTGTGGTGTCTTTAAGCTGTGTGTAGGGGTGGATGCAGTGTGAAGATCCTCCAGGTTGGGGGCATACCTTGAGGTGTCTGGTTTGGACCCCCTGTTGTGCAGGAACAGTTGTGTGGGTCTCAGTGAGGGGGCCTTAAAGGAGAGACAAGCTCCTGGGGACAGGTAGGCCTGTTTGGGGAGGCCAAAGAGGGCCCAGCGTTCAGCAAAGGAGAGGTTCAGTTTGGGGACAAAAAGACTCCGTCCTGCACGCACACATTCACAGTACCCAGAGCCACCACCACCAGGAGACAGAGGCCACTTCTTGGGGGTCTCAGGTCTGTGGACTGCTCCATTGGCAGGCAGCGTCCCATCATCTTAACCACCTTACACAGGAGAATGACAAACTGACATCTGCTGCCCTGCTGCCCATTTACTGTCCCTTGGGCCATGGTGGATATTAGTCCAGCCTCTGGATTTATAGCTAGTCACCTTTGAGGTCCCTGTAGAAGTAAGGAACATTTATAGTGGTGGGGCTGAGGATGGCATCTGCAGGTCTGGACTGAGTGTGCATGGGTACACACATGGCTGTGTGTTTGTGTGTGTGTGGTGTGCATATGTCCAAGTGCATTTCCAGACATTGCATGTGAATCGGTGTGAACTGTTTTTGTGAGTTTGTTTAGTGTAATGCATGAGTATATATGAATAAATAAGGCTATGATTTGTGTGTGTGTGTGTGTGTGTGTGTGTATGTGTGTGTGAGATTTGCCCTTCTCTTGTCACCCCCCATTATTGCTCAGCTTGGCACCCCTTTGCAGCCATGTTTGCATCTTGTGAGCTGTCAGCTCGAGATCTTGCATGGTGTAGACATTTTGGGCCAGCCTGGTCTGTGTGTGTGTGTGTGTGTGTGTGTGTGTGTGTGTGTGTGTGTGTGTGTGTGTGTTTGTGTGTGTCTGCACGTGTGTGTGTGTGTGTGTGTTAGTGGTGGCATCATGTGGTAGACGAATTGAGCACCACTGAGGCTCCCCTCCCCGTGCAGATGCAAATTGAGCACTTACTCACATGCTTTCATTGAGAGTACAATCCAGTCTGAGGACAGGTGGATAAATAGTAAGTTCCATGGCAGAAATAAAGGTCAGAAAGACAGGGAAATGGCTCACCAGAGGTGGTGGTCAGCTTGGCCTCGCTGAGGGGATAATGATTGAGCAGAGCATTGAAGGAAGGGAGGACATACACTTGTTCAGGAAGGGTGTTCCTGGCAGAATTATCAACACCTGCAAGATCTTGAGCTGGGAAGACAGAGTAGGAAGGTGGCCAATGAAACCAGAGCAGAGTGAAGGAGAGTGATGATGTGGACAGAGAAAGAACAGGGTCCACCTTGCAGAGTCTCGTGGCTGCTGAGGTGTTTGGCCCTTTCCCTGGGTAAGATGGGAGCCCTGGGGGAGTTTGGAACAGAGGAGGAACATGGAAGTATCAGGGACCAGTAGGAAGGAAGCACGGTCACTAGGGTGTCAGGCCAAAGAGGAAACTTCGGCCTATTCTTTGCAGAATTTTGCCTCTGGGCTGGGAACCCCAGGCTCAGCCTCCACTTTTCAGCATTCAGAGTAGGGCTGGCAGAATCCTTGTTCATTGAATGGGCACAGAACTTCCAAGAAGGACATTTCTGGGTCCCTTGAGTCCTGTAGGATTGACTCAGTTGAGCCTGTGTGTAGGCTCATGGGGGCGGAACTTCTCATGAATAATGCAGTCCCACCCATATGATGTGTTTTGAGGCTGTTTCAGGACTCTGGCAGCACAGGTCCTGGGAGCTTTGAATAGTGTTGGGTGTCTGGTAGCCTTGATCTTCCTGGTTATCAATAGTGAGAGTGGCAAGAGGGGCCTGGCTTTCTTGTTTGCTTGTCTCCTGTGCCATGCTGTTGGGTCTCCCTGCAGAAGCCTCATGAGGTGCTATAGTAGCTTGGGTGAGGATTTTGTCATGGGTTAACAAGTAGGAAAGGGCACTTTTGCACCCCCCAGGGGCCTGCAAAATTGCTAACGCTTCGGGCACCTGATGCAACAGGACATGGCCTGAGCCTTGTTCCCAGGCCTCTGTCCCTAACAACCATGTGATTCCTAAAAAGTCCCTGCTCACATCCCCCTGTTCCTGCTTTCTAAGCACAGGTGGTTCTAGAGCTGACCACCACCTCTGGTGAGCCCTAGGTTCTAGCCACCAGCTGGCACCACGCTCTGTGACCGGTCCTCCCTGGAATTTGCCAAGGCTGTACTTAAGGTATAATAAAACAGCAGCTGATAAGGCTTGCTCCCCTCCAGGAAGCCCAGGATTCAGTTAAAGACATCCTGAGTAAATAAAGGCATAAAAACAAACAAACAAAACAAAAATTTACCACATGATACCTAGCTGTTCAATAGACAATCTCATTTAACCACCCCTATGCTCTGTGAAGTGAACAACACACCTTCACTGGTGCATTAGAAAACTGGGACATGGACATGGCAGGTATCTTGCCTAAGGTCACAGAGCTAGTGAGTTGTTCACCCAGGGATCTGGCTGCAAACCGTGCTTTACATTGCTCTGCAGCTGCAACCAACAGCCCACAGGTGGTTGTGACCTATGCTGGGAGTGTGAGTTGGAGTTGGCAAAGGGCCAGAGTTTGGAATCAGACAGTCCTGGGTTCAAATTGTGGTCCTGCCCATTTAGTAGCACCTGGACCTCTGGAATGACAGTCTCTTTTTCCTTGTGCAGCAGTGTTGCTGACCTGTTCTCGTGGTGCCATCTGTATGCAGGAAGGACTGCTTCGCTCACTCCAGTGGGAGCAAGATGGACTCAGCTGCAGGGGGTCAGTTTCTGCCCTCTGCTTACAGATGACTTTGCAGATGCTCTCAGAGCATGAGCTTGATCACCTGGATAAGCCCTTGGTAGGGGTGCTGCAGGCCCCAGAGCTGTGCTATATGTTGAATGCAAGGGGTATTTCTTGATGTCCAAAGGGACAAGCTCTTTGGGGGGAGCCTCCCGATCCTGCCATGGAGTTGTCCTGAGCCCTTGGGTGAGGGGTTTCAGAGTTGTAAATTCAGATAGGTCACTGTGTTTTTCTTTTAGTGATATGAGAAGATGGAAGATACATATTTTTATGCTTTTTCTGTTCCTGATATTTTAGGAGCTCAGATTGTGGGTGTTCTATGGAATGCAACAGTTGCTGCCATACCGAGGCCACATTGAAAAATCAGATAGCTGAGGCCCTAGGAGTCAGACACTCAGTGATACTGGGGTCTTTGAAAGCATTCCCTGTAGTTATTCTTCAGTCAATTATGCTTAATTAGTAGACTAGAATTATAGAATCTTCAGTTCATCAAACACCATTCCTTCGTGCTTTGCCTTGTCTCCTATAATCCACAAGGCTGACTTCCTCTTGTGTAGGTGAAAGTAGCAACTCCTCTTTATTAGCAAGGAAGTTGAAGCTCTGAGGGTTTAAGGACTTGAGCCAAGGCCAGACAGCTATGAAGCAGCAAAGTGGTCCACATTTCAAATTGGATAAACCCTAACAATGTTAGCTAGATCAATAAGTAAACAAGCATAACTTTACAGGAGAAAGAAAGGCTGACAAGTGCGTTGCTTTGGTTCACATGTTTGGGAATTGTGGGCTGAACACAACAGATTCAGGCACAGCTTTATCCAGAGGTTGCAGTGTCATCATCAGGACACTGCCTCTCTCCATCTCCCGACACTGTCTTCTTTGCCCACCCTGTTTCTGGGGGTGGTGGCATGCTGCCAAGCAGCTTTAGAGACACAATCTTCTAGTTTGGCATTGGAGGAAAAGACAGTGTCCTAACGATGATAGTGAAAGTCATGGGCCAGCCTCGGTCAGTGCTTCTTTCTGCCCATCATGGTGGGATGGATTGATCTCAGTGGTCACGCCTGGAGGGGCTGAATCATTGTGTGAGAGAAAGAAAGAGTCACCAAAAATATTCGAGGGTAAATGATGAGACAGGGAGATGAAAGCCAAGCAGGCAAGCCACAGATGTCCCCACTGAAGGGGTGAGAGCAGCTGCATTTAGAGCACAGCCCCTTGCAGTAGAGGTGGCTGATTTTGCCCCTGTGCCTGTCTTTGGTCTTAAGTGCTGCCTGCAGGCTTACTATTTGCCAGGTGTCCACTCCTGTTATAAGGAGTGGACACAAAATCCTCCCCCAAAATCCTGTTATAAGGGCTTCTGTTTCATGGGGAGCTCTTATAAATGATGGCTGGGCTAATCCCAATTTCCACCCTGTGTGATTTCCTGCAGAGAACTCAACTCTGGGGTTTACCCTGTAGAAAGAACATATTGTTCTGCATATTGTTCCACTGGATCAGGTGAGCAGACCCTGATATTGTACAAACAGACACCAACTGGCTGCATGGAGAGAGCATCTTCAGCTTTCCTGGGTACCTCCGAGTGTCCAGAGTGCAGTACCCAAGCCTGGCTCAGATTGCCCAGGTCTTAATCAGTGGAGGCAGTTGTAACTACGACCATCAACTGTGTGGCTTTGAAACATTGGAAACTGATTTCTCACAGATCTGAAGGCTGGCAGGCCAAGATCAGGGGGCCAGGATGGCAGGGTGTGGTGAGGGCCCTCCCTCAGGTTGCAGCTGACCCACTTCTCATTATATCCTCACCCTATGACTTTTCCACAGCTTCCAAGCCCTCCTTTCCTATCCTGGGGGAGCTGTGGAGACAACAGTGAGCACAAGGAAGGCCCCTACCCTCTTGATGCCCACAGTCTTGTAGGAGAGACCCAGCAAGGACAAGTAAACTGATGAAGAAATAGGATGAATTCAGAAATGGTTGAGGAAGCAGAGGAGACAGAGGGTCAGGGTGTTCCTAGGTGGCAGTCAGAATGGGCTTCTCAGAGGAAGTGTCATGAGCGCTGAGAGCTTATTGATGGACATGAGCTGCTGAGCCAAGAAGTGGGAAGGGCAGCTCAGAGGTGCTCAGGCAGCCAGCAGCTGGCAGCCTCTGAGGGAGCAGGGGTGGAATGAAGATAAGTAGGGACAGCCCAGGGACAGAGAGGGAGAGGTGGGCCACCCTAAATCTAAGTCTCCCCTCAAGGCCTTCTGAGGAGGTGTCAGGCAGGGCTTCTGAGCTGTCACCATCAGACAGCTTCTCTATAAAGACCCCAAAGCCCCTTGAAGACCATGCTGTGCTGAGCTTGGAGAGAGGCAGGTTGGGAAGGAGGTGCTGGGTCTGTTTGCCCCAAGCTCTGGTTTTCTGCCCTCAGCCTCTCCCAGTGCAGAGTGACAAAGCACACTTCTTCCTCCTCTTGTTTTTTACTTGATAACTTTTTAGAGAATTTTTAAGCTCAAAATTGAGGGGAAGAACAGAAATTTCCCAAATGCTCCCATCCCTGCCCAGCCTCTGCCTCTGTCACCATCACTACCCACCAGAGAGGCACATTTGTTCCAGTTCAGAAACCCACATCATTGTCACCTAGAGTCTGGAGCTAATCTTAATCTTTCCTCTTGCTGATGCACATTCTGTGGGAATGGACAGTTGCAGAATGACATGAACCCACCTTTGGCCATGACCATGATGTTTACTGGCTGTGATCTTAGGAAGCAGGTGCGTTGGCGATCAGGACAGAGCAACCTGAATCCATGTGGAGCTTCACTGATGCAAAGTGCAGTCTCCTCACAGGCCTGATGGGCCTTGCCTTCATAGGTCAGCAGCCTCATTGGAAGCTTGGGAATGGTAAAAGTGACACCTACATTGCATGGGTGCTATGAATCTTTGGGCTTACACAGGAAGCACTCACTTCCAGGAGGCACCCATAGGGGTTTGTTAAATGAGTGGATAACGGTACTCTCTTCCAGACTTGGTGTGGGACAGCCTGGATTTGAATTCCCCCCCCCCCCCCCGCACTTGTAGCTGAGTATTCTGTGGCAAGTCAATTCATCTGACCATGACTCATTTTCCTCATCTCTAGAGGGGGGATATAACCATCACATTGAGTTACCATGAAGAGATGAAGAAACCATATCCATGAGCATGGGCCAGAAACACAGTGGTAGGTGGTGCTACTAAAACAAATGTATGCACACTTACTATGCAGCAGCTACTGTCTTCAATTCGTGAAAGGTACTGCATTCCTCCCAAAATTTGGACATTCCTCAGAAGGTGCTGGAGCTGCTGTGTAAAAGATGTGTATTGCTTCCAAGCCCTGGCACATGGCTATCTCCTGCTTGGTGCTGGGAATTCTGGGAACTCAGTCAGCTCTGGCGAAAGTAATGTTTTCAGAGGAGCATCCTGCCTGGATGTTTAGAAAACCGAGTAGGATGAGCCCAAAGAGTGTCTGCCTCAGGTCTGGTTCTGTGTAACAACTATAGGCAGCCTATAGCTCTGGCCTTACCCTGTGAGCATATCCCCTCCCTGTGAGAAAGTTCTCTGCCTCAGGCCTCACCACTCTGAGGCTTCAGGAAAAACAATTTCCACATTTAGGAAGGAGTCTGTGGATTGCATCTGGGAGCATTCCAACCTGCATGTAGCCAGAATAGGGACACCTGGGGAGAAACGAATAGGGTCCTGGCCCTGAATAGCTAGGCAGTAGGTGGTTTGGCTCAGTCATCACTCAAATGTATGTGTAGCACCACCATGGGCCATCATTTGGCCTATTATTTAGCAATCAATTCAGACAAACCTACTAGTCCTCCTGGAGTTCCAGTATTGTCAGGAAGTTAGTCAAGCCCACCAGCCATCTTGGCAGATGAGGGGCACAGGATGTTAGAGGTGTCAGCATCCTCACCATCTCTAGGTGTAGAAACCTGCAGCCAGTTGTTTGTGAGGAGTAGCTTCAAGGAAAGAAGGGGGTGTTCTTTGGGCCAGTCAGGAGGGCTCCTGTTTCATGGGGAGCTCTTATAAATGATGGCTGGGCAAATCCCAATTTCCACCCTGTGTGATTTCCTGCAGAGGACTCAACTCGGGGGTTTACCCTGTAGAAAGAACATATTGTTCTGCATTGGATTCTGGGCACCAAAGGAACAGAGTAGTGGTTGGGGCCTCAGAGCCAAGCCCTGTGGGGATCCCTTTCCAACACAGCCAATCCAAACCCAGGTTGTCACTACTTTTCTGTACAGAGACCGGAGAGCAAGTGTGGGGAGCCCCTTCCCCACACATGTGCCTCACAGGTTGCCCTTCTGATCTGGTGCATGGACTTGCCTGGCTACTCTTTGGGAACCCATGATGCAGGGACCTTGGGAGGTTCCAGTTAAAAGAGAGGCCCTGTCCATCATGACTCCCTGTTTCACTCCACATTCCACAGCACCCTCTGCTCCATCATCAAAATGCAGCTGTACCTCTATCCAGAATATTTTTGAGGTCCCAAGACTTGGACAACCTGAAGCTTCTCAGGACCTTCCTGTTGATCATTATGCCTGAATCAGAGGAGAACTTCCATGTGCTTCCCCAGCTGAAGAACACAGATCCTGTAAGTCTGAGCTCTCTGATGATGGGGTCTGGGGCGGATGACTGAAGGTGTGTGCCGAGGAATCTCAGTTGGCCCTGGGATCTGCCATATATTCCCAAGACACACAACTCTGACATCCTTCAGCTGGTGGAACCTAGTCTGGGAAGATGGCCAATTGTGGAGGAGGGCCAGGACTATTCTCAGAGGCAGGGTTCTAGTGTGAATTGGGAAAGGCCCAAGGAAAGTCAGTCATGTTGGGTGTTTTCTCCTGCAGCTCTAGCACCATATCAAGTGATATAATTGCCTCCAGCAGCTGTGGCCCAATTTACTTGCTTACATTTGGGGGAGCATATCATCACATTCCCTGTGAAGGAGGAGAAATAGCCCTCAAAATCAGAGGTTGGTCCGACACCAGCATTGACCACACAGGAAGATATGGAGCCACCAGTGGCCACTGAACCTTCAAGAAGAGGAGGAAGCTTAGCTGCCAATAAGCAAGTCAGTGGATATTGAACATTATCTTCCACTTGGAATATATGTATGGTACATATGGTGCTCCAAGCTGCCATCTCATCCTCTGTAAGAGAACCACCTTTCCTGGCAGCAATGTAAATTCAGGGTCCAAAACAATACAGGCAGGAGGTCAAGAAACTATTAGGCCATAGCCCTCCACATCTCCTAGAATGTATCCTCACTTCCCTAGTTCTAAACTTTTCAAAGGCATCTCCCACATGTGAGCTCCTGAGCATTACCCAGTGCCAGAAACCTCAGCACACCTATCCTTTCCCTCCCCTCTGAGATTATCTATTTTATTTTATTTTTTAAATTTTTATTGTTGGTTGTTCAAAACATTACATAGTTCTTGATATATCATACTTCACACTTTGATTCAAGTGGGTTATGAACCCCCATTTTTACCCCATATACAGATTGCAGAATCACATTGGTTACACATCCATTGATTTACATATTGCCATACTAGTGTCTGTTGTATTCTGCTGCCTTTCCTATCCTCTACTATTCCCCTTCCCTCCCCTCCCCTCCCCTCTTCTTTCTCTACCCCCTCTACTGTAATTCATTTCTCCCCCTTGTGTTTTTTTCCCTTTCCCCTCACTTCCTCTTGTATGTAATGTTGTATAACCCTGAGGGTCTCCTTCCATTTCCATGCAATTTCCTTTCTCTCTCCCTTTCCCTCCCGCCTCTCATCCCTGTTCAATGTTAATCTTCTTCTCACGCTCTTCGTCCCTACTCTGTTCTTAGTTACTCTCCTTATATCAAAGAAGACATTTGGCATTTGTTTTTTAGGGATTGGCTAGCTTCACTTAGCATAATTGCTCTAATGCCATCCATTTCCCTGAAAATTCTATGATTTTGTCATTTTTAATGCAGAGTAATACTCCATTGTGTATAAATGCCACATTGTTTTTTATCCATTCGTCTATTGAAGGGCATCTGGGTTGGTTCCACAGTCTTGCTATTGTGAATTGTGCTGCTATGAACATCGATGTAGCAGTGCCCCTGTAGTGTGCTCTTTTTAGGTTTTTAGGGAATAGACTAAGAAGGGGAATAGCAGGGTCAAATGGTGGTTCCATTCCAAGCTTTCCAAGGAATCTCCATACTGCTTTCCAAATTGGCTGCACCATCTATTTTATTTCTCTTTCGATCATATAAATCTTTCGCCTTTTCTATTTTATTTTTTGTGATGGTAATTCTTATGGCATTGTAAGTATTTTTAGTGGCATTCTTTTATGTTGACCTAAAAGTGCTTAATCCATTTCCCCGGCTGTGCCACCACCAGTACTGCGTAGCTGCTGATGGAGCCCATGTAGAGCTCATAGGTGCTGTGAGAGAGGATACAAACAGGCCATCCAGGAGGAGGTGAGATAGATGCCCCAGTTATGGAGCAGGAGGGACTGACTAATGAGTGTTGAAGATTTTAGGCCATTATAACTCATACTATGATCTATTTTAACTGTCATGTGGCACTACAAATCCCACTCATATAAGATAAAAACCTTAATATGTACATTATTATTGCTCCACAGATCATGGCTCACCATCCTCTTATTCTTCAAGACACAATATTGAAGTTAGAACCGTTAATGACTCAGTAATGGTCTGTACTCTTTAAATAAAAGAAAGAGTCTTACGTTTTGCACTTCAAATAAAAAGCTGTGCATCTTACACTACTTTGTCACACTGAGAATGCAAAGGAAAAGTTCAAGAAGGAAATTAAGGTGCTGCTACAAGACATATGTAAATGACTAGAAGGCAAAAAATGCCTTATTCCTGATCTGGAAAAACTTTTTATATTCTGAAGAAAACAAGAACACCCCACGTTCTATGAAGATGAATCCAAATCCAGATAAGGCCATCACTTTAGATTGTTATACTGACAAGAGAAGTGAGAGAGCTGCAGAAGAAGTTTGAAGGTGCCAGAGTTTGGTCCATTATGTTTTTGGCAAGAGGCTCCTCTCCATAAAGTAAAAGTGCAAGGCAAAGAAACAAGTGCCGATGTAGAAGCTCTTGCAAGTCATTTAGAAGGTCTTGCTAAGCTATTCGATGAAGATGTGTTGTGCTTGGAGGTATTGGTGTCTGAAGTTCAGTTATGGCAGTGGTGGCAAAGGCAACTGAGGAACTGTAGGTGGCAACGTCAAGCCAGGCATCCAGAGAGTTGCATTCTCATCCTCTGGCAGTGGCAGGAGTCTGGTCCCAGTGCAGTGATGGTGGCTGCGGCATCACTGGTGGCCCTGTGGGGACTCCAGAGGCTTCAGTGTGGAGCTCTGTTAGCGGTGATGGTGACAGCTTGGGACAGCAGGCCTCAGAGTCCGAGGGTGACTGGAGGCTGTGATGGCCTCTGCAGTGGCTCCTCCAGGCAACTAGTATTGCTCCTTGTAGGGCCTGCCTGCCCACAAAGCAGGGCGCATGTGCTGGTGCTACCCAGACACCTGCTGAGGACCTTATGCAGCCCATTCCAGCAATGCCTGGCATTGGCCTTGAGTCCACCAGGCTGCTCACCTAATCCTTGAGTTCACCCTGCCCCTCCCTGAGTTGCACCCTCTGGGGAATGAGTAGGCCTGCTGCCAGCTGGGGCAGCCTTGGGAGAAGGCACCCACCCTCCCCAGCTACATCTCCCCTGGGCTGTGGTAGCAGAGTGCAGAGGTGGGAGGTGGGGGGGGCCTAGAAATTCCTCACCCTCCAAGTGCATCCCTGGGGTGGGACAAGGTGGAGGGCACATTTCGCAGTGGGAGTCTAAGGGCAACGAGTTCTCCGTCTTGGTCTTCTGCCACTCCCAGCCACAGAAATGCACTTTTAGGGTGAAGATGTCCTAGGACCTCTGCTTTCTGCACCCACAGTCCACTCAGGAAGTGGCTGGGGACGGTGAGGTTCTCTCCCAAGACCGCCCCAACCTAGCAGACAACCTAGTTCCTCAGTAGAGAGGGTATATCAGGGGATGGGGTGAGCAGACACACAGTGGGCTCATGGCTAGAGCGAGACATGGCAGCTGTGGGAAGCATAAGGTCCTGGGCAGCTGCCTGGGTACCACCACCTCCCGCATTCTTCTTCCTGAGCAGGACAGTCGACCAGGGGCAAGACCAGGGCCTGGAGCCTTCACCACAGACGATATCCCAGCTACTGGTTACCTTATCACTCTGACACCCACTATCCCATGCCCTTGCTGCCATGCCAGCCTGGAACTCCTCGCTGCAGCCAAACAGACTCCCAACATGGCCACTGGATGCCACTTTCACTGTCCTGCAGCTGGTCCCCAGTTACTTCTGCAAGATGAAGATGTTCACTGCTGGACACTGCCTGTTGTTGCTGCCCTTGCTTCTGAACGCTTATGGTGCCACCACCATTGTGCAGCACTCAAACTTCCAAACTCCAGATGGACTCCAACAATGCCCACCAAGGCCCCAATGTCATTGTACTTTACACCACAACTGGTGCCCAAGCCCTATACTGAGGCTGGCCCCCTGATGCATCTGCATGTTGCTCCTGCACCTGCCAGACTCTGGAGCTCCACCCTGCTGCCACCAGACTTTAACATGGATACTTGACAGTGACACTCAGTACTGGGGCCAACTTCATTGCAACTGCCAGAGTTTTGTCCATTATGTTTTTGCCAAGAAGACCCTCTCCATTAAGTAAAAGCGCAAGGCAAAAAAACAAGTGCTGATGTAGAAGCTCTTGCAAGTTATCTAGAACGTCTTGCTAAGCTATTCGATGAAGATGTGCTGTGCTTGGAGGTATTGGTTTCTGAAGTTCAGTTATGGCAGTGGTGGCAAAGGCAACTGAGGAGTCTGTAGGTGGCAACGTCAAGCCAGGCCTCCAGAGAGTTGCATTCTCATCCTCTGGCAGTGGCAGGAGTCTGGTCCCAGTGCAGTGATGGTGGCTGCACATCACTTGTGGCCCTGTGGGGACTCCAGAGGCTTCAGTGTGGAGCTCTGTTAGTGGTGATGGTGACAGCTTGGGACAGAAGGCCTCAGAGTCAGAGGGTGACTGGAGGCTGTGATGGCCTCTGCAGTGGCTCCTCCAGGCAACTGGTATTGCTCATTGTAGGGCCTGCCTGCCCACAAAGCAGGGCGCAAGAGCCGATGGTACCCAGCTACCAGCTGAGGACCTTATGCTGCCCGTTCCAGCAATGCCTGGCATTGGCCTTGAGTCCACCAGGCTGCTCACCTAATCTTTGAGTTCACCCTGCCACTCCCTGAGTTGCAGCCTCTGAGGGATGAGTAGGCCTGCTGCCAGCTGGGGCAACCTTTGGAGAAAGCACCCAACCTCTCCAGGTACATCTCCCCTGTGCTGGGGTAGCAGAGTGCAGAGGTGGGAGGTGGGGGGGCCTAGAAAATCCTCACCCTCCAAGTGCATTCCTTGGGCTTACAAGGGCATAGGACACTGTGGCAGTGGGAGTCTAAGGGCAACGAGTTCTCTGTCTTGGTCTTCTGCCACTCCCAGCCACAGAAATGCACTTTTGGGGTGAAGATGTCCTAGGACCTCTGCTTTCTGCACCCACAGTCCACGCAGGAAGTGGCTGGGGATGGTGAGGTTTTCTCCCAAGACCGCCTCAACCTAGCAGACAACCTAGTTCCTCAGTAGAGAGGCTATATCAGGCGATGGGGTGAGCAGACACACAGTGGCCTCATGGTTGAGAGAGACATGGCAGCTGTGGGAAGCATAAGATCCTGGGTAGCTGCCGGGGTACCAACGCCTCCCGCATTCTTCTTCCTGAGCAGGCCAGTCGACCAGGGACAAGACCAGGGCCTAGAGCCTCCACCACAGATGACATCCCAGCTACTGGTTACCTTATCACTCTGACACCCACTATCCCATGCCCTTGCTGCCATGCCAGCCTGGAACTCTTCGCTGCAGCCAACCAGACTCCCCACATGGCCACTGGATGCCACTTTCACTGTCCTGCAGCTGGACCTCAGTTACTTCTGCAGGATAAAGATGCTCCCTGCTGGACACTGCCTGTTGTTTCTGCCCCTGCTTCTGAACTCTTATGGTGCCACCACCATTGTACAGCACTGAAACTTCCAAACTCCAAACGGACACCAACAATGCCCACCAAGGCCCCAATGTCATTGTACTTTACACCACACCTGCTGCACGACCCCTATACTGAGGCTGAACCCTTGATGCGTCTGCATGTTGCTCCTGCACCTGCCAGAGTCTGGAGCTCCACCCTGCTGCCACCAGACTTTAACATGGATACTAGACAGTGACACTCAGTACTGGGGCCAACTTCACTGCAACTGCCAGAGTTTGGTCCATTATGTTTTTTTCAAGAAGCCCCTCTGCATAAAATAAAAGTGCAAGGCAAAATAACAAGTGCTGATGTAGAAGCTCTTGCAAGTTATCTAGAAGGTCTTGCTAAGCTATTCGATGAAGATGTGTTGTGCTTGGAGGTATTGGTGTCCGAAGTTCAGTTATGGCAGTGGTGGCAAAGGCAACTGAGGAGTCTGTAGGTAACAACGTCAAGCCAGGCCTCCAGAGAGTTGCATTCTCATCCTCTGGCAGTGGCAGAAGTCTGGTCCCAGTGCAGTGATGGTGGCTTCACATCAATGGTGGCCCTGTGGGGACTCCAGTGGCTTCAGTGTGAAGCTCTGTTAGCAGTGATGGTGACAGCTTGGGACAGCAGGCCTCAGAGTCAGAGGGTGACTGGAGGCTGTGATGGCCTCTGCAGTGGCTCCTCCAGGCAACTGGTATTTCTCCTTGTAGGGCCTGCCTGCCCACAAAGCAGGGCGCAGGTGCCGATGGTACCCAGCTACCTGCTGAGGACCTTATGCTGCCCATTCCAGCAATGCTTGGCATTGGCCTTGAGTCCACAAGGCTGCTCACCTAATCTTTGAGTTCACCTTGCCTCTCCCTGAGTTGCAGCCTCTGAGGGATGAGTAGGGGTGCTGCCAGCTGGGGCAACCTTTGGAGAAAGCACCCACCCTCCCCAGGTACATCTCCTCTGTGCTGGGTAGCAGAGTGCAGAGGTGGGAGGTGGGGGGGCCTAGAAAATCCTCACCCTCCAAGTGCATTCCTTGGGCTGACAAGGGTATAGGGCACAGGTGGCAGTGGGAGTCTAAGGGCAACGAGTTCTCTGTCTTGGCCTTCTGCCACTCCCAGCCACAGAAATGCACTTTTGGGGTGAAGATGTCCTAGGACCTCTGCTTTCTGCACCCACAGTCCACGCAGGAAGTGGCTGGGGATGGTGAGGTTCTCTCCCAAGACCGCCCCAACCTAGCAGACAACCTAGTTCCTCAGTAGAGAGGCTATACCAGGCGATGGGGTGAGCAGCCACACAGTGGCCTCATGGTTGAGAGAGACATGGCAGCTGTGGGAAGCATATGGTCCTGGGCATCTGCCTGGGTATGACTGCCTTTCGCATTCTTCTTTCTGAAAAGGCCAGACGATCAGGCACAAGACCAGGGCCTGGAGTTTCCACCAGGGACGACATCCCAGCTACTGGTTACCTTATCACTCTGACACCCACTATCCCATGCCCTTGCTGCCATGCCAGCCTGTAACTCTTTGCTGCAGCCAACCAGACTCCCCACATGGCCACTGGATGCCACTTTCACTGTCCTGCAGCTGGACCCCAGTTAATTCTGCAGGATGAAGATGCTCACTGCTGGACACTGCCTGTTGTTGCTGCCCCTGCTTCTGAACTCTTATGGTGCCACCACCATTGTGCAGCACTCAAACTTCCAAACTCCAGATGGACACCAACAATGCCCAGTAAGGCCCCAATGTCATTGTACTTTACACCACACCTGCTTCCCGACCCCTATACAGAGGATGGACCCTTGATGCATCTGCATGTTGCTCCTGCACCTGCCAGAGTCTGGAGCTCCACCCTGCTGCCACCAGACTTTAACATGGATACTAGACAGTGACACTCAGTACTGGGGACAACTTCATTGCAACTGCCAGAGTTTGGTCCATTATGTTTTTGCCAACAAGTTTCTTGCATAAAATAAAAATGCAAGGCAAAATAACAAGTGCTGATGTAAAAGCTCTAGCAAGTTATCTAGAAGGTCTTGCTAAGCTATTCGATGAAGATGTGTTGTGCTTGGAGGTATTGGCGTCTGAAGTTCAGTTATGACAGTGGTGGCAAAGGCAACTGAGGAGTCTGTAGGTGGCAACGTCAAGCCAGGCATCCAGAGAGTTGCATTCTCATCCTCTGGCAGTGGCACGAGTCTGGTCCCAGTGCAGTGATGGTGGCTGCGACATCACTGGTGGCCTTGTGGGGACTCCAGTGGTTTCAGTGTGGAGCTTTGTTAGCGGTGATGGTGACAGCTTGGGACAGCAGGCCTCAGAGTCCGAGGGTGACTGGAGGCTGTGATGGCCTCTGCAGTGGCTCCTCCAGGCACTGGAGGTATTGCTCCTTGTAGGGCTTGCCTGCCCACTAAGCAGAGCGCAGAAGCCGGTGGTACCCAGACACCTCCCAGAAATGCCTGGCATTGGCCTTGAGTCCACCAGGCTGCTCACCTAATCCTTGAGTTCACCGTGCCCCTCCCTGAGTTGCACCCTCTGAGGGATGAGTAGGCCTGCTGCCAGCTGGGGCAGCCTTTGGACAAGCCACCCACCCTCCCCAGCTACATCTCCCCTGTGCTGTGGTAGCAGAGTGCAGAGGTGGGAGGTGGGGGGGCCTAGAAATTCCTCACCCTCCAAGTGCATCCCTGGGGTGCGACAAGGGTGACGTGCACAGGTGGCAGTGGGAGTCTAAGGGCAACGAGTTCTCTGTCTTGGTCTTCTGCCACTCCCAGCCACAGAAATGCACTTTTGGGGTGAAGATGTCCTAGGACCTCTGCTTTCTGCACCCACAGTCCACTCAGGAAGTGGCTGGGGATGGTGAGGTTCTCTCCCAAGACCGCCCCAACCTAGCAGACAACCTAGTTCCTCAGTAGAGAGGCTATATCAGGCGATGGAGTGAGCAGACACACAGTGGGCTCATGGCTAGAGCAAGACGTGGCAGCTGTGGGAAGCATAAGGTCCTGGGCATCTGCCTGGGTACCACCGCCTCCCGCATTCTTCTTCCTGAGCAGGCCAGTCGACCAGGTGCAAGACCAGGGCCTGGAGCCTCCACCACAGAGGACATCCCATCTACTGGTTACCTTATCACTCTGACACCACCTATCCCATGCCCTTGCTGCCATGCCAGCCTGGAGCTCTTTGCTGCAGCCAACCAGACACCCCACATTGCCACTGGATGCCACCTTCCCTGTCCTTCACCCGGACCACTGTTACTTCTGCAGGATGAAGATGCTCACTGCTGGACACTGCCTGTTGTTGCTGCCCCTGCTTCTGAACTCTTATGGTGCCACCACCATTATTCGTCACTGAAACTTCCAAACTCCAGATGGACTCCAACACTGCCCACCAAGGCCCCAATGTCATTGTATTTTTCCCCACACCTGGTTGCCGACCTATATACTGAGGCTGGACCCCTGATGTAGCTGTATGTTGCTTCCGCCCCTGCCAGACTCTGGAGCTCCACCCTGCTGCCACCAGACTTTAACATGGATACTAGACAGTGACACTCAGTACTGGGGCCAACTTCATTGCAACTGCAGCCAAACCCTTGTCACTATGGCAGATGAAAACACTCATGGCTGGAAGCATCTGTTGTTACAACCACTGTTTCTGGATTCTTCCACCATCACCGCCACCATGAGTAGGAAGCAAGGAAGTCCTAAATCAGAGCTGCATGCTGACACCGCCACAGTCGCCCCCACCTCACACCAATACTCAACTCCTGACTTTCGACGCCTGATGCCCTATGCCCACAACAGCTGGATGCTGCTCTTGCCACCATATGCCACCATTTCATGATGGTGCCATTGCAGTGAATTGACCCCAACGATGCTTCTCTGCTCAAGATGTATAAGAGCTGGGAAACTGATCATTCTCCATTACAGTCACCTCACCAAGTTCCACTGCATGCTGCCTGCCTTTTGTCACCCCAGGACCAGACACCAGTCCTCAGGACCCTAGAGGAGTTGTGGCTCTAACTCAGGGAACTCATCCAAATAAACAAGTGAGCACTCTAAATAAAGGCTGCAGTCCTCACAGCAGGCAGTGGGTGGGACTAGGTGGGTCCAGCTCACTGGTGAGAGGGTGGGGTTAGAGCCTGGGAGCTGCTGGCAAGGTCTAGACCTGATCCTGTAGGGCAAGATAGAGAGGGATCTTTGGCTGCTCTGGAAGTCTAGCCCTGGAAGAACCTTCTGGTTCTTTCTCCTGAACTTTCCATGGTGTCTCCTTCTCCTACTCCTCCACTCTTCCCTGAGGAGACTCTGTGTCCTGGACATAGGGTCATCTGGGCACAGGGTCTCTGGGCAGTGGAGTGAGGCCCCAGTACATTGCAGCAGGCTGGGGACAGCCAGACTGGCCATACCTGGACTTGTAGGAAAAATAGCCTATTGGGAAAATACCCTCCTAGATCTACCAAATCTAGCCTAACACTGGCTTCTTCCAAGAGATTATCAAGAAAGGAAAAATATAAGTAAGCAAGTTTGTCTGGCTAAGGGGTGGTTTGAGGAGAAGTAAAGACTTCAGATTGGGTAGAGGTGGATTAAGGTCACCTCTTAACTGGGTGACCTTGGCCAGGGTGCAGAACTAGGTACAACCTTGGGTTTGCATCTGGTAAAGTAAAGTTGGGTGAGGAGGATAAGCCAGGGGTAAAATTAAGCTGTTGAGCAGTACCTAAACTTTGGGAGCCAGGAAGGCATTTGACATGATTTCCATGCAGAAATATATTCTGAGATTAAAGTCAACCCACTTAGAGGTGCACCTTTGGAAGGCAACTGACCTGTGAGCAGGCGGTTGAATTTACTTCATTTTTTAGATGAAATAATAATATATGGAAGATCATAGGCCGATGATGGGTCAGGCTTGTGAAATTATAGGCTGTTTTCAAATTTGTTTAAAGACTTAAATCTACATAGTTCAAGCCTCCTGGGATATCCCCCACCTCTTGTCACACCCCCACATAGAGCACTATCTACAATCCCTTACTCTAATTTTTAGAGGGTCACCAAATATGTCAATGCATGTATGTACATATGCAGAGATATACATTATGTAATACTTTGTTCCTTTTAGCCTGCTTTGGAACCTCCTGAAAATAAAATCTCTTATTCTTACGTACATTCTTTTGCAGCTTTCACTCCTTAATTGGTACCCCTTAAGCTGAGCATCAGGAAGAAGGAAACACCAGAGAAACTCAAAGATCCGAAGGACACCAACCCTGCTCAAGTCACTCTGGAAGCTGACTAGCCTGAATGTGCCCAAAGCTTGAGGAAACATCAGCCCTGCTTCAGCCACTCTGGGTTGGATGTACAAGGTGAAAGATATACTAACCAAAAGGAAAAATGGACTGTTTCACTCTTTAAGACAGCTCTTATACTGTCATTGCCACCCCTTACTTCTGTCATATACAGAGTCCTTTGTTTTGTCTTGACCCTAGGACTGATAGCAATCAAACACATAGTTAATAATATCAGAAAACAAACGCATGTACCAGTTCAATCCTGAAAGGGCATTGCAGTTGAGATCCAAGCTCACTATTTGGAGGATGGTTTCCTTTTCTTGGTGGATTCAAAAGCTTAATTGACATAGCATGGATTGTGCTCTGAACTTGTGTATTGCTTCCATGTTTGTTTCCTCTTTTCATTAAAACTAGTGGTTCTACAATAGAAGCAGGTTTCCTTTTTGAAAAAGAGAAACAACAACTATGATATTACATTATATAAAGCTTTAAGCCAAGAAGATAATAATGCCCTTTGACTTAGAGGATTAAATAATGAGCATCAAAGGGGGTAATGCTGTAGTTTCCAAAAGACTCCCACCTTAATTGTAACACACAAGTCTCTCTCCTAATCAAGAAGAGATTATTTTAAGAAGTCAACAAAATTTCCAGAGCACTCATTGTGCTTTGAGCTCCTTTTTGTTGTAAAGGCCAGGTTTCTCTTTCTTGTAAGAGTTAGGCCTGCAGGGCTGGGGTTGTGGCTCAGTGATAGAGCACTTGCCTCGCACATGTGAGGCCCCTTGTTCAATTCTCAGCACCACATAAAAATAAAGGTATTGTGCTCATCTACATCCTAAAAGAAAATAGTCTCCAATCAAGTTTTTTGATGTGCGAAAATTTCTGTTTTCTGTGTAAAACCTCTGTCCAACCTATGAATGTGGAACAAAGTTCAGTTATATTAAACATTGTGCTGTGTAACCACCCACTGCAATGTTAGAGCTAATTTCCAGACCAGACCTGGGCTCCAGAGCTTGTTTGGTGTTATCCCCTCTGGGTTGCTGCAGCTTAAATAAATCTGCTTCCTCCAAATTCCTCAGGTGTCCAGACTCATCTTTCCTGCATCAATGCCTGCTTGAAATGCTAGAATGTCCTAATTCTTGAAGGGCCTGAAGAGACAGTCTCTCAGACTCTGTCACAGTATGAATTCTAGGAAAAGTAATTCATCACAATGAATCTAATTTCAGGTTTCATTATAGGGACTTCCTGGATGTAATATCAAAGTTGCATGATAAAACTTGTATACGTCTATTGAGTTGCCATGATATACTCCATAAAGATATATAAATGACATATTTGAATAAAAATTTAATCTGGGGGAAAATATGTTTTGTGAGAAATCTAAAGCCATGCTTGCATTTTGTGTTATTTTAAATATTATGCTGTAATAATATTATATTTTATTATTACATTTTTAAATCTGAAAAAGACATCAGGATTTTGTACCATAATATTGTCAAAAAGGGAAAATTTTATTGATTAGAAATATGCTTTCCTGTTTTTAGAGCTAACGGTTGAATTAAAGTTTTGCACCAGACACCAAGTCCATCAGAACCTCAGTCTGGTGAAACCACATCTTGGTGCCTGCCCAGGCCAGTGCCCAAGAGCAGGTCCCAGAAGGAAATCAGGCTGGCTCTTCCCAGAGCCCTCTGGACAGAGGTTGGCCTCCTCCACTCTTAGTGTTATTTTTTCTCTGATTGCTTGGCTCCTCTCCATGCTCTTCAAGCTGTCCTCTCCCATCTTTGTTGTTCAGTGACATCACCTGTCATTCATGTTTTTATAGACCTCTGAGGAAGAGAAAATCCACATGGATTTCAGAATGGCTCAAGATGCAAATGACTGGTCATAATTGGACACCCTAAAAGGGGATGGTATTGATGGCACAGGGGTATAAATCTCATGATGGGCCAGAAAACTCATTTACAGAGCAGCCAAAGGTCTGTGTAGATCCATAAAATGGCCACAAACAACCTGAAAATCTAGGTAGTAACTCATCTGGAGCAGTCATAACCTCTTTCGGCTGGAGAAATATCAGTGGCTTCTTTTGGAATTGAATTAGGTGTGAAAAATAGCCCCTATGCCATTTGGTTAGGAAAAATGGTAATGATGATGAAGGTGATAATGCAATAGCTTATATTCATAGACCACTTTGCATACATTATTTCATTGAATATTCACAAAGTCCTTTCACTGACTGTCCTAGTCAGTTCTAGCTGCTACAACAAAATACTCTAAGCTTAAGAAACATTTATTTCTCCCCATTTGGGAGGGTGGGAAGTTCATGGTCAAGGTACTGATAGATTGAATTCTTGGAAAGAGCCCTCTTTTTGCTCATAGCTGGCTGCCTCTCACTGTATTCTCAATTGGTGGAGAGCAAGTAAGCCCTGGTCTCTTTTTGAAATTCTGAGAAAACTAATCTCATCTTGGGAGACATGCCCCGCGCCTCCCCCCCCACCCCCCCCCCACCGGCCTATCGAAATCTGATTACCTCCCAATGGCCCCACTTCTCATGCCATCATATTGGCATTAGGGCTTCAACATGAATTTGGAGGAGACACAAACATTCAGTAGGAAATGCACTGTGGAGTCTTGGGCATATTCTGTATCTTCTCTGTGCTTCTGCTGCCTCATAAAGAAAAAGGATGGTAATAACTCCTGGTCAATGTGCCTGTGTGTGTGTGTGTGTGTGTGTGTGTGTGTGTGTGTGTGTGTGTATGATTACATTGAATTAAAAACAGGTGATTAGATGATATATGCAAGTAATCCTCGATTTAAAAAAAATGAATATACAAACACAGGTGTCAAAATAAAAGCTGAAACCAAGTTTAAGAAAAAAATTCAGTGTGGGAATAGAAAATATTTCCCAGGAAGAGGATAAAAATGGAGTTTTTTTTTCTGATGATATCAACTTTTTAGGAGATCTAATAGATATTTATGAAATTTAACATGACAATTTAGAAACAATGATATATGCTTATATTATACATGTATTACTTTATTCTGATTCCACATTTAGAAATCAATTTTTAACTAAAACTCATCATAGTCCTCTCCAACATTGGTGTTTTTTTACCCTCTCCAAAACAAATTTGGAGTCTTAAAGGCAGTTTCCAGGACTTGGGGTCTGTTCCCTCTAAGGCGAGGGAAAGACGGGTCCTTGAGAATCAGGATGATCTTGACAAACCACAGTGAGGCCTTCACGTGGCTTAGTATATTTGCAAGTTCATCCTACAGGTGTATGTTTGCGACCACCACAATGTGTATTCCTTTTAAATGACTGAACAACACTGGTACACAACACTATCCATAGACTCAAACCCAAGGCCACATTCCAAGGAATCTTAGCAATCTGTACTTTCTATCTGATCTACCCCAAGCATGAATTGCTGATTTAATAAGAAGTAAAACAAGAAATAAAGGCTGTGTTGAACTTTGTTAGTAGAAAATAAAGAGTTTGTACAACCTCAGACCCCAGGACCACTCAGCTGTGGCCCACATTTGGTCACCCTGTCCATCAATGCAGTCAGTACCCTGACTCCAGAGGCAGGCAAGATCTAGGAGGGTGTCCATTTTTCCTCCCTATGCAGCAGGAAATGGTGACAGAAAGAGGAAACTGAGAATTTCCCAGCCTGAAAGCCTGTGGGGAGGCCCATGTTGGGGGACATAAACCCATCTTCCAGCCATTTTCTCAAAAGCACTATGATTTTGTGACACTCGGGAAGTGGAGGAGCTTCTGGTTCTGGCCACTCCAGAGGAAAGTTCAAGATAAGTGCCAATTCAGCTGTGTGGCATGAGGAAGGACCTATAGACTGAGCCCCAGGACCATGTTCTTGGCAACCCAACTCCAACTTTGTCACCCACTGCAAGTCTGTGCTGCACTGGCCCATCAGGTGATTCCATTACTTCCAGGACCCTGATTCCCAATGCAGCCTACTGGGCAGCACCTCGAACTGGGTTCAGAAGGATACCATGCCAGGAATTCTCCCACCAGGAGAGACGAGCACTGCCACAACCTCACCCAGCGGCCTTCACTGATTACTGAAGGTCCAGTGGACCCAGAAAAGGCCATGGGCAATGCAAGGGGCCCAAGGAGCACCCACTTGGGACAACAGTCCCAGGTGAGGCTCCCTCCAACCTCACTCCTCCAGGTCCCCACTCACTGATGTTTTGCCCAGTTCAGAAGCAAGCCCACAACTCCACCAGTGAGGAGGGGGGACAGTTCTTAATAGCTGAGCATGGAGGAGCATGCAGGGCTGCTTAGTGGGTTATGGGAAGCTTGAGCTTGAAACCTCACAGCTAAACCTGGCAGGGTGCCCTTCCATCCAGGAAAAGCCAAGACCCATGACAACTGGAACCTCCAAAGAGTGAATGCTGAGTGGATCTCTGGGTCTGTAGGTGTCTGCGTTGGATTGGACTGGTGAAAGGTGACATATCTTACACTGTAGGAACAGTAGGAGGCCTAGTATTGTCCCCAGAACAGCTAAGCAATGAAGACAGTCAAAAAATTGGAGAGCTGGGGTTGTGGGTCAGTTGCAGAGTACTTGCCTAGCACGTGGGAGGCACTGGGTTCAATTCTCAGCACTGCATAGAAATGAATAAAGGCCTGTTGACAACTAAAAAAAATAAATTTAAAAATGGGAGAATCTTGATAACCAAAATTCAAAGAAAGCAACCCAAATATGGAAAAAACTCGATTTTGTGAGCACGCAGCTGGGTTTTTCTGGTTTCCACACAAAGAGAGAGGACTGTGCACAGAGGGTAGCATTCCCTCCCAGCCTGCCCTGCTGAACCCCTCAGCCAGACTCTGGGGGATGCCTTAAATGCATTCTCAGCAGCTGTTCCCTCCACTGTTCCCAGAGGAAGTGCAGGAAGACCCACAGGCCGTGATCCCAAAGCTGCCACCACCTGCAAATGCTGCTCAGCCAAGAAACTTGCCCCCCCCCCCCCCCCCCCCCCGCCCCGCAGTTCCCCTTCTGACTGGCCAGGCCCAGGCAGGACAGCAGACAGAACTCTGACAGCTCAGGGGCGGGGCATGGGCTGAGGAATTCCTGCCTTTGCAAGAGCTCCTGGCTGTCAAACTAAGTCCCGCCCACCCTCACCAGAGCAAGGCTAGATACCAACACTAGCTCACACCTTCAAGGGAGGACAAGGTGTCCTTGCCCAGCCCCAGCAAGCGAGATCCTGGAGATGCCACCACCACTTGCTCCCCTGCTGGTGCACCGCCTATCTAATGACATTGCTTTCCCCTTCAGAGGCCCAGGGAGGCTACCCCCTTCTCCAAGCTTGGAGGTATGGGGGGCGCTTCTATTGGGGCCATGCCACTTCCCTCCTTTTCAGAGAAGAGCACTCCTGAGGAGGCACCGACCTGTCCCTGGACCGGAGGTGCAGGTACTGCCAGCCAAACACCTGCTCATCACCCTAGTCCGCACGTGCTCCACGCCCCAAGAGCTACCCTCAACCCGCAGCAAGAGCCTGCTCAGCCCTCCGACTGCCCCCCCCCCCATTGGAGTTCACTGCCTCTGGTGAGGGGCAGGGTCGTTGCACCAGTCTGAGGGGAGAGATCCCTGGCCTTGCCATAGCTGCCACCCCTCAAACCCAGCATCTACAACCCTTCCGAGATGACCCGGGAAAACTCTCTGGGTCAGGAGGTGGACCAGCGGGATCTGAATCACATCCCAGTGTCAGCACTCAACAGTCGCCCCAGGACCCACGCACGCACCAGGCTCGCAGTTCCCTTGCCTATTTCTTCCGCATCTGGTGCAAGCACCTGGACTTTGCACGTGCATGCAGACTTTGCACATGCACGCGGAATTTGCACGCGCGCGTCCGTTCCTGGCGCAAGCCTGCCTCTTGTCCAGTATTAACGGTTTTCCTCACGTGCTCGCGCGTTCTCCACTCATTCCTTCCTCAGCTGCGCCTTGGCAACAGGTCTCACAGCCATTTCGCCTGAAGCTGCGTGAGCAGGGGAAGAAGGCCTTCTGCGATCAAGGCTACAATTACCCAGTAGCGCCTTTGCTGAGACTGCCATGGAGACTTCTCACAGCAAGTATTGTCCCTCACCCCTGCCCCCGGCGCTGAGGGGCAGAGACCTGCCAGAAGGGTCCCACCAGGAGCCGGGTCATGGGCGGCGCCGACATCCCTATACTAGTTGGCCACTAAGGGCTTCCTGGGCTGGTGGCACCACTCGCAGGTCGTCTTGCCGCCATCCTGCAACTGCTCCTCAGCGGTTGCGCAATGTGCCTGCTCGGTGCGTTTCCAGGGTCCTGCGGACCCTGCGATCTTTTCTGGGAGACTTGGATATTGCCTCCTCCCTCCGCATGCCAGGTTTCCTGAGGAGGACGCTGCTGTCAACTGCAGCTTTCATGAATTCCTGCATCCCAGGCCGCAGACTCAGACAGCCGCCTTGTAGAGTGCAGGGGCAGGAAGTGGCTCCTTGCCAGCTTCCAGCAGCCCAAGAACCCTGCCCAGGGAGCACTGTGATCACAGCCCCTGGAGACAGTGGCCAAGTGGTGGCTGAGCAAGCAGAGCACCCTGTTCACAGAGAACATCAGAGGGGGCGCCCTCAGGTCACTGGAAGAGCATCTGCTTTTAGGCCCCTGGGGACCCATAGCTGTGTGGCTGTCTTTGTGCCCAGGCCTGGGCCTCTGTGGAGTAACCTCTGCACCCAGAGGTCCCAAGACAGAGCTGAGAGCTCCCGGGCCATCTGCATGAGCTCCTGCCCCAGAAGAAACCCCATCAGCAGCTCCTACAGCTCCACGCAAGGTCTCCGAGCCCTGAAGAGGAGGGCTCCCGACCCATCCAACGGGGAGCCGCCCCTGGGATGTTCTTCATCCCCAGGGATTCCCCCAAAGAAGGCCCAGGGTGAGAAGGTGGCAGAAGGCAGGGCGGGACACCCATTTCCCAAGAAGAAGTCCTCACCCACGGGAGACACCAGCAGGCCACGGAAACGCAAGTTTCCTCTCCTGCGATGCCGCCGAGGGGAACCTCTGAAGCTGCCACCGCCTCTGTTACTGGCCTGTGCAGTGACGGCTGAGGACCTAGACAGGGAGAAGAAGAAAGCTCTGCAGCGCATCAACGGTCTTCTGATGGGTGAGACCCAGGCCATTGGGAACAGCTGTGCCATGGCCCCACAAGCCCATGGGGGGGTCCCCTCTCCACCGGGAGGGGCCAGGCCTCTGGCATCAGTGGGCCTCAGCCAGACCTTTTCCCATCCCCCCAGCAGCGCAACCATGGTGGCCCACACCCCAGTGTGGGTCAGCTCTGCTGTCTCTTCCCAGAGCCA
The DNA here is from genome assembly GCF_052094955.1 of Ictidomys tridecemlineatus. NCBI lineage: Eukaryota > Metazoa > Chordata > Mammalia > Rodentia > Sciuridae > Ictidomys > Ictidomys tridecemlineatus. Next base: position 248,621 of record NW_027522400.1, on the reverse strand, counting down.
TGCTCCCATCACCAATCTCACAGGACCGCTCTCCACCAGCCTGCCAATTGCTGCTTTGGCCCTTCCTCCCAGGCCCTCTCTCAGCACATTGGCAGGCTTGGCTGCACAGCCAGTGGCCCCCTTTGGGGTCACATCCTTCAACACCACTCTGCCTTCACAGCCCCCACGTCTGGGGCCTCCCTCCACCTTGGGTAGGAGCTTCCGGCGCTCTCACCAGGGCCCAAAGCCCTACTGTACTCACAGGCCCTCACCTGCAGCAAGCTCCAGCTCTCCAGCTCCAAGGGTGCGAGGACACATTCCGCAGGGGAAGCAGCCTCTCACCCCTGGAGCCACCGTCCCACCCAGTTCTGGGGTTCCTGGTGGGATGAAGCCTGGAGCCCCTAGCTTTGTCAGCTGTCCTCAGCATGGACACGTAGGAGCTCCAGGTCCAGGGGCAGCTCCGATGCCACCCTTGACTGTGGGCCCAACAACCATGGGCAGCCTAAACTACTCAGCCCTTGGGTCTGATAAACACAGAAACTCCACCGTGGGTCCACGTGGCAGCACCCAGACACATTCAGTGACCTCAAAGGCAGATGGGAGGAGAGACTTGTCCTTGGGTCGGACATCATGCAAGCAAATATCAATGTCAGAAAGTAGAGAAACCCCCAAAACTAGAGAGCACCGTGGGGCAAGTTTGGGAAATGACACCTCCAGTGCCCCTAGCCAGAGCACCACCATGGCACCCAGAAAACAAACAAAAGACGGTACAAAAGGGCAAGGAAAGAGTGGAGTTCCTACCCCGAGTGCCAATCCTCAAAGCCTGCCCATGCAGAAACACCAAAGCTCACCTCAAAGGACAAGTACTACAAAGGGTATCACTAGTGGCCCTGCAGTCCCTGGGACATCAAGGAGATCAGAGAGCCCAGACTTGCTTTCTGACCTCATGTCAGCCTTTGGGGCCTGGTGTAGCTCCTCCCAAAGAGGAGAAACCCCAAGCACCAGGCAGCAACAAGGAGCAATGTTGGAACAGAACACCTCCAGTGCCCCTAGCCAGAGCACCACCATGGCACCCAGAACACACACACAAAAGGGTAAAAAAGGGCAAGGAAAGAGTGGAGTTCCTACCCCGAGTGCCATTCCTCAAAGCCTGCCCACTCAGAAACATCAAAGCTTACCTCAGGGGACAAGCACTCCCACTGAAAAGGGTATCTCTAGTGGCCCTGCAGTCCCTGGGACATCAAGGAGATCAGAGAGCCCAGACTTGCTTTCTGACCTCATGTCAGCCTTTGGGGCCTGGTGTAGCTCCTCCCAAAGAGGAGAAACCCCAAGCACCAGGCAGCAACATGGGGCAAGTTTGGAACAGAACCTCTCCAGTGCCCCTAGCCAGAGCACCACCATGGCACCCAGAAAGCACACCAAAGAGGGTAAAAAAGAGCAAGGAAAGAGTGGAGTTCCTACCCCGAGTGCCATCCCTCAAAGCCTGCCCACCCAGAAACACCTAAGCTCACCTCAGGGGACAAGTACTACCACTGAAAAGGGCATCTCTAGTCTCCCTATGGCCCCTGTGACATCAAGGAGATCAGAGAGCCCAGACTTGCTCCCTGAAATGATGTCAGCCTTTGGGGCCTGGTGTAGCTCCTCCCAAAGAGGAGAATCCCCAAGCAACATGCAGCAACATGGGGCAAGGTTGGAACGGAAAACCTCCAGTGCCCCTAGCCAGAGTACCACCATGGCACCGAGGCAAAACACAAAAGAGGTTAAAAGGGGGCAAGAAAACAGTAGAATTTCTACCCTGAGTGCCATCCCTCAAAGCCTGCTCACCCAGAAACACCAAAAGTCACCTCAGGAGACAAGCACTACAAAGGCTATCTCTAGTTTCTCTTTGGTCCAAATGACATCAAGAGGATCAGGGAGCCAAGACTTGCTCCCTGAACTCATTACAGCTTTTGGGGCCTTGTGTATCTCCTCCCAAAGAGGAGGTACCCCAAGCAACAGGCAGCAACATGGGGCACAGTTGGTACAGAACACTTCCAGTGCCCCTAGCCACAGTACCACCGTGGCACTGGGGAAACACACAGAAAAGGGAACAAAGGGGCAAGGAAACACTCATGTTCCTACCCTGACTGCCATTGCTCAAAGCCTGCCCACCCAGAAACACCTAAGCCCACCTTGCGGGACAAGCAGTACAGCCAGTAAAGATACCTCTAGTTACCCTTTGGTCCAAATGACATCGAGAGGATCTGGGAGCCATGATATGCTCCCTGAACTCATCATAGCTTTTGAGGCCTTGTGTATCTCCTCCAAAAGAGGAGGTACCCCAAGCAACCGGCAGCAACATGGGGCACAGTTAGAACAGAACACCTCCAGTGCCCCTAGCCAGAGCACCACCATGGGGACCAAGGGACAGAATGCAAGGCACACCCCAGGGAAAGCAACCTCTGGTGTGGCCACAGTTACTGCCATCCCCCAAAGCCTGCCCACACAGAAAGGCTTAAGCTCTCCTGGGGGAACCAGCACCACATCCTCAAAATCAACCTCTACTGTGATGTCCACCCATAATCCACCTATGAGCCCTGGGAGCCCAGACTGGCTCCCAGATCTGATCTCTGCCTTTGGAGCCATGGTCATCAGCCCACGTGGAGAAACAAAAAGCGCAAGAAAGCGCTAGAACACACTTGGGCTTTAACACCTTCAGCCCCCCATACCCAGGATAGGATGATGCTAACTTCCTTAAGGACTGACACTGCCTAGATCCCAACAGTCCTCCACTGCCCTCAGCTGCGCCTCAGCTGGCCCTGCCTCCACTCCATGGGGCCACTGGGCATCCTATAACCTCCACCATAGGATGGTGAGTCTGGCATGCTGTAGCCCTTGAAGACCTGTGAGGGCACTCAATTTGGCCAGGGCATCCACCCCAATGAAGCTCCATGTGTCACTCAGCAAGAGTGAGGCTTTTAATATCACGATCTTGAAACTTTTCAAAATAATTGTGAGATTTAGGGGGGTTATATGGGATTTTGTTTCCCCATTTTTATTTTTAAAATTGTAGAAAAAAGTTGATATAAACTGGACCACCATTAGCTTTAGAGAATGGCCCAGCACCGTACAAGTATTTAAACAGCAAGAAGTGACAATACATATTTTTATTTGGCCAGGAAAATTAGCAAGAGGGACCTGTGGTGCTGTCGAACTAAAGAGGGCACCACAGCAAAAGGAGGCCTAGATTTTTGTTGTTTTGTTTATTTTTATGAGTCTTATGGTTTTCCTTTGTCTCTACTACTGGGCTAAGCAATAAAAGTATAAACTGGGGCCAGTATGGATACTAAAATACAGAATTACAACTTGTTCGTCTTATAAGTAATCACCTTATTATTATAAATTACCTTCAGTTGTTACATTAAAATTTGTACTTGCATAAGGCTTTACGAGATAATAGTTTTAAAACTTGTAAGGATAATACAATATAAAATTAATAAGAGTAAAAGATTTAATTTTATAATAGTTATAAGTTAAGGAATATAATTTTTATAATTTGAAACATTTACTTATTTACTATTTTATAATCGTTATAAATTAAGGAATATAATTTTTATAATTTGAAACATTTACTTATTTATATATAGTGTTTTGTTTACTTTAGGAATCTTCTGAATTTAACTTTAAATAAACTTGAATAATTGTCTTAAGTTGGAATGATATGAAAGAATTTTAACTTAGGTATGGTGACCACTTGTTTAATCTTAGGCAAGATGTTTTGATTTTGAAACTAGTCTTAATTTTTTACTTGAATATTATTTTATAAAAAATTATACAGAATTTTTAAATTAATATTAACTAGTGAAAGTAATTTATCATTATATATGAAACATGAAACAGACAAGGTAAGAGAGCCTTTAATTCCCTCTTAAGGGAAAGAGGCAAAACATTTTTAAACTTTAAATAAGTTAGGCTCTCTTTGTTGTCTTTTAGAGATATATTCAAGTTGACTTCTCAGGAGAACATAAAATTTTATAACATTTCTCGGTAGTCATCATGAACCATAGAGTGAAGCTGCTTGAAGAGGTATCCCATCGGCTTATAGGAGGGTGCAGTTGGCTGAGCGGGCAGGCCAGTGGTGATACCCTGTCTTTCATCCATAATGAGGTGGAAAGGGTGTTTAGGGTTAGGAAGAGAGAGAGAGTGTAAGAATATGTAAGAGCATTCCTGAGCTTTTAAAAGGAATTGGCTACTAGCTTAGGGGAGGTGAGTGTCCAATGAGGGGTCTCCTTAGTGGCCTTGTATAAGGGGTTGGTAAGAAGTGCAAAGTGGGGAACCCAATGCCTGAAAAAGTCTGCCAGACCCAGGAAAGAGAGGATGTATTCCACTGTTTTGGGTGGTTGTAGGTCATGGAGAGCTTGAATTCTGTCTGATGTGAGGCTTTTAGAGGTTGAAGTGAGAAGTGTACCTAAATAACTAACTGAAGAGGTAGTAAGCTGGGTTTTGGCTGGAGAGGCCCAAGAGTCCAGGGACCCCAGGAAATTGAGGAGCTGAGCAGTGTGAGTTCATAAGCCTTGAATGATGAACCGCACAGAAGGTCATTCACATATTGTAAGAGTGTGCTGCCCCCTAAGTCACAAGCAGTTAGATCCCATGCCAAGCCTTGCCCAAAGAGATAGGGACTATCCCTGAAGCCTTGGGGTAGGACTGTCCATGTCAGCTGATGATACATACCTTCCCATGTGAAGGCAAAGAGCTAATAAGAGTCAGGATGGAGGGACACTATAAAGAAGGCATCTTTAAGATCCAGGAAAATAAAGTGAGTGCTCAAAGGGGGAACATGAGAAAGAAGAGTGTCAGGGTTGGGAACCACCAGGTGGATGGGAATAACTGTCTCATTCATTAGGCGGAGATTCTGGACTAAGTGATAGGCTCCTGAGGGTTTGCATCCTGGCAATATGGGAGTGTTGCAGGGGGAGTCAGTGGAAAGCGGGGTCCCTGGGCAAGTAAGCAGTCTATAATGGGTTTAAATTGCTCCCTATAGGTTTTGGAGATGGAAAAATGGGGACATAAAGGAAGTTTAGTTTGCAGTTTCAGCTAAATATGTACTGGCTTGTGGTGGGAGGCTATGACCGGCTTGAAGATGTCCCAATCCTGGAGATCGACTAGATCAGGGGACGATGGCACAGTAGATACTGTCTGGTTATTAGAGAGGTAAAGATTAGAGGCAGAAGAAGGACATGGGTGGTAGTATTCTCTGGATGTGTTTTGGACCGTGGCTCTTAGTAATTTGAGAACATCTCTGCCTAGGAGAGGAATCGAACAGGATGGAATGACTAGAAAAGAGTTTGTGAACGGGTGTCCCTTCAGGGCACAGGTCAGCTGAGCAGTTCAGTTTGGGGAGGAGGGTTTGCCTTCAATCTCCATAACTGAGTCCTTGGAAGAAAACACAGGCCCAGAGTGGGCAGGCAAGACCGAATAGGTAGCCCCTGTGTCCACAAGGATGGTTGTGGACTTAACCACTACCTGAACTGTTATCCTGGGCTCCACCTAGCTGGTCATACTCTGATGTAGAGGCAACAAGGAAGGGCCAACCATGGGGCAGTCACTCTTCAAATGTTCTGTGTGCTTACAGATAGGGCATGGCCTGGAAGGAGGGTGTGGCTTTGGGCATTGGTGATTTCAGTGACCTTTGCATCCACATTTGAAGCAAGTACCTGGTGTAGAGGAATGATGGAACCTCCATGGAGCTCTTGCTTGAGCTGTAGGCCTCAGGGCTCTGGTAAGGCCTGGGTTTGAAGTGTTACCTTTTTCTGTAATTGAGCCTACCTAGCTAGTTCAGCTGACTCCTCCTGGACATTATAAACTGTAAAGGTCATTTTCACCAGATATTGGATAGGGTTCTGAGGGCCCTCCTCAGCTTGTTTGAGCTTTTTTTTTCTGATATCATAGGCTGACTGAGTCTGCTAGATGTGGGCTCACTCATGGGGGTAAGGATGGAGGACAGAACAACTGAGATGTCATGCCAGATAAGATCATAAGTCTGGGAGAGGTATTGGCATTTTGAAATATAATTAGAAATGTCAGCAGAGAAGGACCCAAGGTGCTCTTCAATCTGGGAAAGATCTTGAAGTGAGAATGGGACATGTACTTGGACAATCCCTTCAGCATGAGCCACTTCCCTGAAGGGACAAAGGAACTTTGGGTTATCCGGTAAGAGGGTCTGGTGGGAGTGGGTGTGGACACTGACAGGAGAAAAGAGGGGTGAGTGGGTGGAGGTAATCATGGCTTCAGGAGAGGAGAAAGGAGGGGGTGAGAGGGATGGAGGGGGAGGGGAAAGGTTGTGTCAGTAGAAGAGGTGGGCAGAGGAGCCTTGGCTGCAGGAGAAGAGGGAGTTGTATGGAGCGAGGGAGGAGGAGCTGTGGTGGCAGGAGGAGGGGTGGGAGGGGTAAGAGGGGTGGCAGGAGCAGATTGGTGTGTATTGGGAGGGGGAAGACAGGTAAGGTAGGGCTGAGAGCAGCTCGGGTGGTTCTGAGGATGTGGAAAGAGAGGTTGAAGAACAATGGGAAGGAGTTTGGGATTTTCCTAGCAAGGAAGACTGGATCAGGAGAACAGATAGAACAGAGAGGAGGACAGAGCAGAGAGTAGAGGGAAGGGGACAGGATCATATCTCAAAAAGCCTGAATGTTTTTGCCCACTTTCCTGTCCAGCAACAAAAATTGTCCAATTCAGTGAGGGTTTCAAATCAAAGTTCCTTCTGGCGGCCATTGTGACTCATTGTTTAAGTCTGGTTCTCTTTCTAACATTCTCTCTCTGGGTTCATGTTCTGCCTTAAACCCCTTCAATCTTTCAGCTGAATTCTCTCAGATTCCATTGATATTTTTAAAAGATTAATGTTTTGCATAGTTTGTCTGGCAAGTTCAAATATTTGGCATCAGTGCCAAGAAAGTTATAGAATGTAGGAGGTGTCAGGTTTCCTTGTATTGTGAAATTTCTTGTATTTGTGCTAAATTTGCCCTGCCGGTGAGATGGATGTGTCTCTGCTATTTATTTCTTTATTTATATATTTTTAATCTAGGATGGAACACAGAGGAGCTTAAGCACTGAGCCAGCCACTTTTTTTCATTTTCATTTTGAGAGAAGCTATCACTAATTTGAATAGGGCATCACTATATTACAGAGGCTGGATTTGAAATTTCAATCCTCCTACCTCAGCCTCCCATCTTCTGGGATTAAAGGCAGGCACTGCCATGCCCAGTTGTGTCTCACATCTGTTTTGGATCCATTCTTATCATCTGCCTTCTCCTGGTGCAGTCGGCTAAGGATGGTTTGGTGTGTGATGTTGAGTTTCTTTAAGGGCTTCCCCCGATGTCATCAAACAAATATCTTGTGGCATTTTTTTCTATATTAAAGGGTAGGCTAATTGACAAGTCCCCTCTCTCCCCACCCCCCCTAAACAAGCAAACAGTGGTTTTATGTGAAATGAGATACCTCTCTGTTTTTGAGAGCTATTCCATTCCCTTAATGACTGGTTGTCTCAGTTGTTGGGGTTAGTATCAAGACTTCCTGGAAATCTTTATCATTTTCCCCATATTTTTACTGATGCAATATGGCTCAGTTCCCCTACCCCTACCGCTTGGTCCCTTTTCTCTACTCATCTTTCCCACATTCCTTTTCCTTTTTGTTCTTTATTTTTTGCATATCAGAGAAAACGTACATCCAATATTTGTGCATCTAAGTTCTTTGGGGATGTTGATGTGTAGGTTTATTTCCTTGATGTGTCCTTATCTGGTCTGGGTATGTGTGCAATGTTGGCTTTATAAATGTGGAATGTGTTCCATCCCTTTGTATTTCATGGAGTAATTTGAGGAGTTTTGGCATCACTTCTTCTTCAAAGATTTTTGGTGGACCTCAGCTGGGAGTCCATCCAGCCCTGAGTTTTTCTTTGTTAGAGACAGTAATGAAGAGCCTTCCATCTCATTACGAGTCATTAGTATGTTTGGGTTTTCTTTTGCTCTGGATTCAGTTTTGGGAGATCCTATTTATCTAGAAATGTATTCATTTCTTCTAGGTTTTCCAATGTATTGAAATACAAGTTTTCAAAATAGTCTCTAATGATCCGCTGGATTTCTGTGATATCTATGGTGATTTCACCTTTTTAATCTCTAATTTTATAAACTTGGCTTTTCTCTGCTTTTTTCTTGGTTATTTTAGCATGGGGGCTTTTCAATCTTGTTTACCTTTTTAAAGAAACAACTATTTCATTGGTCCTTAGTGTTGTTATGTTTGTCGTCAAGTTCATTGATGTTGGCTCCGATTTTATTTCCTTCCTTCCTTCAGTGTTTGCTCCTCCACCATAGCCTGGCTTTTACACCATTTCCCATTTACACAGTGCACGCTGTCGGCTTCCTCAGTAGAGGGCGCTGAAGTGACACCGCAGGAAGCAGAGGCCTCTTGTGGTTAAGCTACTGCACCATTGCTCTGTGATGCTGGTATGAGTCCATGTGAGGGCAGCGTGGATCAGGTGAGGAGATCCTCAGATCCTGAGGAAGGCTTTGGTCTCCAGGAAAATTTCCCAACACTTTCCAAGCTGATCTTAGGCGATGGTGCCCTCCTAGTGAATGGTCCAACTGTAGTGGGAGGCACCTGGCTCTGAGTTCAGAACTTGGCAGTCCCTGGCTCTACCCATGCCCACGTGAGTGGTAGCACACCAAACACACTGCCCTTACCAGGCACATATTCCCAAGGGTCCCCCATCCCTTTCTGTTCAGAGGATGCTGTGAGAGCCATGGCTGCTGCTCCCCCAGGTAAGGAAGGTCAAGGTGGGCTGGGGAGTGGACAGCCCTGGATGCTCCTACCATGTGGTCACCCATGCCCACCGACTTGTCCCATAGAGATGAAGACCTGGCATAAGGCAGAAGCTGCTGTAGAGTATTGAAGCTGCTGCTGACCTTGAGGAAGAAGGTAGGTGCAGGCCGCACATCTGGGAAGGCACAGCCAACTTGGGTGGGGGCCAATGGTTCTTAGAGGGGTGCTCCCTGGTGACAGGAGCTGCCACACTGTAGGCAGGCACACCCAGGATGAGCATCTACCTCTGGAGGCCTGGAGGGGTGACCCATGTGTTTAGGGTTCTGGGGCTGGAAGTATGGGGTACCTGTGGTGTCTTTAAGCTGTGTGTAGGGGTGGATGCAGTGTGAAGATCCTCCAGGTTGGGGGCATACCTTGAGGTGTCTGGTTTGGACCCCCTGTTGTGCAGGAACAGTTGTGTGGGTCTCAGTGAGGGGGCCTTAAAGGAGAGACAAGCTCCTGGGGACAGGTAGGCCTGTTTGGGGAGGCCAAAGAGGGCCCAGCGTTCAGCAAAGGAGAGGTTCAGTTTGGGGACAAAAAGACTCCGTCCTGCACGCACACATTCACAGTACCCAGAGCCACCACCACCAGGAGACAGAGGCCACTTCTTGGGGGTCTCAGGTCTGTGGACTGCTCCATTGGCAGGCAGCGTCCCATCATCTTAACCACCTTACACAGGAGAATGACAAACTGACATCTGCTGCCCTGCTGCCCATTTACTGTCCCTTGGGCCATGGTGGATATTAGTCCAGCCTCTGGATTTATAGCTAGTCACCTTTGAGGTCCCTGTAGAAGTAAGGAACATTTATAGTGGTGGGGCTGAGGATGGCATCTGCAGGTCTGGACTGAGTGTGCATGGGTACACACATGGCTGTGTGTTTGTGTGTGTGTGGTGTGCATATGTCCAAGTGCATTTCCAGACATTGCATGTGAATCGGTGTGAACTGTTTTTGTGAGTTTGTTTAGTGTAATGCATGAGTATATATGAATAAATAAGGCTATGATTTGTGTGTGTGTGTGTGTGTGTGTGTGTGTATGTGTGTGTGAGATTTGCCCTTCTCTTGTCACCCCCCATTATTGCTCAGCTTGGCACCCCTTTGCAGCCATGTTTGCATCTTGTGAGCTGTCAGCTCGAGATCTTGCATGGTGTAGACATTTTGGGCCAGCCTGGTCTGTGTGTGTGTGTGTGTGTGTGTGTGTGTGTGTGTGTGTGTGTGTGTGTGTTTGTGTGTGTCTGCACGTGTGTGTGTGTGTGTGTGTGTTAGTGGTGGCATCATGTGGTAGACGAATTGAGCACCACTGAGGCTCCCCTCCCCGTGCAGATGCAAATTGAGCACTTACTCACATGCTTTCATTGAGAGTACAATCCAGTCTGAGGACAGGTGGATAAATAGTAAGTTCCGTGGCAGAAATAAAGGTCAGAAAGACAGGGAAATGGCTCACCAGAGGTGGTGGTCAGCTTGGCCTCGCTGAGGGGATAATGATTGAGCAGAGCATTGAAGGAAGGGAGGACATACACTTGTTCAGGAAGGGTGTTCCTGGCAGAATTATCAACACCTGCAAGATCTTGAGCTGGGAAGACAGAGTAGGAAGGTGGCCAATGAAACCAGAGCAGAGTGAAGGAGAGTGATGATGTGGACAGAGAAAGAACAGGGTCCACCTTGCAGAGTCTCGTGGCTGCTGAGGTGTTTGGCCCTTTCCCTGGGTAAGATGGGAGCCCTGGGGGAGTTTGGAACAGAGGAGGAACATGGAAGTATCAGGGACCAGTAGGAAGGAAGCACGGTCACTAGGGTGTCAGGCCAAAGAGGAAACTTCGGCCTATTCTTTGCAGAATTTTGCCTCTGGGCTGGGAACCCCAGGCTCAGCCTCCACTTTTCAGCATTCAGAGTAGGGCTGGCAGAATCCTTGTTCATTGAATGGGCACAGAACTTCCAAGAAGGACATTTCTGGGTCCCTTGAGTCCTGTAGGACTGACTCAGTTGAGCCTGTGTGTAGGCTCATGGGGGCGGAACTTCTCATGAACAATGCAGTCCCACCCATATGATGTGTTTTGAGGCTGTTTCAGGACTCTGGCAGCACAGGTCCTGGGAGCTTTGAATAGTGTTGGGTGTCTGGTAGCCTTGATCTTCCTGGTTATCAATAGTGAGAGTGGCAAGAGGGGCCTGGCTTTCTTGTTTGCTTGTCTCCTGTGCCATGCTGTTGGGTCTCCCTGCAGAAGCCTCATGAGGTGCTATAGTAGCTTGGGTGAGGATTTTGTCATGGGTTAACAAGTAGGAAAGGGCACTTTTGCACCCCCCAGGGGCCTGCAAAATTGCTAACGCTTCGGGCACCTGATGCAACAGGACATGGCCTGAGCCTTGTTCCCAGGCCTCTGTCCCTAACAACCATGTGATTCCTAAAAAGTCCCTGCTCACATCCCCCTGTTCCTGCTTTCTAAGCACAGGTGGTTCTAGAGCTGACCACCACCTCTGGTGAGCCCTAGGTTCTAGCCACCAGCTGGCACCACGCTCTGTGACCGGTCCTCCCTGGAATTTGCCAAGGCTGTACTTAAGGTATAATAAAACAGCAGCTGATAAGGCTTGCTCCCCTCCAGGAAGCCCAGGATTCAGTTAAAGACATCCTGAGTAAATAAAGGCATAAAAACAAACAAACAAAACAAAAATTTACCACATGATACCTAGCTGTTCAATAGACAATCTCATTTAACCACCCCTATGCTCTGTGAAGTGAACAACACACCTTCACTGGTGCATTAGAAAACTGGGACATGGACATGGCAGGTATCTTGCCTAAGGTCACAGAGCTAGTGAGTTGTTCACCCAGGGATCTGGCTGCAAACCGTGCTTTACATTGCTCTGCAGCTGCAACCAACAGCCCACAGGTGGTTGTGACCTATGCTGGGAGTGTGAGTTGGAGTTGGCAAAGGGCCAGAGTTTGGAATCAGACAGTCCTGGGTTCAAATTGTGGTCCTGCCCATTTAGTAGCACCTGGACCTCTGGAATGACAGTCTCTTTTTCCTTGTGCAGCAGTGTTGCTGACCTGTTCTCGTGGTGCCATCTGTATGCAGGAAGGACTGCTTCGCTCACTCCAGTGGGAGCAAGATGGACTCAGCTGCAGGGGGTCAGTTTCTGCCCTCTGCTTACAGATGACTTTGCAGATGCTCTCAGAGCATGAGCTTGATCACCTGGATAAGCCCTTGGTAGGGGTGCTGCAGGCCCCAGAGCTGTGCTATATGTTGAATGCAAGGGGTATTTCTTGATGTCCAAAGGGACAAGCTCTTTGGGGGGAGCCTCCCGATCCTGCCATGGAGTTGTCCTGAGCCCTTGGGTGAGGGGTTTCAGAGTTGTAAATTCAGATAGGTCACTGTGTTTTTCTTTTAGTGATATGAGAAGATGGAAGATACATATTTTTATGCTTTTTCTGTTCCTGATATTTTAGGAGCTCAGATTGTGGGTGTTCTATGGAATGCAACAGTTGCTGCCATACCGAGGCCACATTGAAAAATCAGATAGCTGAGGCCCTAGGAGTCAGACACTCAGTGATACTGGGGTCTTTGAAAGCATTCCCTGTAGTTATTCTTCAGTCAATTATGCTTAATTAGTAGACTAGAATTATAGAATCTTCAGTTCATCAAACACCATTCCTTCGTGCTTTGCCTTGTCTCCTATAATCCACAAGGCTGACTTCCTCTTGTGTAGGTGAAAGTAGCAACTCCTCTTTATTAGCAAGGAAGTTGAAGCTCTGAGGGTTTAAGGACTTGAGCCAAGGCCAGACAGCTATGAAGCAGCAAAGTGGTCCACATTTCAAATTGGATAAACCCTAACAATGTTAGCTAGATCAATAAGTAAACAAGCATAACTTTACAGGAGAAAGAAAGGCTGACAAGTGCGTTGCTTTGGTTCACATGTTTGGGAATTGTGGGCTGAACACAACAGATTCAGGCACAGCTTTATCCAGAGGTTGCAGTGTCATCATCAGGACACTGCCTCTCTCCATCTCCCGACACTGTCTTCTTTGCCCACCCTGTTTCTGGGGGTGGTGGCATGCTGCCAAGCAGCTTTAGAGACACAATCTTCTAGTTTGGCATTGGAGGAAAAGACAGTGTCCTAACGATGATAGTGAAAGTCATGGGCCAGCCTCGGTCAGTGCTTCTTTCTGCCCATCATGGTGGGATGGATTGATCTCAGTGGTCACGCCTGGAGGGGCTGAATCATTGTGTGAGAGAAAGAAAGAGTCACCAAAAATATTCGAGGGTAAATGATGAGACAGGGAGATGAAAGCCAAGCAGGCAAGCCACAGATGTCCCCACTGAAGGGGTGAGAGCAGCTGCATTTAGAGCACAGCCCCTTGCAGTAGAGGTGGCTGATTTTGCCCCTGTGCCTGTCTTTGGTCTTAAGTGCTGCCTGCAGGCTTACTATTTGCCAGGTGTCCACTCCTGTTATAAGGAGTGGACACAAAATCCTCCCCCAAAATCCTGTTATAAGGGCTTCTGTTTCATGGGGAGCTCTTATAAATGATGGCTGGGCTAATCCCAATTTCCACCCTGTGTGATTTCCTGCAGAGAACTCAACTCTGGGGTTTACCCTGTAGAAAGAACATATTGTTCTGCATATTGTTCCACTGGATCAGGTGAGCAGACCCTGATATTGTACAAACAGACACCAACTGGCTGCATGGAGAGAGCATCTTCAGCTTTCCTGGGTACCTCCGAGTGTCCAGAGTGCAGTACCCAAGCCTGGCTCAGATTGCCCAGGTCTTAATCAGTGGAGGCAGTTGTAACTACGACCATCAACTGTGTGGCTTTGAAACATTGGAAACTGATTTCTCACAGATCTGAAGGCTGGCAGGCCAAGATCAGGGGGCCAGGATGGCAGGGTGTGGTGAGGGCCCTCCCTCAGGTTGCAGCTGACCCACTTCTCATTATATCCTCACCCTATGACTTTTCCACAGCTTCCAAGCCCTCCTTTCCTATCCTGGGGGAGCTGTGGAGACAACAGTGAGCACAAGGAAGGCCCCTACCCTCTTGATGCCCACAGTCTTGTAGGAGAGACCCAGCAAGGACAAGTAAACTGATGAAGAAATAGGATGAATTCAGAAATGGTTGAGGAAGCAGAGGAGACAGAGGGTCAGGGTGTTCCTAGGTGGCAGTCAGAATGGGCTTCTCAGAGGAAGTGTCATGAGCGCTGAGAGCTTATTGATGGACATGAGCTGCTGGGCCAAGAAGTGGGAAGGGCAGCTCAGAGGTGCTCAGGCAGCCAGCAGCTGGCAGCCTCTGAGGGAGCAGGGGTGGAATGAAGATAAGTAGGGACAGCCCAGGGACAGAGAGGGAGAGGTGGGCCACCCTAAATCTGAGTCTCCCCTCAAGGCCTTCTGAGGAGGTGTCAGGCAGGGCTTCTGAGCTGTCACCATCAGACAGCTTCTCTATAAAGACCCCAAAGCCCCTTGAAGACCATGCTGTGCTGAGCTTGGAGAGAGGCAGGTTGGGAAGGAGGTGCTGGGTCTGTTTGCCCCAAGCTCTGGTTTTCTGCCCTCAGCCTCTCCCAGTGCAGAGTGACAAAGCACACTTCTTCCTCCTCTTGTTTTTTACTTGATAACTTTTTAGAGAATTTTTAAGCTCAAAATTGAGGGGAAGAACAGAAATTTCCCAAATGCTCCCATCCCTGCCCAGCCTCTGCCTCTGTCACCATCACTACCCACCAGAGAGGCACATTTGTTCCAGTTCAGAAACCCACATCATTGTCACCTAGAGTCTGGAGCTAATCTTAATCTTTCCTCTTGCTGATGCACATTCTGTGGGAATGGACAGTTGCAGAATGACATGAACCCACCTTTGGCCATGACCATGATGTTTACTGGCTGTGATCTTAGGAAGCAGGTGCGTTGGCGATCAGGACAGAGCAACCTGAATCCATGTGGAGCTTCACTGATGCAAAGTGCAGTCTCCTCACAGGCCTGATGGGCCTTGCCTTCATAGGTCAGCAGCCTCATTGGAAGCTTGGGAATGGTAAAAGTGACACCTACATTGCATGGGTGCTATGAATCTTTGGGCTTACACAGGAAGCACTCACTTCCAGGAGGCACCCATAGGGGTTTGTTAAATGAGTGGATAACGGTACTCTCTTCCAGACTTGGTGTGGGACAGCCTGGATTTGAATTCCCCCCCCCCCCGCACTTGTAGCTGAGTATTCTGTGGCAAGTCAATTCATCTGACCATGACTCATTTTCCTCATCTCTAGAGGGGGGATATAACCATCACATTGAGTTACCATGAAGAGATGAAGAAACCATATCCATGAGCATGGGCCAGAAACACAGTGGTAGGTGGTGCTACTAAAACAAATGTATGCACACTTACTATGCAGCAGCTACTGTCTTCAATTCGTGAAAGGTACTGCATTCCTCCCAAAATTTGGACATTCCTCAGAAGGTGCTGGAGCTGCTGTGTAAAAGATGTGTATTGCTTCCAAGCCCTGGCACATGGCTATCTCCTGCTTGGTGCTGGGAATTCTGGGAACTCAGTCAGCTCTGGCGAAAGTAATGTTTTCAGAGGAGCATCCTGCCTGGATGTTTAGAAAACCGAGTAGGATGAGCCCAAAGAGTGTCTGCCTCAGGTCTGGTTCTGTGTAACAACTATAGGCAGCCTATAGCTCTGGCCTTACCCTGTGAGCATATCCCCTCCCTGTGAGAAAGTTCTCTGCCTCAGGCCTCACCACTCTGAGGCTTCAGGAAAAACAATTTCCACATTTAGGAAGGAGTCTGTGGATTGCATCTGGGAGCATTCCAACCTGCATGTAGCCAGAATAGGGACACCTGGGGAGAAACGAATAGGGTCCTGGCCCTGAATAGCTAGGCAGTAGGTGGTTTGGCTCAGTCATCACTCAAATGTATGTGTAGCACCACCATGGGCCATCATTTGGCCTATTATTTAGCAATCAATTCAGACAAACCTACTAGTCCTCCTGGAGTTCCAGTATTGTCAGGAAGTTAGTCAAGCCCACCAGCCATCTTGGCAGATGAGGGGCACAGGATGTTAGAGGTGTCAGCATCCTCACCATCTCTAGGTGTAGAAACCTGCAGCCAGTTGTTTGTGAGGAGTAGCTTCAAGGAAAGAAGGGGGTGTTCTTTGGGCCAGTCAGGAGGGCTCCTGTTTCATGGGGAGCTCTTATAAATGATGGCTGGGCAAATCCCAATTTCCACCCTGTGTGATTTCCTGCAGAGGACTCAACTCGGGGGTTTACCCTGTAGAAAGAACATATTGTTCTGCATTGGATTCTGGGCACCAAAGGAACAGAGTAGTGGTTGGGGCCTCAGAGCCAAGCCCTGTGGGGATCCCTTTCCAACACAGCCAATCCAAACCCAGGTTGTCACTACTTTTCTGTACAGAGACCGGAGAGCAAGTGTGGGGAGCCCCTTCCCCACACATGTGCCTCACAGGTTGCCCTTCTGATCTGGTGCATGGACTTGCCTGGCTACTCTTTGGGAACCCATGATGCAGGGACCTTGGGAGGTTCCAGTTAAAAGAGAGGCCCTGTCCATCATGACTCCCTGTTTCACTCCACATTCCACAGCACCCTCTGCTCCATCATCAAAATGCAGCTGTACCTCTATCCAGAATATTTTTGAGGTCCCAAGACTTGGACAACCTGAAGCTTCTCAGGACCTTCCTGTTGATCATTATGCCTGAATCAGAGGAGAACTTCCATGTGCTTCCCCAGCTGAAGAACACAGATCCTGTAAGTCTGAGCTCTCTGATGATGGGGTCTGGGGCGGATGACTGAAGGTGTGTGCCGAGGAATCTCAGTTGGCCCTGGGATCTGCCATATATTCCCAAGACACACAACTCTGACATCCTTCAGCTGGTGGAACCTAGTCTGGGAAGATGGCCAATTGTGGAGGAGGGCCAGGACTATTCTCAGAGGCAGGGTTCTAGTGTGAATTGGGAAAGGCCCAAGGAAAGTCAGTCATGTTGGGTGTTTTCTCCTGCAGCTCTAGCACCATATCAAGTGATATAATTGCCTCCAGCAGCTGTGGCCCAATTTACTTGCTTACATTTGGGGGAGCATATCATCACATTCCCTGTGAAGGAGGAGAAATAGCCCTCAAAATCAGAGGTTGGTCCGACACCAGCATTGACCACACAGGAAGATATGGAGCCACCAGTGGCCACTGAACCTTCAAGAAGAGGAGGAAGCTTAGCTGCCAATAAGCAAGTCAGTGGATATTGAACATTATCTTCCACTTGGAATATATGTATGGTACATATGGTGCTCCAAGCTGCCATCTCATCCTCTGTAAGAGAACCACCTTTTCTGGCAGCAATGTAAATTCAGGGTCCAAAACAATACAGGCAGGAGGTCAAGAAACTATTAGGCCATAGCCCTCCACATCTCCTAGAATGTATCCTCACTTCCCTAGTTCTAAACTTTTCAAAGGCATCTCCCACATGTGAGCTCCTGAGCATTACCCAGTGCCAGAAACCTCAGCACACCTATCCTTTCCCTCCCCTCTGAGATTATCTATTTTATTTTATTTTTTAAATTTTTATTGTTGGTTGTTCAAAACATTACATAGTTCTTGATATATCATACTTCACACTTTGATTCAAGTGGGTTATGAACCCCCATTTTTACCCCATATACAGATTGCAGAATCACATTGGTTACACATCCATTGATTTACATATTGCCATACTAGTGTCTGTTGTATTCTGCTGCCTTTCCTATCCTCTACTATTCCCCTTCCCTCCCCTCCCCTCCCCTCTTCTTTCTCTACCCCCTCTACTGTAATTCATTTCTCCCCCTTGTGTTTTTTTCCCTTTCCCCTCACTTCCTCTTGTATGTAATGTTGTATAACCCTGAGGGTCTCCTTCCATTTCCATGCAATTTCCTTTCTCTCTCCCTTTCCCTCCCGCCTCTCATCCCTGTTCAATGTTAATCTTCTTCTCACGCTCTTCGTCCCTACTCTGTTCTTAGTTACTCTCCTTATATCAAAGAAGACATTTGGCATTTGTTTTTTAGGGATTGGCTAGCTTCACTTAGCATAATTGCTCTAATGCCATCCATTTCCCTGAAAATTCTATGATTTTGTCATTTTTAATGCAGAGTAATACTCCATTGTGTATAAATGCCACATTGTTTTTTATCCATTCGTCTATTGAAGGGCATCTGGGTTGGTTCCACAGTCTTGCTATTGTGAATTGTGCTGCTATGAACATCGATGTAGCAGTGCCCCTGTAGTGTGCTCTTTTTAGGTTTTTAGGGAATAGACTAAGAAGGGGAATAGCAGGGTCAAATGGTGGTTCCATTCCAAGCTTTCCAAGGAATCTCCATACTGCTTTCCAAATTGGCTGCACCATCTATTTTATTTCTCTTTCGATCATATAAATCTTTCGCCTTTTCTATTTTATTTTTTGTGATGGTAATTCTTATGGCATTGTAAGTATTTTTAGTGGCATTCTTTTATGTTGACCTAAAAGTGCTTAATCCATTTCCCCGGCTGTGCCACCACCAGTACTGCGTAGCTGCTGATGGAGCCCATGTAGAGCTCATAGGTGCTGTGAGAGAGGATACAAACAGGCCATCCAGGAGGAGGTGAGATAGATGCCCCAGTTATGGAGCAGGAGGGACTGACTAATGAGTGTTGAAGATTTTAGGCCATTATAACTCATACTATGATCTATTTTAACTGTCATGTGGCACTACAAATCCCACTCATATAAGATAAAAACCTTAATATGTACATTATTATTGCTCCACAGATCATGGCTCACCATCCTCTTATTCTTCAAGACACAATATTGAAGTTAGAACCGTTAATGACTCAGTAATGGTCTGTACTCTTTAAATAAAAGAAAGAGTCTTACGTTTTGCACTTCAAATAAAAAGCTGTGCATCTTACACTACTTTGTCACACTGAGAATGCAAAGGAAAAGTTCAAGAAGGAAATTAAGGTGCTGCTACAAGACATATGTAAATGACTAGAAGGCAAAAAATGCCTTATTCCTGATCTGGAAAAACTTTTTATATTCTGAAGAAAACAAGAACACCCCACGTTCTATGAAGATGAATCCAAATCCAGATAAGGCCATCACATTAGATTGTTATACTGACAAGAGAAGTGAGAGAGCTGCAGAAGAAGTTTGAAGGTGCCAGAGTTTGGTCCATTATGTTTTTGGCAAGAGGCTCCTCTCCATAAAGTAAAAGTGCAAGGCAAAGAAACAAGTGCCGATGTAGAAGCTCTTGCAAGTCATTTAGAAGGTCTTGCTAAGCTATTCGATGAAGATGTGTTGTGCTTGGAGGTATTGGTGTCTGAAGTTCAGTTATGGCAGTGGTGGCAAAGGCAACTGAGGAACTGTAGGTGGCAACGTCAAGCCAGGCATCCAGAGAGTTGCATTCTCATCCTCTGGCAGTGGCAGGAGTCTGGTCCCAGTGCAGTGATGGTGGCTGCGGCATCACTGGTGGCCCTGTGGGGACTCCAGAGGCTTCAGTGTGGAGCTCTGTTAGCGGTGATGGTGACAGCTTGGGACAGCAGGCCTCAGAGTCCGAGGGTGACTGGAGGCTGTGATGGCCTCTGCAGTGGCTCCTCCAGGCAACTAATATTGCTCCTTGTAGGGCCTGCCTGCCCACAAAGCAGGGCGCATGTGCTGGTGCTACCCAGACACCTGCTGAGGACCTTATGCTGCCCATTGCAGCAATGCTTGGCATTGGCCATGAGTCCATCAGGCTTCTAACCTAAACCTTGAGTTCACCCTACCCCTCCCTGCGTTGTACCCTCTGAGGGATGAGTAGGCCTGCTGCCAGCTGGGGCAGCCTTGGGAGAAGGCACCCACCCTCCCCAGCTACATCTCCCCTGGGCTGTGGTAGCAGAGTGCAGAGGTGGGAGGTGGGGGGGCCTAGAAAATCCTCACCCTCCAAGTGCATCCGTGGGGTGGGACAAGGTGGAGGGCACAGTTGGCAGTGAGAGTCTAAGGGCAACGAGTTCTCTGTCTTTGTCTTCTGCCACTCCCAGCCACAGAAATGCACTTTTAGGGTGAAGATGTCCTAGAACCTCTGCTTTATTCACCCACAGTCCACTCAGGAAGGGGTTGGGGATGGTGAGGTTCTCTCCCAAGACCGCCCCAACCTAGCAGACAACCTAGTTCCTCAGTAGAGAGGGTATATCAGGGGATAAGGTGAGCAGACATACAGTGGACTCATGGACAGAGCAAGACATGGCAGCTGTGGGAAGCATAAGGTCCTGGGCAGCTGCCTGGGTACCACCGCCTCCCTCATTCTTCTTCCTGAGCAGGACAGTCGACCAGGGACAAGACCAGGGCCTGGAGCCTCCACCACAGACGATATCCCAGCTACTGGTTACCTTATCACTCTGACACCCACTATCCCATGCCCTTGTTGCCATGCCAGTCTGGAACTTGTCGCTGCAGCCAAACAGACTCCCAACATGGCCACTGGATGCCACATTCACTGTCCTGCAGCTGGTCCCCAGTTACTTCTGCAGGATGAAGATGTTCAGTGCTGGACACTGCCTGTTGTTGCTGCCCTTGCTTCTGAACGCTTATGGTGCCTCCACCATTGGGCAGCACTCAAATTTCCAAACTCCAGATGGACTCCAACAATGCCCACCAAGGCCCCAATGTCATTGTACTTTACACCACAACTGGTGCCCAAGCCCTATACTGAGGCTGGCCCCCTGATGCATCTGCATGTTGCTCCTGCACCTGCCAGACTCTGGAGCTCCACCCTGCTGCCACCAGACTTTAACATGGATACTTGACAGTGACACTCAGTACTGGGGCCAACTTCATTGCAACTGCCAGAGTTTTGTCCATTATGTTTTTGCCAAGAAGACCCTCTCCATTAAGTAAAAGCGCAAGGCAAAAAAACAAGTGCTGATATAGAAGCTCTTGCAAGTTATCTAGAAGGTCTTGCTAAGCTATTTGATGAAGATGTGTTGTGCTTGGAGGTATTGGTGTCTGAATTCAGTTATGGCAGTGGTGGCAAAGGCAACTGAGGAGTCTGTAGGTGGCAACGTCAAGCCAGGCATTCAGAGAGTTGCATTCTCATCCTCTGGCAGTGGCAGGAGTCTGGTTCCAGTGCAGTGATGGTGGCTGCACATCAATGGTGGCCCTGTGGGGACTCCAGAGGCTTCAGTGTGGAGCTCTGTTAGCGGTGATGGTGACAGCTTGGGACAGCAGGCCTCAGAGTCAGAGGGTGACTGGAGTCTGTGATGGCCTCTGCAGTGGCTCCTCCAGGCAACTGGTATTGCTCCTTGTAGGGCCTGCCTGCCCACAAAGCAGGGCGAAGGAGCCGATGGTACCCAGCTACCAGCTGAGGACCTTATGCTGCCCATTCCAGCAATGCCTCGCATTGTCCTTGAGTCCACCAGGCTGCTCACCTAATCTTAAGTTCACCCTGCCACTCCCTGAGTTGCAGCCTCTGAGGGATGAGTAGGCCTGCTGCCAGCTGGGGCAACCTTTGGAGAAAGCACCCACCCTCCCCAGGTACATCTCCTCTGTGCTGGGGTAGCAGAGTGCAGAGGTGGGAGGTGGGGGGGCCTAGAAAATCCTCACCCTCCAAGTGCATTCCTTGGGCTGACAAGGGTATAGGGCACTTTGGCAGTGGGAGTCTAAGGGCAACAACTTCTCTGTCTTGGTCTTCTGCCACTTTCAGCCATAGAAATGCACTTTTGGGGTGAAGATGTCCTAGGACCTCTGCTTTCTGCACCCACAGTCCACGCAGGAAGTGGCCTGGGATGGTGTGGTTTTTTACCAAGACCGCCTTAACCTAGCACACAACCTAGTTCCTCAGTAGAGAGGCTATATCAGGCGATGGGGTGAGCAGCCACACAGTGGCCTCATGGTTGAGGGAGACATGGCAGCTGTGGGAAGCATAAGGTCCTGGGTATCTGCCGGGGTACCAACGCCTCCCGCATTCTTCCTCCTGAGCAGGCAGTCGACCAGGGACAAGACCAGGGCCTGCAGCCTCCACCACAGATGACATCCCAGCTACTGGTTACCTTATCACTCTGACACCCACTATCCCATGCCCTTGCTGCCATGCCAGCCTGGAACTCTTCACTGCAGCCAACCAGACTCCCCACATGGCCACTGGATGCCACTTTCACTGTCCTGTAGCTGGACCTCAGTTACTTCTGCAGGATGAAGATGCTCCCTGCTGGACACTGCCTGTTGTTTCTGCCCCTGCTTCTGAACTCTTATGGTGCCAACACCTTTATACAGCACTCAAACTTCCAAACTCTAAACGGACACAAACAATGCCCACCAAGGCCCCAATGTCATTGTACTTTACACCACACCTGCTGCCTGACCCCTATATTGAGGCTGGACCCCTGATGCATCTGCATGTTGCTTCTGCACCTGCCAGACTCTGAGCTCTACCCTGCTGCCACCAGACTTTAACATGGATACTAGACAGTGACATTCAGTACTGGGGCCAACTTCATTGCAACTGCCAGAGTTTGGTCCATTATGCTTTTGCCAAGAAGACCCTCTCTATTAAGTAAAAGTGCAAGGCAAAAAAACAAGTGCTGATGTAGAAGCTCTTACAAGTTATCTAGAAGGTCTTGCTAAGCTATTTGATGAAGATGTGTTGTGCTTGGAGGTATTGGTGTCTGAAGTTCAGTTATGGCAGTGGTGGCAAAGGCAACTGAGGAGTCTGTAGGTCGCAATGTCAAGCCAGGCATCCAGAGACTTGCATTCTCTTTTTCTGGCAGTGGCAGGAGTCTGGTCCCAGTGCATTGATGGTGGCTGCACATCACTGGTGGCCCTCTGGGGACTCCAGTGGCTTCAGTGTGGAGCTCTGTTAGTGGTGATGGTGACAGCTTGGGACAGCACGCCTCAGAGTCAGAGGGTGACTGGAAACTGTGATGGCCTCTGCAGTGGATCCTCCAGGCAGCTGATATTGCTCCTTGTAGGGCCTGCCTGCCCACAAAGCAGGGCGCAGGAGCCAGTGGTACCCAGACATCTACTGAGGACCTTATGCTGCCCATTTCAGCAATGCCTGGCATTGGCCTTGAGTCCACCAGGCTGCTCACCTAATCTTTGAGTTCACCCTGCCACTCCCTGAGTTGCAGCCTCTGAGGGATGAGTAGGCATGCTGCCAGCTGGGGCAACCTTTGGAGAAAGCACCCACCCTTTCCAGGTACATCTCCTCTGTGCTGGGTAGCAGAGTGCAGAGGTGGGAGGTGGGGGGGCCTAGAAAATCCTCACCCTCCAAGTGCATTCCTTGGGCTGACATGGGTATAGGGCACAGGTGGCAGTGGGAATCTAAGGGCAACGATTTCTCTGTCTTGGTCTTCTGCCACTCCCAGCCACAGAAATGCACTTTGGGGTGAAGATGTCCTAGGACCTCTGCTTTCTGCACCCACAGTCCACGCAGGAAGTGGCTGGGGATGGTGAGGTTTTCTCCCAAGACCGCCTCAACCTAGCAGACAACCTAGTTCCTCAGTAGAAAGGCTATATCAGGTGATGGGGTGAGCAGACACACAGTGGCCTCATGGTTGAGGGTGACATGGCAGCTGTGGGAAGCATAAGGACCTGGGTAGCTGCCGGGGTACCAATGCCTCCCGCATTCTTCTTCCTGAGCAGGCAGTCGACCAGGGACAAGACCAGGGCCTGCAGCCTCCACCACAGATGACATCCCAGCTACTGGTTACCTTATCACTCTGACACCCACTATCCCATGCCCTTGCTGCCATGCCAGCCTGGAACTCTTCACTGCAGCCAACCAGACTCCCCACATGGCCACTGGATGCCACTTTCACTGTCCTGTAGCTGGACCTCAGTTACTTCTGCAGGATGAAGATGCTCCCTGCTAGACACTGCCTGTTGTTTCTGCCCCTGCTTCTGAACTCTTATGGTGCCACCACCATTATATAGCACTCAAACTTCCAAACTTTAAACGGACACCAACAATGCCCACCAAGGCCCCAATGTCATTGTACTTTACACCACACCTGCTGCCCGACCCCTATACTGAGGCTGGACCCCTGATGCATCTGCATGTTGCTTCTGCACCTGCCTGACTCTGAGCTCCACCCTGCTGCCACCAGACTTTAACATGAATAGTAGACAGTGATACTCAGTACTGGGGCCAACTTCATTGCAACTGCCAGAGTTTGGTCCATTATGTTTTTGCCAACAAGTCCCTCTCCATTAAGTAAAAGTGCAAGGCAAAAAAACAAGTGTTGATGTAGAAGCTCTTGGACGTTATCTAAAAGGTCTTGCTAAGCTATTTGATGAAGATGTGTTGTGCTTGGAGGTATTGGTGTCTAAAGTTCAGTTATGGCAGTGGTGGCAAAGGCAACTGAGGAGTCTGTAGGTGGCAACGTCAAGCCAGGCATTCAGAGAGTTGCATTCTCTTCCTCTGGCAGTGACAGGAGTCTGGTCCCAGTGCAGTGATGGTGGCTTCACATCAATGGTGGCCCTCTGGGGACTCCAGTGGCTTCAGTGTGAAGCTCTGTTAGCAGTGATGGTGACAGCTTGGGACAGCAGGCCTCAGAGTCAGAGGGTGACTGGAGGCTGTGATGGCCTCTGCAGTGGCTCTTCCAGGCAACTGGTATTGCTCCTTGTAGGGCCTGCCTGCCCACAAAGCAGGGTGCAGGAGCCGATGGTACCCAGATACCTGCTGAGGACCTTATGCTGCTCATTGCAGCAATGCCTGGCATTGGCCTTGAGTCCACCAGGCTGCTCACCTAATCTTTGAGTTCACCCTGCCACTCCCTGAGTTGCAGCCTCTGAGGGATGAGTAGGCCTGCTGCCAGCTGGGGCAACCTTTGGAGAAAGCACCCACCCTCCCCAGGTACATCTCCTCTGTGCTGGGTAGCAGAGTGCAGAGGTGGGAGGTGGGGGGGCCTAGAAAATCCTCACCCTCCAAGTGCATTCCTTGGGCTGACAAGGGTATAGGGCACAGGTGGCAGTGGGAATCTAAGGGCAACGATTTCTCTTTCTTGGTCTTCTGCCACCCTCAGCCAAATAAATGCACTTTGGGGGTGAAGATGTCCTAGGACTTCTGCTTTTTGCACCTACAGTCTACGCAGGAAGTGGCTGGGGATGGTGAGGTTCTCTCCCAAGACCGCCTCATCCTAGCAGACAACCTAGTTCCTCAGTAGAAAGGCTATATCAGGCGATGGGGTGAGCAGAAACACAGTGGGCTCATGTACAGAGCGAGACATGGCAGCTGTGGGAAGCATAAGGTCCTGGGCAGCTGCCTGGGTACCACCGCCTTTTGCATTCTTCTTCCTGAGCAGGCCAGTCGACCAGGTGCAAGACCAGGGCCTGCAGCCTCCAGCACAGAGGACATCCCATCTACTGGTTACCTTATCACTCTGATACCCCCTATCCCATGCTCTTGCTGCCATGCCAGCCTGGAGCTCTTTGCTGCAGCCAATCAGACTCCCCACATTGCCACTGGATGCCAAGAAAATTTACAACAATTGGAAGAATATGGTGCCAGGTGGGCTGACCCTAGTCAGAGCTGAACTAGAGATGCTGACTGAGAACCTGACGAAAGAGTTGGCCTATCTGAAGTTGAATCCCTCATGAGGAGGCCAAAATTTGATTTTTTTTTCTAGACCTCAAAATTAAAAAATCATGTTTGCAAATCTGGAGTTAAAACATGACCTGTTTAAGTAGCCATTTGTTTTGGATGTGCTACTGCTGTTTATAATGGTTCTTACTAAGGTTTAATTAATCAGAGACACATTCTGATTGTGTCATTTTCATTATAGGTAATAAATTAGAAAGAATCTATTTTTGTTGTTGTTGTATACAGATTAAAGTAAAACTTTTATTTTATGTACATAAACACCCGAGTGTGAACAAACTACTTTGCACCTGCTGGTTTTAACCTTAAGTTAAAATTCTCTGTAGAGTCACACACTGAGGAAAATACTAGAGAAAAAGTGTTTTCTCAATATCTACTCTCACCATCAACCCAAAGAGCTGCAGTCACTCCATATAAATAAATCTACTTATGACTTAAATGAGAATTGTTCCAAATAGTCAGAAAACATGTTTTTATTCCATTTCATAAATTAGAAAATCCATATAAACTATTAAATTAAAAACAAAAATAATCTATATAGAGTTACACATTTTCCTTACTGATGCTTTATGATTATTGGAATGTAAATTTTCAATTGTGTTATACAGTATCAATCACAACTCTCTGCACACTAAAGATATATAAAGATATATGCACCATTAAATTTCTGCATTTTCAATATAGTCTTGTTTTTTATGCTTACATTGTAAGAAATTGACTACAATTTTCCTTGAGACATCCATGCTTTTATCTTATTGAACTCTCAAAAAGTGGTTAAATTTATACTTTTTAACAAGGATACACAAAGTTTTCTTTTTTTCTTTTTTTTATTGGTTGTTCACAACATTACAAAGCTCTTGACATATCATATTTCATACATTAGATTGAAGTGGGTTATGAACTCCCAATTTTACCCCAAATGCAGATTGCAGAATCACGTTGGTTACACATCCATAATTTTACATAATGCCCTATTAGTAATTGTTGTATTCTGCTACCTTTCCTATCCCCTACTATCCCCCCTCCCCTCCCTCACATCTTCTCTCTCTACCCCATCTACACAAAATTTTAGATGTTTTATAATTTAGTTTCATTTTCTGAAGTAGAAATATTTTTTCATGACTAATTCTTTATACAAATCTTTAGTCTACTCAAATATATTTGCTTATTATTCACTTTGGAATTTTTTTTCTCTGTTGTCTTCTCAATTTAATCCTTGCCTTTACATCCTAAATATGTTAACTGAGAAGCAAACTCCCAATTATTGGGAGTCTCGTAGTGAAAAATCTATCTCAGTATGTTAGTAAGCCTATTCATAAAATGATTCGATTCAAATTATTAATAAGCATAATTCTCTTCTTAAAAAGAAGTATAAGAAAGATTGGAAACACAAGAAAAATAGTTCTTTATGTTACAAAAGAAAAATCAGAGAATTGGGAAAGAAGAATTCTGAAAATACATGAATTTCAAGAGATGGATCACAGTGTAATGGGTAGGTGGGATTTTTCCATTTATTCAAAGACACATGGATTCAACTTATATATAAAATCTTTATGTTATTAGCAGAAAAAATATGATATTTAGGTGAATGAGGATAGAGCAAGTTCAGATGGGGTCAAATATTGTAAATCAGTGCAGTTGACTTAAAAATGATCCAACAAAATCCATAGCAAAAATTTACACAAGAGCAAGGAAACAACAAATGAGAGAATGTGTAGATGGTGGCAAAGTCAACCAGATACCCTCTCTCAGGTTACTGTTCCCATGGATACACCATGGATGTGGTTTGCTAATGGCAGGTGGCTCCCCCTTCTCCAAAGAATTGACATGGGTCAAAAAGAGATGCCTTGGAAAATAAATCACCCCTCCAGATTCCTATAACCAGCAATCAAACTAACACATATATTTTTAAACCCAACCAATACCCCTTTTGTTTCATCAGAGCCTCAAAGCTGGATCAGCTGGGAAAAAATTCAGTTCTAAACCCCCCTTGGGGATCAGGATAAAGCTGGCTTTAACATCATTATTTTGCTCTTCCTCACTCCTTTCCCTACTCCCTTCTATGGAAAACAGTGTCTCAGTAAACCACTTCAATAAGAATCCTATCTCAGATTCCAAGTCTGGAGAACCAATACAGGATGGATAAATTCTTCCCCCATCCTCCTAGTTTCCCAAAGATGTGATCCTGAGGTTTTAGTCTTAGCATCCTGCGTGGAGTAAGGGATGTTTCCATTCTGAGGAAGCCTAAGGTAATGGTTCATGGAGTTTCTTGGAAGTAACTGGGGATAAGGATGTCAACACCCTCCAAGACCCATTCTTTGACAATACAAAAAGTATAAAACATGCTCGTAAAAAATTGGATTCACAAGGCTTAGGTTTCTGGGGCTTCCTGGTCTTTTATTTTAGCCGACCCAGGAAGAAAGACTACTCAACAGGAACAATACCCTCCCTTCACTTATTTAATAGACACATGATACAATGTCACTCACAGTCTTCCCCCAACAGCCAAAGTCAGTCACTGCACCCGACCTCCTTGCCATGTCTGCATCTGTCACAACTGCCCTTCCACCCAAGAAGGTTGGTGATCTTGAAGCTAAGACTGTTTTTTTGTCATTTTCCTACAATAAGAAATAATAATAATTTTTCAAATGAGGCATTGTAATTTTTATTTCTGGATTCTATAGAGGTAATGCCAGAATGAAAGAGAGATGATATTTCTTCTGTATACAGACCCGAGTCTACCTGACATTCTGGGAACTCCTCCTTTTGTTTCTTGAATCTTATTTATCTTCTAATACTTTTTGTTGTGTCTAATGATGTTGATTGTGCTTCTTGGATTTCCTTGATTGCTCCTTCAGAATTCTTCTCCATGTCTTACTGATTCCTCTTTCTTCTGACAGTATGTTTGGTGGAAAGTAAAAGTCATGGCTTCAGCACACTTAGTTCTCTCCATCATGGACAAAGAAATGGATTTTTATATAGGTGTCAATTAAATCCCTTTGCTCAGATGTCAACATATGTGTGATTTGTGTGCCTCTCTAGAGGCTCAGATGGACACTGTCAATCCGACTCTGAGAAGGCATCCATCACTGTAGGGCTTTTTCAAAATGTGCTGGTCATAAAACAATAGGCTTCCATCTACCAGTTCTGTTCTTTGTGCTGTATAAGAACTGACCACAATGGTGCTTTTACCCTACAAGGAATCTCTAAGATTTATGCAATCCTAACCATAATCCCAGAATTATTTTGAAAATCCAGAGACTGTGTTCCCATCTCTAGGTCTTCCCATGAAGAAGGTTAGCTGGGACTGGATAAACGTCATTGCTGGGATGGAGACATAGCACATTTAAAGTCATTATTTCATACCATTCCACTAGTGCTTGAACAATGTATTAACTGATAAGAACTGACCACAATGGTGCTTTTACCCTACAAGGAATCTCTAAGATTTATGCAATCCTAACCATAATCCCAGAATTATTTTGAAAATCCAGAGACTGTGTTCCCATCTCTAGGTCTTCCCATGAAGAAGGTTAGCTGGGACTGGATAAACGTCATTGCTGGGATGGAGACATAGCACATTTAAAGTCATTATTTCATACCATTCCACTAGTGCTTGAACAATGTATTAACTGTATTTTTAAATCTGATGCTTAAATATCTGAGACTTCCCAGATCCCAGAGGTGCTATCCCTCTGGTGGTTAGCTGTTTCCTAGAGAAAACAAACAACTGCCAGCCAGCCCTTCATATGCAAATTAAACAATCAGAGCCTAAACCCCTGAGGCCTTTCTTACAGGGCACTATCTTCCTGACCTAATCACCCCAGGGAAAGGTACTGGTCAGGTATCCTCTCCCAGGCCAGCGGAAGTTGTTCTATCTATCCAACCCTCAAGCTGCTTAGCTTGCTGACAGACAGCTCCCTACCTGCTCTTTCCAGTGGAAACAATAAAGGCTCCCATCTGCAATTCCCTTTCCTTTTCAGCCTTCTGACTATGGGTGCTTTCCAGTGTGGCCTCCCGTGGCACAGTGTGCCTACTGCTCGTGGGCTCTCTGAGTATAACCAACTATCTTTCAATGATCCCTGAGCTGCTGCCTTGCTAGGCCAGAATATAATAATAAAACTTCCATTTTCAAACAGCAACCTAGTCTCCATCACTGCCAGTTACAGTGAGCAGGATGGCTTATTTAATTCATAAAAATCCATATTCCCACATTCTGCTAGCTTTTGTAATATATATATATATATATATATATATATAAATGTTAATATTCTTCATTGAGCAATTCCACTTACAGTATGTATCTTAGTAAGGTTTTTGTACATGTACAAAGAAGAATGAAAAAAAGACTCTCATACAATATCCACTGAATGGAAACAATCTAAATTAAATATTCATAATCTAATATTACTAAGGAATATTAGGTATTATATACATATGGTTATATATGTATATGATCATATATATGCCTATATATATATGTGTAAGTGTATTATTTTACGGTCTTTTTTTGTTTGTCTCTGTGACCAAATACCCCAAAAAGGACTGCTTAGAAGGAGGAAAGTTTATTTGGCTTACAGATGCATAGGTTTAGTCCATGGTCTACCAAGTCCATTGCTCTGGGCCCAAGGAAACGCAGAATACCATGGCAGAGGGCTTGGTGGAGAAGCTGCTCTATTCATGGCAGAGAGGAGGCAGAGAGAAGGAGAAGAAATAAAAATGGACTGATTCGGTTAAAACTATCACATTCTAGTCATTTTACCTCAGGACACGCCTGCATTAGCACTTAGTTTTTAGAGGACATCTCATATCCAAACCATAACAAGTACGTGTTACACATACCCAATATATATACACATACATACACTGTATATATACACATATATAACATATATAAACACAGAGCAAGCATGCGTGCACCCACACACACACCTAACAGTATTTAAAAAGAAATTTTCAGGATAATATAGGCTCAATTACATCAATGTTAAAGCAAACAAAGTCAATTATTTTTTGTAAGTAGAAAAAGATTCAGATGTATGAAGACCAACTAACAATAACTTTCCTTATTATTTTTTAGTTGTAGTTGGACACAATATCTTCATTTCATTTTTATGTGGTGCCAAGGATGGAACCTCGCATGTGGTTCGCTAGGAAAGTGCTCTACCACTGAGCCACAATCCCAGCCCCTAATCATAACATTTTTAAAAGAGCATGAGATTGGGGGTGAAGAAAATTTCCACTTTTACTTTGTACATTTGAAATTTTGAAAGGACTGCATGGTTTTACTAATCATGTAATCATAAATACACAAGTAAACACATGCATACATATGGTAGGGTAAGAATGGCCACAGATCCTTTGGCATTCTCCCTTGACAGGGGACATCTGTGTACCTTCCCCTAGCATTGGGGTGGGCTTTGTCTGTTGGGCTCATTGATCAACAGATCATTGCAGCACTGATGCTGAGCTTCCAGGGCCAGCCCTGACAGCCTGGCTGCTTTTACTTCTTATCTTGGAACACTCACTCTTCATGATGTTCCCTCTGGGAACCATGCCAGTATTCTGTGAGTAGCATGCCTGAGTCAGAGGGACTCAACAGACCCTGAAGAGTGCCAGCCAGCAGTCAGTAGCAACTGCAGGCTGTGTTTTCAGCCATCTTGGACATTCAGCCCAGCCAGGACTTCCACATGTGACTGCAGCAGGACCCCAGACGGGAGAAGGAACTGCCCAGCTGAGCCCACTCAGCACACAGAATTGTGAAAGATAACTAGAAACTGTTGTTTAAAGTCACTGAGTTTGGAGATGGTGTTTTATGCAATAACAGCAAAAATGATATATATAATACTTGAAAACAGAAATATACGTAGGACTTCCAAAATGAAAAATACATAGTATCAAACCTATATATTGGAAGTAACATAAGCATAAATTAAAAAATTTAAAAATATTTTATCTTCACTTCCTAGCACAATCTTTGACAGCTGGTAGGTATTTCATAAACAAGGTAAAACACAAACAAGAGAAAGCTGCAAGAGTCAAGGAAAGTATGAGAGGAGAGCACCTAATTTAGGTGGCAATGATATATTTTCTCTAAACTCATCAAAATCCCTTCAGCAATTTAGAAATCACAGATTCTATTACTTTTGTTTCACCCATGAATTTTGTTGGAATTATCTATCACATTTAGTTTATACTAATCAAAGGAAGGAAGACATCAGTAATCATATTGTGTCTGTGATGTTTTCAATATGCCCAGAAAAGCATGCATTCATAAATTTACATAAAACATAAAATATTTCCTGTAAAATTATGGTAATAGTATCTAAGACTAAACCTAGATGACTTCAATAGAAGATGTGCATTTAAAGTACAACTCTTCTTTGATAAAGATCATAGGGTAATTTTGATACTGTGGGATTAACAATATCATAGGCTTATTCAAATGGAGAGAAGGTTAACTCATAGGGAGTTGAAAGGTTCATCTAAAATAGCTGGGAATTTTGAATATCGGTCCAGTTTGCCCTTACTGAAAATGACCCATTGTTTATTATGTGAAGTGATGTTGGAACTAAGGATTCTACAAGGAAAATATCTGGGAAGATGAAGGGCAGCACAGAACACAGAAAGGACCTTGAACATAGAGTCCCCTGAATGACCATATACTCTTATGGCCAGAGATGAACAATAAATAAGTACATTGCATAATATCAGCACTGAAGTAAATTCTGGTCAGGTTACAAAGAAGTTGCACATTCTTATAAGAGCACCCAGAGACTTTCTCTTCTAGGTAAGTCAATAGAGCAACCTGTCATCTTTTAATCCTCCTATCAAAAATAGCCATAATCATTGGATAAAATATAAATACAGCATCATAGAAAATAAATACAACATCATAGAAAAACAGAATTTCCACAACATTACAAAGCAAGTAGGGCATCAAGATTTGGGGATCCAAAGTCCCAGAGAAAAGACAGTTATGGAAGCAAACCTGATATTTTCTGTTGTTCTTCTATGTGTTTGCTCATTCTTAATCTGCATGAATCAAAAGAATTCAAAAAGGAACTAAAAGCTGGGCAGACCTTTTGGCAGTCTCACAGTCCTGGGAAACAGTCTACCAAAGTGCTGGGATTTGTGGGGCTACTATCCCAGGAAACAGAGAACACTAGAGGAGGGAGAAAAGACAGTGCTGTGAACTGCTTTTCCACTTAAGATTTGTTGATTCTAAAATTTCATAGATTGAGAAGCTGAAAAGATAGGCAGAGTGGAAACTAAGAGGCTAAAATCCCAGACAGAACTACCTGCAATCTTACAGTTCAAGGGAGATTAAAAATTAAGGTCAGAGTTTCCAGGCAGGCAGGTTACGATTATGACGCCAGGCTTTCAGCTGAGATTCAAAAAGGAAAATTTTCATCTATTGCACTCCAGTGAGAGTGTAAATTGTTTCAACGACCTTGCTAACTTTATTTTGGTACACAGAGATGCTGCTCTAGAAATTCACTCAGGGACCCAAGCTGTCAGGCTCTGCTTCTCCAAAACATAACTTTCGGGTAGACTCTCTCTCTCTCTCACACACACACCTTTTCATATTGGGTAAAAGAACTTGTAAAAGGCTTGCATGAGTCAGGTCTTAGAAGGGGTCAACATCTCCTCCATCAGTGTCCATTGGCAGGAACTTAGTCATGGGCCACATACACTTCAAGAATTTACCCCAGCTCTGAACCCAAGAGGCAAGTCTCTACCATGCCCTTTTCTCATTGTTTACACACAACAAAGTAGTACTGCTTGAACAATACCAGACATCAAAAAATGCTTAGTTAATATTTTGCATTTTAATTTTATTTTACTAAGTGCAAGTAAAATTTCTCCATGAACATGAGCCTCTTAAGCAGGCAGTTAAATGTACTAAAAAAATCCCAACTGTCTAGGATCAAAATGTTTTCCTCTGCTTTTTTGCTGATTTAACAGAAAATTTTAATAGAATCTCCTTTAGTTCTCACTTTATGTACACCAATGATAAATTGGTTATAAAAGGAAGGGAATTCTACAAGTTGAGAAACTAATGATATAAGAAGCTATTAGAGATTGTAACTGCTGTATAGGATAGATATTCTCAGTTGGTAATAGAAGTCTTAAAATAGAAGTTCTCATGTAATTTTGCTTGTTAACCCTTTCTCATGGCTTACCAAATTGTTCTGTTATTAATATCTAATTTGAATATGGCATAGTAAGTTCACCCAAGCAGTTGCTTGAGAGACATTTTCATTGTTATTGAATTTTTCCTATTATGCATTTGAAATTTACACTCTGGCATTGAAGGATGAACTTCAACCTGAAGATGTGGTCCTAATCATAGTGTCTTCCAATAAGATTTTCCAGGGAGATTAGAATGTGCTTTCTACACAGGCACTAACTCATCAAGGTTTATTTCAGCAATCAAGAAATTGCAAATAAGCACAGGGAGAGGTCATGATTAAGCAAGAAATTTATTGATTCCTGTGTCCTCCATTTATCATGGAATTTACATTATAAATTTCATCATAATACATAGGAACACTATTTATTGCAATATTTACCTTGCCTTTGGCATGATTTAAACAAGATTTGAGAATCACCCATGCATTTTATCAGTCCTTAATTTAATCCTCAACATTTTAAAATATCTCACTCTCTAATTTACCTGGTCTGTTCAATTAATGTTGAGATGTCAACCAAAAAGAATAAAGCACTCAACTCACATTTGTTCATTTGGCCTGCATCTGCTAAGCACACATTTCTTGTTCTTTACAAGTGTTACCTTATCTAACTGATTTTTAAAAATATTTTTTAGTTGTCAATAGACCTTTATTTTATTTATTTATATGTGGTGCTGAGAGTTGAACCCAGTGCTTCACACATGCTAGGCAAGCACTCTACCAAGGAGCCTCAACACCAGCCCTTCTAACTGATTCTGATTCTCACATCCATCTCATTTCACATGTAAGGTTGGAGGGTCTGATGTTCCAGTGTGACTCAGTGGCTTTCTTTTTGACTGGAACCTGTCCTCCTCGCTGTTAAGTATTTGAAGTATCATTTCTGAGGGTTACTAGTCCACTTTATAGAAAGAGAAATTAGATTTTAAGGATCACTGTTAATAAATTAACCTTTGATAAATGATGGAAGAGAGTCATAAATATATCCAAATCCAAGGAGCATCATCTGTCACTTGCTTTACTGAATACTGGTTTAAAATAATATGTATTTATTCAAAGACTTGTTTTTGCATTACCCTTGAATTGTATCTTCAGACTATTTGAATAACATGTTTCCATGCACTAAAACACATATTTAATTTCCAAATTGAAATCACAAATTATCAGACACAAGAACCCGGTTTCCTTGTTATAGCTATGGACACTTCCACTCTTCCTCATCCCCTGCAGTTTGTCACAATATAAACTCAATTAAGATAGTAATAAACTCCTAAAAATATTAAGATAATAGTTTTGACTTGGGTATGTGTGTGTACTTAAGAATACCAAAAGGTATCAGGGTGTTAAGATAACAACTGAGAGTCTCCTTTCTTCATTTCTCTCATGTTACTGATACGCATACACACAAAGACCTTAATGCACAAAAAGTTACCTTTGTCTCCACCACCCAACAATTATGAGATGCCTTTAAATGAAGCAATCATATTTTCTTTTGTTTTGTTATCCTTGGACTAAAAAGCAAGGGAATTTGAATATTTATGGTTATAATAAAAACTTTGGCAATGCACACAACTTACTCATATATACAAAAATACATGGCATCTGGCTCTATCTGGAGGGAATCTATACTTCAGTTCAATCTTAGCTCCCTACAACACATCCATAAATCCCCAAACAGCTAATCATGAAAATATTAATAAAAGAAGCACATGCTTTATTTATCAGTCTTGGCTTTTCTAGTCTCTCTTATTACATTGCCAGAGAGAGAGAGAATATTAAAATAAATGATATTTGTGTTCAGCCCGGAAAATAAATTAAAAGAGCCTCAATACCAGTTGTAATAGATCCCAGTTGAATGTCATTTTGTCACCTCAAACTGAATTGACATTTTCAACAATTCTAGAATTATTTCAGATAGATATAATGGGTCATGTGAAATAATTAAAAATCCTAAATATATGTAAAATTTTTAAGGCAATACATACTTTATGTTACATACCAGCTAGCAATACCTTTCATATGCTTTAGTTTTTCAAAGTTATTAGAAATTTATGCATTAAACCATAATTCTTTAATTTATTAAATGATGCAGTTCTATGAAAATCACAAATTTAACTTGTGGCTTATTAAAACAGAATTTACTTTTATTCTTTTTGAGACAGGGTCTTGCTGTGTTGCCCAAACTGGCCTTGAACTCTTGGGCTTACGTGATCCTCCTGCCTCATCCTCCTAATCAGCCAGGACTACAGGTACATACTATCACAACTGCCTAGAATTTACTTTTCTTGTATCTTATTTATTAAGGAGAAATATTCGGTTAACATAATAATAATAATAATAGCAGTTTGTTGGAAGCCAAATTCATTATAAAAATTATAAAGGAACAGAGCATATTGTATCCATGCAGGAGGTACTATTCACATTAGATATTTGTGCATATAACAGGATACATCCAAATATGGGGCCTTGAACAGAATATGGGGCCTTGGATAGAATCATTTCAAGAATTGACATCATCTGAAACTTCTAGCCTCTTATGCTTTCTTATACCTCACAAAAATTTTACAGAGCATTTCAAAGGTGTTTGTCCTGTCTTTTATGAGCCAAGTGGATTATTTTTGTGAACCTTCTTTTCCCCTCTATTAGTTTTTCATTAGCTGCTACTACAGGGACCCCCTTCAAGACTTTTTCTCTTTAGAGATATTTCAACCCCTAGCTCTCCAGAAACTTGTGCCTTCAAACAGATCTAGCCTGTCAAATCTATGTGGTCATGCAACTGTTTAGACCTTGCTAATTCACACCTATGACAGTAGTCAAAATGTAACAGAACGGGGCATTTAGGAAGTGTGTTCAAAACAAACCATGGCCTAAAACAGGAATGTCAAGTTCAATCTGCCATGCATTTACTGTGTCTCACAAATGACCCACCACAGAGTTACACTC
Organism: Ictidomys tridecemlineatus; assembly: GCF_052094955.1. Taxonomy (NCBI): domain Eukaryota; kingdom Metazoa; phylum Chordata; class Mammalia; order Rodentia; family Sciuridae; genus Ictidomys; species Ictidomys tridecemlineatus. The sequence continues at coordinate 212,119 of NW_027522400.1, read as the reverse complement.
TCATCAAGAATGACCAGTTAATTTACCTTCGTATAATTCAAAGTCATTCTCTCATTACTGCAAGCCAGCAAAGTCATCACAAGGATCGCATCCTTATTCTTTCAGTACAAGGAAATTGTTGCCCTGATGCTTCAGAGCTCCTTTCGATCTCAGTATTAAAACTATGACTTACCTGGGGGATATGGCAGAATTTCTAGGTCTGAATTTCTTGACTATCTATAAAAATCATATGCAAGAAAGCCATTACAGCATTTACAATTTCATCAACATTTTTAATTTGGTTGACTAAAATTCCACATTTTTGGACCCTTTTAAATGTTGAATCTAAGGCTAAAAAATAAGGCATGATGTCTCTAAAAATTTCTTCCTAGCAATCTAGGATGAACTGATGATTGCAAAATGTCCACTCTCTGTTTAAACCTTTCTCCTGACTGGTAACCTCTATTACTTATGGACATATCTATTCTGTTCTCTTTCAGGCACTCCGAACTCAGCATGCCAAGAAGGAACCCATCATCCTCCTGCTTTTCCACGGTGTTCCCTGACTTAGTCATTAACACCATCACTATTGCAGCTATTGTTCTTAAAAATCTAGGATTTAATCTGGATCCTTCCTCTCCATCATCTTTCACAGAAGTACAACCTGCACATAATCTATAAATGCCCCCTTGGATTGATATCCATCATGTGTCTACTTCTATCCTTCCCTACTGAAATCCTCCTGGTCTACATCACCAATATCTTTTTCTTGGGCATTTGCACAGCCTTATGACTTCCCTGTTTCCAGGTTGACTGCATTCCAACCCACCCCACCCCCAGCCCCAGTTCAGCAAGCCAATCTTTCTACAACACAAACATGACCACTCATGACTTGATTAAAAATTTCTTGAGGGTTTTCCATTTCCATTATATTGAAGCCTCTTAAGTTCCTTAGGTGAATTCTTCCCAGAACTTTTCTCTGCCTTAAACCTGGGTATGTTCAGCATCCCTTCTTAGGCACTGGGCTAACCTGCATTCAATTCCTTCAACAGATTACAATGTCTGACCATTATGTCTTCAGGCTTTCTGCATCTTATGCCTGAAATCCATCCCCACAAGACACCAGATAGCCTCATCACTCACTCACCAGCTCAACATGACATGATCCAGAAGACCTTCTTTGGCCTCCTAGATTAAATCGTGTCCCTTGACTATATTCTCGTAAATCCCTGTATTTCCCTTAGATTAATACTCTCTGCTGTGTTCCTTCTTGACTCTCTGGTCTGTCTCTCCTGATCTTTTAAACTTGGGTGGGTGTGGATCTACCAGCCTGTTCAGCTGTATAATGCCAGTCCCTATCACACATCCATCATTTTAAAGTAGAAACTTCAAGTAAAGTACTTTGTAACTTGACATTTATAGACATAATGTTTCAGAGTCTGAAATATTTTAAAAGAAAGTGGTCTAAAATTTAAAGGAGGGGTACTCAGCAGGCAGGACTCTGAGCCACACTAACTGGGTCAGTATTTGGAACTGCTCACTACTAGCTGTACAGCCTTGGACTGTTATTTATTTATTTATTTTTGTACTAGATGTTAAATCCAGGGTTGCTTAACCATTGACACATATTCCCAAACTTTTTAATTTAATTAAGTTATTTATTTTTATTTTGTGACAGGGTCTTGCTAAGTTGCTGAGGCTGGCTTTGGACTTACAATCTTCCTGCCTCAGGCTTATCGGCATGTGCTACTATGCCCTGTTGAGAGCCACAGCCAAAGGGGCCCCAGCAAACTTCCAGCTGCCAGCAAGCTTCAGACTGCCCCAGCAACATCTAGCTGATTGGCTCCTCTGCGGTGATGTTCATTGGGCTGTTTCCCTGCCCTTCAGACTGCCAGCTGATGATTGGCTCACAGCTGCCCCAGCAACATCTAGCTGATTGGCTCCTCCACGGAGCTGCTCATTGGGTGACTTCTTTGGCTCTGCCCACGCAACCCAGCCAATCGGCCTCAAGAGGAGGAGGATTGTGGGAGGAAAAGGCTGGTGTGGGGGAGAGAGGCTTGTGGAAGCCGGTGGTGGCAGTTGGGCTCTGAGGGTTTTTCCCTGGAGCTGTTTTGTTTGGCGTTTGTAGTTCTAAAAATAAAGTTAGTTTCTTTTTGACAAGTGGCTCCTGATTTGTGCCAAGCCAGACTTCGGCAATGCCCTACTTGGACAAATTATTTAATGCTTCAGTCAACTCATCTGTAACTTGGAGGTGATATTTATGCCACCATCATAATTTTGTTGTGAAAGTTAAATGATAAAATACGTGTAGTGTTTTTGGCACCCAGAAAACCTGCTATATATCTATGCACGATTGTTATGATTAGTTTTTCAAATGGTAAAACATGGAGTCAGATTGCTTGCTTCGAAGTCTTGCTTTGATACACTCTAACCTTGACCAATTGACTGAACTGTTTAAATCCTCCAATTTCTTTTCATAAAATAAGAGGGACAGAATATTCTCAGTAAAAATATGCCAATTAAACTTAATGTTAGGCTATATTAGACCGTAGAATTGGAAGAGAAAATGTTCTTGCTGATATTGAAATATTGTTTTTCTAAAGCTGCAGCATTAGTTAGTTGACATATAAACTGCAGTTTCTCTGATCTTTGTTGAAAATTAATTAAAAATACATAAATTCACACAGTACATGAAGTATCAATATCCAGGAAAACCAAGTTCAAGAATGTGAAGTCAATAATAACTTAAATGTTAAGTATTTTCTTTTGAACTAACCCAACCTGAAATAAATACTAGTTTTTCTATAGAGTAAACTATTAAAATATTAGAAAAAAAATTTACAGTCTTGTTATTTTTAGATTGTATTTTAGGAGTACTGAAATTTAAGGCTCTGGACATAATTCTATAGATTTTTTCCTTATGTGTATTCTTTTAAACATAGATTGAATTTATATTGACTTTAATAACTGAAAGGATGATTTTTAATTATTTCTATAATTTTTCCCATTGGTTATGAAATTTTAATATCAGATTTCTCTGGTGCTCTCATTCCAAATTGTAGTGTTTAGTGTGATAGGACATGTCACTTGGTACTTATTTCCCTAAGTCTTCTTCATGTTGGCCCCAACGAGTGGTTAATAAAAATAAGCTCCATATTATTAGAAATATTTTTAATCTGTTCTAATTAGTTATATATTACTGTAGAATGCATTTTGACAAATCTCACATAAATGGAATATAACTTCTCATTTTTCTGGTTGTACATGATGTAGAATTACATCAGTCATGTAATCATATATGCACATATATGATTTTGTATTCCTACAGTAATGTATGTGTACACCTTTTCCCCCCACTTCCTCATCAACATTTATTGTTGCTTGTATTCTTGGTAAGTGCCATTCTGACTGGAGTGAGATCAATTTTCAGTGTAGTTTTGATTGCATATCTCTAATTGCTAGAGATGTTGAACATTTTTTCATATATTTGTTGATCAATTGTATTTCTTCTTCTGTGAAGTATCTCTTCAGATCCTTAGCCCACTTATTAATTGAGTTATTTGTTTTTTTTGGTGTGAAGGTTTTTGAGTTTTTTTGTATATCCTAAGGATTAATGCTGTATCTGAAGTGCATGTGGTAAAGATTTTCTCCCATTCTGTAGGCTCTCTCTTCACATTATTGATTGCTCCTTTTTGCCGAGAAGAAGCTTTTTAGTTTGATTCCATCCCATTTATTGATTCTTGATTTTACTTCTGGTGCTCTAGGGTTCTTGTTAAGGAATCAGTTCCTAAGTTGACATGGTTGAGATTTGGGCCTATTTTTTCTTCTATCAGGTGCAAGGTCTCTGTTCTAATGCCTAAGACTTTAATCTACTTTGAGTTGATTTTTGTGCAGGGTGAGAGAAAAAGGTTTAATTTCATTTTGCTACATAAAGATTTCCAGTTTTCTCAGCACCATTTGCTAAAGAGGCTATCTTTTCTCCAATGTATGTTTTGGGCTCCTTTGTCTAGTATGAGATAACTGTATTTTAAGTGGGTTTGTCTCTGTGTCTTCTATTCTGTACTAATGGTCTCAGTGTCTGTTTTGGTGCCAATACCATGCCATTTTTGTTATTATGGCTCTGTAGCATAATTTAAGGTCTGGTCTTGTGATGTTACCTGCTTCATTTTTCATGCTAAGGATTGCTTTGGCTATTCTTGGTCTCTTATTTTTTTCAAATGAATTTCTTGATTGCTTTTTCTATTTATATGAAGAATGTCATTGGGATATTAATAGGAATTGCATTAAATCTGCCTAACACTTTTGATAGTGTGGCTATTTTGACAACGTTGATTCTTCCTATCTAAGAACATTGGAGATCTTTCCATCTTCTAAGGTCTTCTTCAATTTCTTTCTTTAGTGTTCTGTAGTTTTCATGGTAGAGGTCTTTCTCCTCTTTTGTGAGATTGATTCCAGGATTTTTTTTGGAGGGGGCTATTGTGAATGGGATAGTTTTCCTAAATGCATTCCTATAAGTCAGTGATAAATCCACTAAAAAATAAATTATTACTACCTTATCATGTCATTATTTCTATGCCATTTTCCTTTACATGTGATGAATGGAATCACTATTCTAAGCATGAATCCTAATATAAATATTTGTTAACCAAATTGATCATAGCATGCACCAATAAACACTCTAGAAGCTAACACTATCAGCTATACTACCTCTGCTCAGAGTTTCAATGCTTACTGGTTAGTGTAAATAAAAGAAATGGATTCTAATACTCTCAAAGTCTAGAAGTCAAAATTTGTGAGCTGGATCAGAGGTAAAGCACCACAGGACAAGCAGACCCTTCATTTATGAACAACATGAATGAACATGGCTGTTTCTTTAACAGTAGTTGCTTGAAGTAGAAAAAATATTCCTGATTTGCAAAAGACCCTGTATTCTTTCTCCAGTTGTTTAGCAGGTTTGGAACACCCCTATAAGTTTGGAGAATTTCCACCTTTATTGTTTAAACTTCTACAAGATAGAACCATAGGACTTGACCCCTTTAACTTTGGTGCCAGGCTTGACTTATGGGATCACTAATGCAAGGCCTCACTTGGTTCAGAATTAAAATATAGAAAATTGAAAATTCTGCACAGAATTCATTGGCTTGAAGGCAGTGGCAGGGGCAGCTGGCTTTTTGAGTGCAGAGGTTGCAAGATTGCATTCCTGGCTCTGCAACAATTCTAGTAGAGGTGGCAAGAATTGGAGCTCCTGGCATGGGATGGTGGAGGGTGGGAGTGTCGGCACTTTAGTCAGGAAGCCAGTTCTGTGGGGTGGTTTGGAGCCACATTTCAGGAAGATAAGTTTTGAGCATGCTTGCATTCCATGAGTTCCTCACTTAAAAAAAAATCAATGCCTTTTCAGCTTTAGTCAAGTCAGGTTTTGTTGCCTATAATTCTTAGGAATATTATAACCTGGAAATCTATTTACAGCTCCAAATGCACCAAGCCTAGTGAGAATTTCATCCAGAGTGAGAGAAAATGAACAGAGCAATTAAAATTACAGAGCTACTATTTTTAAGTACTGCTAGCTTCCAGACATGGCTTTTCTTCCCTCCCTCCCTCCCTTTCTTCCTTCCTTCCTGACACAGGTCTCACTAAGTTGCTAAGGATCTCTCCAAGTTGCTGAGGCTATGCTCGAATATAAATTCTCCTGTCTCAGCCTCCCAAGTCACCAGGATCCCAGGTCTGTGCCACTATGCCCAGCTGGTTCTCATTTAATTACACAATAGCTGGTGGGAACAGTATTATCTCATTATGTCATCGAGGAAATCAAGACTGAGATTAGCTAACTTGCCCCGAGATATTAGTGCTGCTGGTTACCAGATCCTGTGATAGAGATAGATCTAGGTGGCCAATATTCTTGCTTATGGGTTGTTTAAATTGTTCCATATTTGGGGAAGTTTAAAGTAATGAATCATCTCACCAGGTGTATCAGCCATGCTTGTTCACGTAACAATTTTCTTTCCTCAGATGGGTATAATAAAAAGGAAAGTACTAACTGACCTTTGCTCTTTGCTAGCACTTTCACCCCCGTTTATCTCCAGGCCTTGCGTTCTCCCAAGCATAAGCCCTGCATCTCTATTTTAACCCATTAAACATCAACCTTGGCTCTTGCTTGGATGAATAGGTTCCTCTTCCCTTAAATGTCAACGTCAAGTCCGAGTAATCCTGGGTCTTCTCTTGTCAGTTAGTTACTGGGTATGCTTAGAGGATATAAACATTTTCATCTGAGCCCTTTTCAGAAAGAATACACCATCTTGAAACAGAAAAGCTGTTCTAAGTGTAAACTGAGAAATACTGAAAAGTTTTATGGAAATTGAGAGGGCAGATTTCCAACATGTTGCGATACCCATTTGTCATCTCTAAGAATATTTAACCACAAAAACAACAGTCCTCCAAAGGATTTTAAAAGGTAAAATTGATTTTAAAAATATGTATAAAATATTTTCAAGTCAGGCCTTGCGTTCACAGAATATTAATAGTTCCAGAAAAATCTCTGCAAAGAAAACTAAATGTGTATTTCTCTCCCAAAAGAAATCCATGATATCATTGAAAGGGAATATAAATGAGGATAATTTTTTAAATCAAAATAAAACATTAAAAAACATAAGGGAATGTATGTGTGGAAAATATGTGATAAACACAATCCACAGGCAGGGTCTCTCCTGGTGGCTGCCTAGTTGAACTCAGGACCCTCACAGAGTACTGGACAGAATGCCATTTGGTCCATTTCTATAAATAATGTGAACTGATGTCTGAGCAGAAAGTTCATCTTTGGTGTTAAATCTCCCTTGCTTGAGACTTCATTCCCCACCCCACCCCCCATTTATGAAGAAGCATTTAAATAAGAGATGGCAAATAAATGCTTAGCTAAACATTTCTCTTTATTTCAAATTAAATCCCACCTATGTCCTTTATTCTCCTCTCAGAGAAATATTCTGTTAGAATTCTCCTGCCATGCTCACCTTTCTCGAAACGTTTACATTATGTTGAAGTTATAGATTTTAAAATAAATGGCACTTAAAAATAAAAGTTTTGAAGTTACAGATTTAAAGATAAATGTTTCCGTTCAAAACCACTGGTGTGTTCAAGTAGTTAGGGTTTTGTATGTGTTTTCTATGCCTTTCAGTAGTTATTTTCTTTATTTAAGACCTATGTATTTATTATTAATTGCATTCTCGAGTATTTTCTTTCTCTCTACGTTCTACCCTCCCATTCTCTCTCTTTCCTGTAATTCATTTATGATAAAGCTATTAGTATTTATTTTGTAATGAATTACTTAAGTGAAACCTTACATTATTTTGAATAGCTTTTTCATTGATTTATTCTCTCATTTTCCTGATAAATTGCACATCTTCAAAAAATATTATTTACTTCCACTTTCTAAATACTTATGTATTATTATATTGCTTAATTATATGGACTAGTTCTTCCAAAACAATGCTATTTAATAGGGCACATATCAAGTGTTCTTATCTCTTTTTCTAACAATCTTCAGTTTTATGCTATCTTTCTTCTCTGCTCCTAGGATCCCAAAGACTGTCAATTTTCAGATGTTCCTTTGTGTTTGAACCACTCATTACTTCCTACAAGGGTGCATTGAATTTGTTACTTTGACTTTTGTTGTAGTTTCTTTGTTGCATTAGTATGTTTGGTATTCTTACCCTGTTTAAATGCTGGTAGATTTTAATTTCTCACTATTTTTGACTCTCTATGTGTATTCTGAGCAGTTCCTAGGAAGAGGAAAGATAAGAGTCTGCCTCTACTATTGATTCTAACCTCCCAAACAATAGGTACTTTGGTCTTTTGTTCATTTCTGTATTCTGTGACTAGAGAAGTGCCTTCATTATCCAAGTAAACTGGTTCTTCCAACTTAACAGAGAGTGGTTTAGCTGCAACATGCTTTCCTAGAATTTGGAATCAAACAATTCATCTAGCATCAGCTTTAATTTCCCAATTTATAAAATGAAACAAAGTAAGCCAGCTGCTTAATGTGATACTGTAAAAGAACAATCTCTCAATGTGTGTGTGATACAGCTTTGTAAACTGTAAAAATTTGTGTCATTATTCCATTATTCATGTAGCTCTTGGGTAAAATATTTCTCATTAGTTCCTATTACTTCTGCTTTGTTATGTGAATTCATTTGATTTCTTTTTGTCAATTTTTTATTTTTCTTATATTACTACAAGCATTCATCTGCTGAAATAGTATTTCTAGATATTAAAGCTCATAGATTTCTTTTTAAAATATTAGGTTTTTATTTGCCAATAAAATTGTGTCCCTTGGGATACTTATTTCTTACTAATCAAAACCCACTACTCCTTTCATTGCCATACCAAGGACTGTCTTCAAAGATAGGCCCCTGAGATTTTATACAGTATTGATCTCAGTTAATCCAAGCTTTGAAAATATGCAATTTAGGAAAACCGTATTCAAAGTTGAACTGAGTAATATTTTATTAATATGTAGAAAATGTATTTCCTTCTCATTCAATTTCTAATTAAATAGAAACTCACATTTGAATAAGGATAACCATGTTTGGTTCTTGCTCCCTAAGTACCTGCAAAAATAATCCCTGTACCAGCTTTTCAGAGATACAAGTCTGTGCCTGATATTATTCTTTCACTTAATTATGCCAGGGAAGACAAAATTGTACCATTTACTCATTTCAATATTTTAATTTTAATTTTAGTATTCAAAGATGATTCCTTTATAACATAAAAGGGAAAAAAAGAACTAAATGGGAATTTTTTTCACCCTTTTATAGTTCCAAAATGAAAAATGCCCTTGAGATGATATATGTTCTGAAAGCAAACCAATTTTTAATGCTGCAAAATTTTTAGATAAGGTAGGGCCTGTGACAGTGTCCCTTCCCTCCAGTTCATATATTAAGTCCCAGCCTCTGTTGGCAGAAAGTGACCATGTTGGAAGACAGGGTCTTTAAGAAGGCAATAAATTAAAATGAGGTTATTAAAGTGGGGCCTCTCACTAGTGACCTAATAAGAAAAGGAAATCTGACCAAGACACAAAGACTGATGATATGAAGACATAAAGAGAAAATGGTGGGGCTGGGGATATAGCTCAGTTGGTAGAGGGCTTGCCTCACATTCACAAGGCCCTGGGTTCAATCCTTAGCATCACAAAAAAAGATAGAGAAAATAATAATAATAATAATGGCCTTCTGCAAACCAAGGAGGAAACCTCAGAACAAAACCAACGCTGTTCAATCTTTGACTTCTAGCCCCCACAACTGTGAGAAAACAAATCTCTGTTGTTTAAGCAACCAAGTAACCAAGTATGTGGTGTTCTGTTATGCAGCAACTAATACAGATATTATGTAGAAAATAGTGGAAAATTAACTCCAAGCCCTAACAAAAATAAACCTGCCTTTGCTCTAACACAAGCTAATGGCTTAGCTCTTTTCATGTGTTTCATACTTTTTGCAGAAACTTTAAAAGTAAATGCATTTTATTCTATAATATTATCTGAAAGAATAAATGATTTATTTTAATTACATAATACAGCAATTTTTTATAATAGAGATTCACGATTTAATATATTAGTGAGAGGAGGCAAAATTGTACACATTTCTTATTGCTTCAAGATTTAATAAGCTTAAGTTCACAGTTAGTTACTATTTTTAAATGTTGCAATATAAAATATGATATAAAAATTGGAAACAACCAGGAAAGCCATCATCTGTTGTTAAGAAATAAAAAAATATAGTCACAATTCCTTAATATCCTGCCATAGTAGGTTCTAACCAGATCTCATTAATATAACAGGAGTGGCCCATCCTCCAGTGACTGTGAACAGTCTGCTAAAAGCTCCCAGGTGCCTCCTATGGAGAATTGCCCTTGGATAGGTGGAAACCATCTTGATCAAGGGGTTGTACCTCCATGGAAGATGAAGATAACCTGGAACCAAAACCTGACCCACCAGGGGTGCTTCCAGGTAGAACCAGCTCTGGTGCAAATCTTGCTCCAGGTCAGATCCTCCAAGGGACCATTCTGAAGCTTGCCTCCAACAAAGATCCACTCCTTGCTTAGTTTCCCTCTCTGCACTCTCTGTCCCCATATGCCTGTTTTCCTTAGAGCACACCATCAATAACTGATTTATGAAGGGATTCAGACTGCTCTGTTCAGGCTTTCACACTAGGGCAACTGACCTGAGATGGTTCCAGAAGTGGTCAGAGGAAACATACTCTATTGATAGAAGACTCAATTTCCAACACTCATCAGTCAAATGGTAATAATTGGTGGTAGGCAGAGAATTGATAGACGCTATTGTATTATAATATTGGGATTTGTGGGTGCCCCTTCATAATCATCAATCCTTTTCATTGAATGAGCTGTGGCAATATTATAAGTAGCAGGGGATGTACTATTTGGTACAATGACATAGGGAAGTTAGTAACTGAAAGTACTGTAGAGTTAGATGGCTATTGAAAAATGTCCTATTGTATTGGGAGAGAAAATAAGTGCCTCAGATTTAATGATTAAAAAAAATCAAGCAAAGTACAAGTCAAGGAGCCTTCTCGGCAGCAAATTAAAAAGCCAACCATTTGACTGACACTGATTCATACTTCACTATAGGGCACAATTTAGGCATAGGTTTAACTATAAGAGAAACAGATGTTTAAAGAAGGTTCTATTCTTGTACTGGCCAAAGTACACCCCTGATAGGCAAAATGTAAGAGCTGCAAGGCTTTAGATGGGCATATCTACATGACCTTTAAGTAAAAGGGATCATCTGTTTTCAAACAAAGGAAATTGTGCTACTTCTGTAGCCACAGAGACTTTAAGGGAATCTAGAAGTTCAAGTACACAAGGGCATTTATCCCCTGTCAAGTTATCCATTTGAACACCCTGAAAAAACAAATAGATTATAGTGAATAAAAGTAGACTCCTGCAAACCTGACAAAGATTAACTCCAACTATCACTGCTATTTCACATGTGATCATTTTGCTGGAGCTGTCCTTACCACAAAGCATATAGCTATTTAATAAGATAACCTGGGAAGATGTCCCTCGGCATTTGTTCTCAATGCACTCATGAACAAAGCAGCCATGTTATAAAAGTGGAGGCGAGACATGGATTCAACAGCATGGACTCTCAACAAGGCTGATTCACTGCCACTGATGAACCTTCAACTCTCAAATAACAGGATCGTAAGCTCCACACATAAAAGAGTACATCACTTGAGGACATTAGCTATCCACTTAATGGCAAGGTAACAATATTGTACTCCACCATTTCATCTGACCAGAACTGACAAGTACCCTGGGTGTGAGTTTGTCTTTTCTGCTCACAAAACCTCAAGCAGCATCACATTCAGAGAACCTGTGGAGAGTCTGGCCTACATAATGTGGTTCCATATAACATTGTCTCAGGCCAACAAACACACTTTACAGCCAAAGAAGTGGATCGATGGGCACAAGAACATGCTATCCAACCTTTCTGCCACACCACATGTTGTACCATCCAGAACCAGACATCTTATGGAGTTGTCTTTTGAGATATACCTGGTCTACTAGCTCTCAGAAGCCACCCTGGAAGAATGGGGGGTCATATTCAGATGGGATTTATGCCTGAACCAATAGACATTATGTGATTTTTTGTTATCAATAGGTAGATGTCAAGAGAAAAAAAAGATCTGGGGGAAAATATATGCTTTTCATCTCTGCAGGTTTAGTATCTGACTTCCTGGAGGGACTGAGTCTCAGAGAGGATGCTTCTAAGAAAATGGTGTGAAGTTCTTACTAAAGTTAAATCTAGGTGTTACCTGACCACTTTGGGCCTCTTGGACCAGCAGACCAGCAGACATTGAAAGGAGATAGCACACTGGCAGGGCCACTCGACTCTGATCTTCATGAATATGTAAGACTGCTGCTGCAAGCAGGTGCCTGAGTGAATATTTTGGCACTTGGTTTACTGGAGTATAGTATTTCAATGTCTTGTTTTCACTGTAAATAAAAATAGTATAACATCCATGCACTGCTACAGGCCTCATAACCAATGACCCATCAGATGGTCATCCCACAGAACAAGTCATCTAAATAAGGACAAAATTCTATAAAAATTCATTCTTTACTAGGGAACTATATGTCACTGAAGACAGTGATATGAGTAGTCAGTTAATTTCTCATCAGTAAATGCCAACAGGCAGGACTGCAGTCCACTTCATGAACCTCCTCTTATATGTATTTCTTGGAAATTATGACTAATCAGAATCCTAAACAAGCTGAGCCCTGAATGTAATGAGCCAAATGGAGACCCAAATGATACAAGTGAAGGACTATGCTTTAGTCCTTTAGATATTTTAGTACCCACTCAGATTCCCTTAGCTAGACCAATTTATCAATTAGCTGCTGTATTGCTTGCAACTTCCTCCATTCTCCAGATAAATTTTCTTGCCAAAAATTCTCCAGAAGGTTACCCATCACCACCACCAGAAGCTCTTAGTCCATGACTAACTAGCATGGGGCTATGAGGCCTCAAGATGGGACCAGCTTAGTGATGTCCTGTGATACACAAGTTTTGCTCCATCTCTGCTATAAGACCGCCATGAATCCAAATTGCAGCCCAGACCACGTGGTGTGTTGGTTTTCTCCCCACTACCACCCCACCCCACTACCTGCTTCTCACACCTTCCTTCTTCCAGTATGTTGGGCTTAGACCTGAGGCTTAGACCCTGGGAAACAAGTTCAGGATACTCAAAGGGAAGAAGATGCAAGACACATTTGGGATCATGAACATTCTTTATTCAGAGATGGCAGCAGCCCCAGGTAGCCCCCTGAGCCACTTCCATAGGCCTCTTATGTATGTTGGGCAAAGAGGAACATTGCCAAGAGATAACATAAACGGTCACATGCTCATGAAAAAAATGTTTATTACCTTGAGTACATACCTAAATCAGGGTGTTCATAACCTTGGCTACATACTAAAATCATAGCATGCTGAAAATCTCAGCAAGAGAGCCTCACTACAGCCTCTTTGGGCCTGCCCTACACAAGAGTCTTTCCTTAAGTCCCTTTCACAAAAATTCTCATCACAAATTCTGCTTCTGGGAAACCAACCTAAGTTACTATCCTTGATAGTATTACTTTTCTACCTTTCCCAGGGTTAAGTGCTCTTAGTAAGTACTCTTGTTTAGATGCTTGTGCATTTTACTATATATGCATGTATATCTGAATAATATACAACATTGTTTGAATATTTATGAACCTTATAAAAATTGTATCATTCTATTTGTATCTGTCTGTAAATTGTCTTTTTTCACTCTCAAGGTTTCTGAGATTGATACACACTTATATATTTTGCCCTAATTTAATCATACATTCTTCTATTTCACTGCCTTCATTAATTTGAGTTACTTCAAGATTTTCTTCAGTTTTCTACTACCAGAAAAGATACAGCTATAAGAGTTCTTATACATGAGAATATTTCTCTAAATTTGACTTTTCCCAGGAAAGAAAGTGCTAAGTAAAAATTTTTGTATATGCCTCCTCAGCATACTTACTAAATTTTAAATGAAATTTTAAATTTAGAGCAATTTATGTTAGCACAATAAAAGTTAATGTGTTCACAGTATTCTACATTTGCATCAATACTGGTATTCTATAATATATAATGTTTCCTAGTATCTCTATGTTATAATGTTATTATTGTGGTTTCAATTTGTATTTCTCTAGTTACTATCAGGGTAGGGAATATTTTAAATCTTGTTTTATTTAATCTTCCTCTTCAAGGAATGCCTGTACATAAAGGTTGAGGTTATAGCTCAGTGTTAGACACAGAGTTAGTATATATAAGACCCTAGGTTCAATCCTTAGCACCACACACACAAAATATATTTATCCATATATCTATGAACATATGCACATTTGAGTATTCTTCTGCAAAATTGTCTTTTTCTTACTAATTTGTAGGAATTTTTTATAAATTCTGAATATTAATGTTTTTGAGTAGCTTCTTCCAGTCTATAGCTTGTCTTTTCATATTATATAGCTATCCTTGGATGTACAGAATTTTAAAATGTCAGTTTAACTGAATCTATCAATCTATTTTGAAAGTTTTTAATTTTAACATGTTCAGAAAACTTTTCCCAACCTCAAGTCATAAGATATTTTACTAAATTTCCTTCTAAGTTCTACAGTTCTTTAGAACCACGATATTACCAATTGTTCTAATGTCATTTATTAAACTGTTCATTCTTATATTGTGATAACACTTTGGTCCTGTCATTTATCAAGAGTCTATGCCTGGGGAGGCATATTTATAAGTTTTATTTTTCTTTCCATGAGTTCCTTGCTATTTCTGTGAGCAAAATGCACTATCTTAATTGTGTCTTTAATTGTTCTTGATATTTGGTAGGACACTTACCGCCATTTATACTTTCTTGCTAAAATTATCCTGAATATATTATGCCTAAGATATTTTCAAAGCAGATTTGTTTAGTTCCATTAAAAACTATTATATTTTTGTTGAATGCATACAATATTTAGTGAACCAACATCTTTAAGATACTGATTCCTTGAAATTCTCCTCATACAACATATACAAACATAAATGCATATGTGCTTCTGATTTTGTTCTTTTACATCTGGACATTATATTTTGTGGTTTTTCTGTCATGCTTTTCTATGCTTGATGCTGTTTCAATAGTCTTTTTTCAGCATTTTAAATGATTTTATAGACTTATTAATATGTAATATAATCACAAGTTTCAAAACTTAAGTCTCTCAACTGATTTCTCATTCTTCTTTTAACCAGAAACATCTAATGTTGTGAGATATTTAATTCACTTTCAGAACTACTTCATCCTTATACATGGAAAACTCATATATATATTTCCTTTTTTATATTAACGAGAGCATATTTTACATATAGAAAGTATGTGACTTGTATGTGTTTTCTTCTAGAAATAATAAAATGAGCAACCACATACTACCCACCCAGCCTAAAAAAATAACACAATAATCATTTTGCATCCCTACTATCAGTCCCCAAGCACATATTTCACCTATCTACTTTATCTCTCTAAAAGCAGTTCAAATAAGAAAATCCACACCCATAATATTATTGTTTTGTCTGAAATTTTCTTTGTTTTCCCCTCTACAACCATGTGCAAATTTTCTTCAGTACTCTGTAATCCTTCCTGTAACCCTGGAGCATAAGCCTGCACATAGGCTCAGTTCTGCGTTGCACTGACAGTAGGGATGTTATCTAGGATGTTGTACCGCTACACTGGGCCTGACCCAGTAATGACTGTGGATTGACTTGAATGTGGTATTAACCCACATCTGACTGCAGGCAATGCCTCCTGGGGGAGCGAGATCCCCTATGCATCTTCCTGTTCTCCTCAGACAGTTCAGTTAGGCTAAATTATTGATAATTTGTACTTTGTCATTGTAAATAGTGTTTTAGTGTACTGTATTTTCTATTTGGTTATTGTTTTGTAAATTATTTTTCTTCCCAAAATGAATGGATAGTACTGATCCATAATAATTGTTTGCTGACTTTGTTGACTTCTTTCTAGGTAGATGGCTATGTCATCTATAAATTTGTAAATTGCAATCTTTTTTCCTTCAGTTCTTACTATTCTGTGCCAGTCTTTTATGTTTTATGTTTCATTTATTATACAGTTGACCAGGACTTTCAAAATGTTTTAAAATACTAATGATAGTCGGCATTTTTATCACGTTCCCCATCTTAAGGAAATAAATTCAATATTTCATTTGGATTGGGATATAAAACATTTACAAATTAAGCAATTTCCTTCCTTGTCATAATATATGAAGTTTGATCTTAATTTTTAAAAAGTTGAACATTTCCAAATACTGTTTGAAATTGACTAAAATATATGACTTTTCTCATTTGATCTATTAACATCATTAAACACATTAATCAATTTAGTGACACAAAAAAATTCTGAAATCTTCATGACAAACCTATATTTTATTATTTTAAAATCTGTTTTTAATATATTATTTCATTTAGCCAGTGTTGCACTTACTTTCTTGCATCAACTTCAATTAATAAAAGACGGGGGGAAATTGGGTATTTTTAAAGTTTGGTAGAATTCACATGTAAAAACGTCTCAGACTGTGTGGCCTTTTGAGAGAGGAAAACTTCAACAACTATTTCAATTTCTTTATTGCTTATTGATCTGTTCAAGTTCCTTTTTTCTCATTTTCAGAGAGAAAAGTAACTTACTCAATTTTCTGTGGCCATTTGCTGACAGAGACGAAAGAAAATTTAGCTCAGGTCTAGCATAACTATTGTGTAGTCATATCTTGTTTTAGATGATGTCCCCCACTATACACAAAGTATGGAGAAGCAAGGAGACAAAAATAGCAAAAATCAGGTATTTAGAAGATGATTTCTTTTTCTTTTTTTCTTTTCTTCTCTAGCCTGAAATACAGATTGAGGGCAGCTGTAATTAAAGGAGGAAAATAATGAGAGAGGTTGTTACTATAATCCAGATCTGAGTTGAGAAATATAGAGCACATTATTGTCCACTGAGAATGAAGGAAAGGAAAAGGAGAGAGGACCAAAGAGCAGCATGTGGACTGAGATGTCAAAATAAATGAAAACCTTGCAAGTGGGAAGTTGAGATCCTTTCTCTCTGGCAGATAACAAAGTGGAGCACCTTACCTGTAAAGCAAAAGGCTGAAAGGAAAAGAAGGTGGGGAATGAATTTGCCTATATCCTGCTGGTGTGAGTGTCTCTTCTTCCCCCTCTCATGCCTCCGCCTCTGTGGAGAGAAAGTCACTAGGGGACACACTGGCTTCTCTCTGCCCTCTCACTCATGCTTCCAGAGGATGGAGGAATGATTTAAGGAGCTTCTTGGCATAAATATCCTCTCTCTTTCTTTCCTCTCTCTTCCTCTTTCTTTCCTCTGTCCTCTGCTCTGTCCCACCTCCAAACTCCTGGTTCTAGAAGATCAAACTGCAGCCCCTCTGTGAGGCTTCTCAGTGAGGCCCAGGCCAGAACTCTCAGCTGTGTGATGGCTAAAGCTTTCTGATGCTGTATTAGGATAAGGCTTCAGGATAAGTCACATTTTCTGATACCCTTACCAATAAGAAAGGTTATATTTGTATTCTCAATATACTGTTGTCCTGTTTTTCAATTAGTTCATAGCTCAAGAAAGAAAAATGAACAAGATTTTTTTGACTTCCTCAAATACCAAATATGCATTAAGACTCATAAGACAAAACACATGAAAGGTTAGAGATTTAAAATGAATGGCTGGTTGATTTGCTTAAACAAAGAATATCTTGAAGCATTTACTAAAAGTGAAAGTTAAAATCTTGGAGAATAATTAAGGAAGACTGAATTTGATGGTCCAGACTTGAGAATTCCTTTTAGAGGAAGAAACAGAGTGCTAGATTCCAGGGCATGGGGACTGACTTGGAACAGTACAAATAAATCAGAAACCAAAGGGAAAGTAGATTTTAAGAAGGAAGATTCTTGACAATAT
Source organism: Ictidomys tridecemlineatus (assembly GCF_052094955.1). Lineage (NCBI taxonomy): Eukaryota > Metazoa > Chordata > Mammalia > Rodentia > Sciuridae > Ictidomys > Ictidomys tridecemlineatus. The sequence continues at coordinate 194,618 of NW_027522400.1, read as the reverse complement.
CAGATATTCACGAGGGTTTGGCATAAAGGATGTGAGAGGCAAACTTTACACTTCAAAAGTTATTATGTATTTATATATTTGTATTTTTATATGCAGGGAGAAATGAATACTTTGGCAGTTGTCCTAGAATAGAGGGTTGGGGAGGAAGCACAAATCACAGGAGTCATGAGACAAGAGTTCCTAGTACCTAAAATGCCTACTACATTTTTATTTCCCAGGGACTTTAAAGGCCACAATATTCTTAAGACACCCTTTTTCCTTAAAATAATTTGCAACCTAAGAATGCAGAGGCAAAGATTTATGGCATGTGTGTGTATGCACATATAAAAGCTTTAGGAGACAAATGAAGAATTTGAGTTTGTCAGAAGTTGTGATAAAATGTGTTTTCTGTGCTTCATTGGGAATTTTCAACTTTCTGTTCTTGACTCCTATGAGGCCAGAACAAAGCAAACAGAAACACAATCAATAAATACTTTTGCCATCTTTTCTTTCCCCCCTTTTTTTAAAATTGTTGTTATTTGGCTAAGTATTTACATATTATTTAATTATACAGAAAAAATTTGCTAGTGATGGATTTGACTTGAGAGAAAAATATTGGATTTGCTTTGCTTTTTACATCTTGGTTTATCCTCATCTCGAAGTTTGAAGTTGTAATAAATTAATTCTAACTTTAAAGAGAATCACAAGCCAAGTCTCAACAGGGAAAATTGATCTGTATTTCACCATTCCCTCTATTTAAAGATAGAAATTCCCAGTACTGTTAACCTATATTCAATTTTGTGGTATTGATCCTGAAATGATACATAAATGCACCATCATTGTTTTAGACTTTTCCACTGGGAAAATAAAGACTGGCTGCTCTAAATTTTCCACATTGTATTATATATTTGCTCTAGGGCAACAAATAGACTGGAAAAGAACCAAATGTTTTTATCAAAACCTTATAGTCTCCTTGCTACTGCATGGTGGCCAGTAGAATTCTCCATTCAAACTTTCTTTTTACATTTTTGGTGTTTAAAACTTTTATTACACTTGCTGACAATTAAGAAATTTCTTCAGAGGACTCTTTAGCAGAAAGCAAGGTATGACCTGTACTGAAGATTTTCACTCTTTTTGACAACCTTATGCACAAAGTAGCAAACTTCTAATTCTATGATTTCAATAAACTAAAGATATTTGGGTGAATGCTTTAATATTTTAAAAAATGTGGTTTACATGCTTTTCTAGTGTTTTAGAATGAATTTCTGAAAATGAGTAAAACATTTCCTTTTCCTGATCTGAGCAATATGTCCCTTCAAAGATTGTACACATAATTGCAGAGAGCCACCTAAATTAATGTAATTGATGCTGTTTGACAGACAATAGGAAGTGCCTGACAATTAACTTGCAGTACCTTTAGTTTTGTTTGGACACACATGCTTTTCCTTGCCTTTAAGAATCATGCCATGACACCAAACATACTCAATATCTTATTATTGCACTTTATACCTTGATTGTGTTCTGATATAGAAAAACATTAAGATAAATATTGTTAAAATAAGTGCACAAAAACATACATGTATCTTTCTTTTTCTGCAGACATTTGAAGGTTTTCCTTGTCCCTTCATCTTTGATCAGATCTCCTCAGTCCATGTAACCACCACCTGCCATCCAAGGTCCTTCTTTGTTTACTTCTGTGTTTAAACTCCATCCCCATCTCTTTTCATTACCTAACACCATTCTCTGCCCTACCATGATCACTCACCATATCCAATTTAATAAATACACCTTGATCTTTTGTATATTTGAAAAATTCAAATTGTTAGCCTATTTATGTAACTGTTTTAGATTTCTATAGCTGATAACCTACTATCTATCTCATCTTCTTTCTTCCTCATTTACTCAAAATCTTTCAAAAATATGTTCATGTTGCTGAACATCCCGATATTTGATTGCTTTGGGATGCAAGATAATATAGCATGTCAGGATTGATACCTTGTGTTTGCTTATTTCACTGACTTATATAAGATTTCACATAAAATCCCACTCTTACAAATAATGCTACACTGAAGACATATAAACATGACTCTGAACATTTTCTTATATAATTGCCCACCTGAAGATTTCTGCTTCATACTCTGCATACTCTCTTACTTCATAAGTACTCCCTAATCTGAGGTATTTATTATTGTGAAAGTGTGTGTGCACTTTTGTCCTACAGTGTATGAGGATTCCTATGTGCCTATATCCTAACCATTACCTAGTATTATCCTACCTTCTAAGTTCTCTCTGGCCAGCTAATATGAAATGACACCTTATTGTCAGAATTTTCATTTTCAGGTTACCAACAAACATCATAACATAACAATCATCTAAATAGGACTATCCAGGTTTCTTTTTCTGGAAAATACACATTTCTTTCCTGTTCTAGTAAAGGGTGCCCCATCTGATTTTGTTGTCATTGTGTTGTCATGACTGATGTCTATCCTGTGGTTTAGGTGTAAGATTTCCTTGGCCCCTTTGTTGTTCCTTGCCCTGATCCATTGATTATTTTAATACAGTGCAGTATCCCTTTATGACTGGTGAGTGATGTCCCAAATTCCTTTTTGTATAAATACAGCTCCTCCCCTCTTTCTGCCACTTAATATTTCAAAAATGTATGTTAGCCACCATATGCAATATCTGCAAATGTCATGTTAATTCACCAGTACCTTTAGAATCATGAATTTAAAAAAAATAGACAAGCAAGAAAATAGATATTCAGCATTACTGGGAAACAATTATTCATTATACACAAATTCCTTACATTATGTTATATGAGAGGAAGGGCTTGACAAGATAATTAGTCTTTTCTGTAAGCACTCCATAACTCAAATCTTGCTCACTTTTTAAATCACTGTATCCTATCTCTGATGTCACAGGGCTACCTCCTCAAAGCTTTGTGACATTGGCTGCAGCTACCTTCTAATTTTAGGACAGAGGTCAAGATATACAGAAACATTTCCCTGGGGCATTTCAAGAGAGTAGATGTTAGGGCCATGGGTTACATTGTGTCCATGCTGAGCACTGAACCTGGATTGTTAGAGGCTACTACACATTCCTTTATAAATTCATGTGTGGGAGGTAAGGAGTGACAGAGAAAGTGAAAGAGTATTTGTGGAAATCTTTAAAAATGTGAGACTAGAGGCAGAACTTCTCTGCTCAAGTTCCAAGAGCAGTGCTGGTCACAGACATTTTATTTAGGCATTTAGGATTAAGTAAGCAAGTTTTCAATTGTGAATCCTACCCTCTGGATACATATATGAGTAACAGGTAACTGCTAACCAGAAATAGGTAAACATGGGATAAGCACCAGAGCAAGAGAACCATCTCCCAGAGATCAGTACTGAGAAAGGGAAAACAGAATTTGTAGGGACAGTAGCCAACACTTTAGAATTTTGTTTTAACTTCATACTAAAATGATAAGTTAATACATAAATAGGTCCCATTTTAAGAAAAGAAAACTGAAGGAAAAGGAAGAAAATAACTTGTTTGATGCCCCACCATAAACAACAGCTGGGATTTACACCCAATCAAGTTCTAAAGCCAATGATAGTAACAATTAGAATGTATTTCCTCTACACCCCTTTTCATAGAGTAGTTGTTCAAGTCATAAATCTTGTTTTCAAGGCTAAAATTCATTGTAACAAGCTAATGTAAAGCTGATGTTATTATGAGAGGGCAGTGTAACCTCAGAAATTTTAAGATATAAATAAATGTAATCATAATTTATAGAGCCAAAATGTCACCATAACTGCTTTCCCAGAACCATTCTCATACTGTAGCTATATTCCAGTGCTTACCATTGACTGCTAATTTCCCCAAATCCCTATTTCTTCTAAAAAGAAATATTGCCAAATTTTGGTTTTGTTCAATTAAAACATTAATCTTATTTATCTACTCAACTTATAGTTGATTTGCTTAGATAAGATTAAATTCACTCTGGTTAGTGATGAGGATGAGTGGGAGGGTTCTTTACATGGCATGAATTATTACCAGTTTATCTTGGAGGGACAAAGAGAAAGCAAGAAATAGAAATATTACATTCAGTGCTATAATCACCAGCATTTTTCTAAAATTACCCACATGCATAATAGCACCCATGAATGATTAAAAGCACCCACTCTCTCTTCAAAGAGACATTCAGCCATTCATTCTGTGCTAACAATACAGATCTATGGCATAAGCTCTTTCCAGTGTCAAAATCTACTTCTTGTATAAATGCCATTCTGCATCTTTTGAGATTTTTAGGTAATACTAATATATCAAAGGATGATGGAGGAAAACAAACACAATATTTGATAATTATGGCTAATCATAACTCATATAATTTCAAGGAAAAACAAGTACTATGAACATCATTTGTGAGCCCTAATCTCTTCCACTAGTCAGAGGCCATTCACTTATCCCTTTCTATGTTCTTTAGGCATCAAACCAGTAGTTCTGTCAAGATTTTTGCCAGATACATATGAATCTAAATGTAGAATCCTTATAATTTCAGTTAACTTTTACCAATGGTAAAGTAGTCAACATATAGAGTGTTCTGTGGAATACACTTAGTCTATTTGGCTTCATTATATACTAGAAATATTATTGAAAATAAGTCATTTTTATTCAATAATGTAGTATGCTTGCTATTTAAGAAATCAAATTAATGTCTTTTTCTCACATGTGAGAAAGAGCTGAAGTTTTCAAGATTTTATTTCTAATTTATTGGTGCCATTATCATTTTTCTTGATAGAACTGTCATTCAATTTGATGGTGAACCTCCAGACCACAGAAACCAGTACAGAATTCAGGAAAAGTTAGAGATAGTTTATTAATGAAATTATTTTTCAAAGTAATGCTTTTGCTCCATGCTCTGTCTCTCCCTTGTAGAACAAGATTACCTTACACCCTTACATTGTACCTTCTGTCATTATTTTTATCCTTTGTATTTTTCAGCCATTTGTCAATCCATAATATAGAATTAATCATTTCTTCTCATCTGTTTGCCATTCAATTATTGTTTCTTCTGCAATGTCTACTCGTCTTAATTGCACTTCTTAATTTTGTCTATTTGTTTTAATTGTGCTTTTATATAGAAAATTGCTATTGGGCCACTTTTATAGTTTGTATATTTCTATCAAAATTTTCATAATTGCTTAATTGTATATATTAAGAAAATAAGAAAAGAGTGACATCACCCAGTTGGTAGAATAGGAGATGCCAGGTTTTACTCCACACCCCCAAACAGGAAGATCAACCAGCAACTATCCACAGACAATAAGAACCTGGTGAAACTCCCAAAATGAAGGAAATAAAACTCCATTTTTCATGGAACTGAATAAAAATATCCATTGAAAGAATAAAAGAAATGTCATCCACCTCCCATCCACCAAGTTGGCACAGTATCACAGACAGAAATCTCCAAAGCCCAGGGATGAGACACAAAGGGAAAAGAGAAAAAAATAATTAAATAGACATCCAGCTCCCTGAGCATTCTGAGATGCTTCCTAGAAACCATACTCTATTCCCACCTCACAGCAAAGAGAAGATTTAAAGGGACACTAACCATCTAGATCACCTAAAGCTGGATAAAAACAAAGCAAGGAGGGGGAGCCCACAGTACCAATGAACTGATTTTAGGGAAAACATAGGAAACCTACTAGTAATGGCACTCATTCAGAGATATCTACTAATGACATAAACCAGCCACAAAATGGATGTGGTCACTCTCAGGAGAACTAGGAGGGCTACTTGAGTGAATCCCTAAATAGCCAGCATCCAACTCTAACCACACTCCACAACCTGGGGATGCCAAGGGAGGGTGAAGACTTCCCAATGAAGTCCAACAATAAGCCACCAATTACTGAGCTTAAACAGTGCTCACTGTCTCCTCAAAGACCACCCCCAGACCCAGCCCAGGGAGGAACAAGACCACAACAGTGAATTCCAACAATAAGCAGGTCCTAGTTATGTCACCCCTGGGACTTTAACCAGCTAGCACTCCCTGAAGTCTCAAACTCCACACCTAGACCTCCACATAAGAAGTGACAGAATCACCAGGTAAGTCAAGTCACTTTGCAGATACCTGTTCTGCCACACTCGAGAGTTAAATCAAGCTCGTTCTCTCTCTCTCTCTCTCTCTCTCTCTCTCTCTCTCTCTCTCTCTCACACACACACACACACACACACACACACACACACACACACAGAGAGAGTTAATCAATGCTTATTTCCACCTCAAAGTCTACTCTCAGATTCTGCCAAAGGAGAAAGGCAAATCTCAACTGAGCATCTCTACCCAGCATAGCAGTTGACCCATCTACCATGATCCACTTAACCACAGGGCCCCTCCCCACATTCCTCTCTAACAGCTAAACTGAAATAGTTGTACTTCTGCCAAGTAACACACCCTATGGCTCAGCCAGATTAGAGACAATTGCAATATCCATAATGCAGCTCAGTCTAATTGCAGAACTCAACCTGTGGTCTTGCCACATGGCAGGAAAAAAAAATCAGCTATTCCACCTGAAATCACAGCAAAGGCAGTAAGTAGTCCAGTCATCTAGAGAATTTAAAGCAAGCTCTTTCTCTCCAGGAGCATTGCCACTGGCTGAGCCAGAATCATAGGCTGGAATAGTGAGTACATCAGTTTTTAAAAATGTCTCCAAAAGCCAGAAAATGTGGTTATCTATGCAAATGTGTAAATACCAACATAATGATACAGGTTTGAAAGGTCTTAGGAAATCACGACTACTCCAAGAGGCTATAATGAGGCTTCACCAATGGACCTCAAAGAAAGGGAACCCCATGAAATATCAGAAAAATAATTTATTTTTTTAAATTTTATTTTATTTTATTTTTATTGGTTATTCACAACATTACAAAGCTCTTGACATATCATATTTCATACATTAGATTCAAGTGGGTTATGAACTCCCATTTTTACCCCAAATGCAGATTGCAGAATCACATCGGTTACACATCCAAAATTTTACATAATGCCCTATTAGTAACTGTTGTATTCTGATACCTTTCCTATCCTCTACTCCCCCCCTCCCCTCCCCTCCCATCTTCTTTCTCTACCTCATCTACTGTAATTCATTTCTCTCCCTTGTATGAGGATAAAAATTACCTCTTTAAAGATAAAAATGAAAAAATAGCATGAATATTCTCCAGAAAAGCTATACTTAAACTGACACACAGTTGGAATGCTGAAAATGATGAGACTCAGAGTTGCCACAAGGGCAATTCAGACCTCCCGAATTTGGTCACATTGGAATTGCTGTTTCTGATGTACCTGGAGTTTGTAAAAGATTTGAAGAACTGGGAGTCAGATTTGTGAAGAAACCTGCTGGTGGTAAAATGAATGGTCTGGCATTTATTCAAGGTCCTGATGGCTACTGGATTTAAATTTTGAATGCAAACAAAATGGCGACTATTTAGTTCATGAGGATGCTCCTTTCAAGATGTCAGTAAAAATGGAGAAAAGAAAGGAGACAATATGACTCAAGATATTCAGATACCAGAAGCATCTAGAATCAATGGATCATTGTTCCAATTCAAATTATTCTTTATTCCCTTTTCTTTTTCAACTGTTTTTCTTTTTTCCACCTAAGTGATGGTTCTAGTTTTAAAGTAGTGCTTTATCTTCTGACCTTGGGTGTAGCTGTATAACTTTACTTTTTAGGCAATAATTATAATAATTTCCTTTAGAGCTGCATTTGCTGCCTTCTGTCTCCTACATATTCATACATACTTCTCTTCAGGTCTGCCTTTGAATCATCATCTTTTTTTTTTCTGGTTTCCATGTTTTACTTTTTTTGTTTTTATTATTTCTTACACACATCACAATAGAGGAGTGCATTACATTCATAATTTTTTTGCATTATAATTCTTAATACACTTTATATCACAATTTATCATATCTCTGCTTGTATATAAGGTATGTTGACACCAAATTCACATCTTCATACATGAATTTTGTATAATGATGACCATCTCCTTCCACTATCCTTGCTATTCCCATTCTCCCTCCCATTCCCACCCACCCCTATTCCATATATAGAGGTAATTTTCCACTCATGCTCTCCCTCCCTAACCCACTTTGAGTCACTCCCCTTATATCAGAGAAAACATTCAGCATTTATTTTTTTGGGATTGGCTAACTTCACTTAGCATAATCTTCTCTAATGCCATCCATTTCCCTGCAAATGCCATGATCTTATTATTTTTTTAATGTTGAGTAATATTCCATTGTGTATAAATGCCACTTTTTTTTAAAAACCATTCATCCACTGAAGGACATCTAGGTTGGTTCCACAGTTTAGCTATTGTGAATTGTGCTGCTGTAAACATTGATGTGGCTGTGTCCCTGAAGTATGCTGTTTTTAGATCCTTTGTGTATAGTCCAAGAAGAGAAATAGCTGGGTCAAATGGTGGTTCCATTCCCAGATTTCCAAGGAATCTCCATACTGCTTTCCATATTGGCTGCACTAATTTGCAGTCCCACTAGCAGTGTATGAGTGTACCTTTTTCCCCACATCCTCGTCAGCACTTGTTATTTGACTTCATAATGGCTGCCATTCTTACTGGGGTGAGATGGTATCTTAAAGTAGTTTTGATTTGCATTTCTCTGATTGCTAGAGATGATGAATCATCATCTTTTGAAAAAAATTTATCCTTTTTTGTTTTGGTTATTTTCTGGGGTTATAATTCCTCAGAAATAAATTTTCACAATGGAAAATAAAGAACATTGAGCAAAAATGAATCTTCATGTGTACTTCAAACAGTATAAAGTGTTTATTTTTACAAAAAGAAAAGTTACTCTTCAGAGCAATTCATAATCATGCTGACAGAGATACTGATAGAAAAACTAATTTCTTTTTTATTTATAAAATACTTTAAAGTTAAAAAAAAGAAAACACATGTAAAAAAAATATTAGATGGAAACTTACTAATCTGAGGAAAGAGGCCAGCATTTAGGTACAGGAAGTGCAGATTCTCCAATCAAATATAGGCCAAAGAGAAATTCAAAGTATCACATAATAATCAAACTGTTAAAGCCAAATAAAAAAAAAACAACAAAGACAAAGGGAAAATTCTAAGGACAGCAAGGGATAAGCAATACATCACAGACAGGGAGTCCCAATACAAATATCAGCAGAATTTTCAACAGAAACCCTCTATGACAGAAGAAAGGGTGATACATTCAAAGTGCTGAAGGAGAAAGAAGTCTGCCAGCCAAAACTACTGTGTCCTGCAAAGTAACACTTCAGAAATGAAAGAGAGATAAAGATTTTCCCTGACAAACAAAAGCTAAAGGGATATAATAACACCAAGCCTGTCTTTCAAGAAATTCTAAAGGGAATTCTTCACACTGTAGGAAAAAAAAATATGTAACACTAAAATATCTAAAGGTATAAAATCCATGGGTAACAGTAAGTGTGCAGACAAATCCTAATGCTATAATCCTGGGGAAGAAAACATTTTCTTAAATAGGAACTAATTATAATCACTTGGTAAGTGATGAGCAATATAAAAAAGATATGAATTGTGACATTAAGAATTAAAAATGTGAGAGAACCAAAGTAAACATTTATTGTCTTGTTTTCTTTTTTCTGCAATCACAAACAAGTTGTTATCAGTTTAAAGTAAACTGTTATAAATAAAAAATATTTTTATTTTTTTAAAAAATAAATGACAGCGGAATGCATTACAATTCTTGTTACACATATACAGCACAATTGTTTATATCTCTGGTTGTATATAAAGTATGAAGCTTCATGGTAACCACAAAGCAAAAACTTGTAAAAATAAAAAGCTAGGAATTGAAGATCATGCTAGCAAAAATTGCTGAATCACAAAAGAAGACAATAAAAGAGGAATAAAGAAATAAAGATCTATACAACAACTAGAAAACAAGAAACAAAATGACAATAGTGAGTTCTTACTTATCAATAATTATTTTTAATGCATATAGATTAAATTCTGTAATTGAGAGTCAGCATGGCTAAACTGATTTGAAAACCAAGACTCAACTATATGCTTCCTATAAGAACCTACTTATTCACTAAGAGTACATATAGACTGAAAGTGATTGGAAGGAAAAAGATATTCCATACAAGTGGAATCCAAAAGAGAATATGTACAGGCACTACCAAAAAATATGAAAACTATGAAACAACGGTGGAAGAAATTGAAGAGCATACAAATAAATAAGGCTTCCTATATTTGTGGATTGCAGGAATTAAAGGTAAAATATCCATACTACCTAGAGTATTCCACAGATTCAATACAATCTCTACCAAAATTTCAATGTCATTCTTCACAGAAATAGAAAAAATCATCTTAAAATTCATATGAACCATAAAAGACCCCCCCAATAGTGAAAGCAACCTTGAACAAAAAGAACAAATTTTATGCATCACAATACCAGTCTTTAAAATATTCTACAAAACCATAGTAACTAAAAAAATTCAAGATTGGGAATGTAGGTCAATGCACAAAGCATTGGATTCAATCCTCAGAAACAAAAAATACAACTATAAATAAAGCCGCATAGTGTTGGCATAAAAACATACACACAAACCAATGAAGCAGAATTGAGAACACAGAAATAATCCTAAGTTTTTACTGCCAACCGATTTTTGCCAAAGGAGCACAGAACATACATTGAAAAAAGGAAGCTCCCTTTAATAAATGGTGCTGGGAATTAAGAATAGAATAGTAGGTATGAGAGGCTGGGGAGAGTAGAAGTGGAAGGTATGGGGAGAGATTGGTCAAGGAGTCAATGTTCCAGTTAGGAGGAATAAATTTTGTTTTTCTATGGCACAGCAGGGTGAATATGGTTAACAGTCATGCATTATATACCTCAAAACGGGTAGAAGAGAGGATTTTGAATGCACTCACCAGAAAGAAATGATTAAGTTTCAAGGTGCTTGATATGCTAATAACCATGATTTGATCATTATACAGGTATATGTGAATCATGAATGGAAATAACATGTTACGTATAATATACATAATTAGTGTGTGGCCACCAAAAATTAACCAATGAAGTTTTTAACATAGCAGCTTTTGGTTGTTGGTAACTCTCATAGATTCTATGCGAGATTCATTGAACAGATACTGATTTTTATAAATATATTGAATAGTTAATTAGAACACTGTAGGTTTGGTTCAATTTTCTGCTCTTCCCTTGGTTTTAGTTTTATTACTAAAGTCTGTGGGACTATCAGGGGTACAACTTCCATTTCGTAATAAACTATTTAGAACTTGACACAGCTTTCATCTATCTGTTAGGGCAACATATTCACACTTTACATAGATCGCTAGGGGATCAATCTGTAGTCTAAAACTTAAAGTCCAGATATAATTGCCAAAGACTCTAATTAGTTATGCAATTCTTATAACCAAACACCATTCCTTTAAATACACCATCTGCCAGTTTTTAGCTACAACATATTACCATTTATGCAGGTTTTTCCACAGACCCTACAAAATCTAGCCTCTCATCCTAGATGTGAGAAATAAATTAGAATCTCTAGGGTAAGATTAAAATTTTTTAAAATACTTACATTTCTGAAGTAAGTTGCTATGCATTGTAACAGCCAATGTAATCATCCACATGAAACTGATTATATTCAGACTCAAAAAAAATGTTGCAATAGATAATATAGAGAATGAAAGGGGAAAAAGAAAACTAATGAGCCATGGCTTAGTAAGACAGCTGTACTCCCTTCTCTGTTTGGATTTTTTCTTTGTCAGTTTGATTAATGGGATGTCTTTAAATGTATCTCCTTTTGGATATCTTATATCTCAACAAGTTCATGTCATGTTCTTACCACCAACATTTCCAGTAGATTTCTTCTAATGTGTCAGAATGACAGATAAGTTTCCATAGTCAGCCTTATAGAGCGCTCCCTATTGTTTCAAACCAGTGCAGTTGTCCTGAAGGTCCTCTAACCAGAGGGTCTTTGGAGTGCCATGTCATTTCCAAACCCATGCTCAGTAATGGTGGCATTGCCTATTAAAATAATGGTATGTCACCAAAGTCAAGTACTGGTTTTTGTGAACATTTAGGATAACCTCCTGAGTTGATAAAAATAAAAAATAATATTTTATATGTATCACATATTTGGACTTTCAACATTTTTTGTAAATGAAGGCTATCTGTAATTTCTTTTTCTATTACTTGGCTAGTAATATTAGAATAATAGATGCTTTAAAATCTACTTAATTTTTTTCCTGATTGAACACTTAAGTGAAATATCACTTCTACAATATATAATCACCAACTTTTATTCCAGAAAATCTTTATAAAATACATACACATATCTGACATTTCTTCCCTAAAGCTACTTGCGTAGATCACCCTAAAAGTATTTTTTCTGTCAAATATTTTTTGTAAAATGAAAACAAGAGTAAAAACAAACAACAACAACAAAAATACAACTGCATATGTGTATTCATAAATAATTCACTGGTGATGTATTAATACATAAACATAGAAATATATAAACACCACCAGTGAAACTCCACATCATCTACAACCACAAGAATGGAATCCTAATTAGAATAAGTTCTATTCCATGTATGTATAATATGTCAAAATACACTCTACTGTCATGCATATCCAAAAATAACAAAGAAAAAGAAAAAGAACAATAGTTCAATGTGTCAGTAGAATGAATTAATATATCATGACATCTCATGAAAACCATGTAAAATATCCATAAATTAATTACACATATTTTAAATATACATAGAAGTTGGATAGTACCAGAAAGAAGAAAGGTCTTAGAATTTCATTAAGTTCTAAAGTTTTTATACTCATTGGAGACATTTACATCTTTTAAGTAAAATGATGTAATAATGTAATAATATGATGTAATAATCCATTAAAGCAAGTGACTTGGATGAAAGTTGCTGACCAATTAAAGAATGGGGTAAGGTGACACTGTAAGTTTTTAGTGTAGAAGATTATGACTCTAAAATGGAGCTCAGTGTGGAAGTGGGACAATGAGGAGGATTTATGGTACTTAAAGCTTTAGGTCTCATACCAGGCCAACATTTCTGGTGGTATATGATTTATCTGCATTGTTCTGTATCCTTTTTTCGTGTGTACGTATCTTTCAACTCTAGAAAGACAACATTAACTGCAGTAAGTTTAAAATAATCAAAACACTAGCATTAATAATTCTGTGCTAAGAAGGAACTTGTTCCTTTTTTGATAGTTTATGTATTTGGCTATATTTTAGATAACTTGGTTTATGAGAATGTTAAATTAGAATTTTCAATATAGCAAAAGGATGACTCACAAAAATACAAAATGAACAAAGATTTTGTTTAACTTACTATTACAGGAACCAGCAATATGGTACAGTTGGTTTGAATAGAAATTGACATACAGAGATTTATATTGTCTATCAGACAAAAGACATTTGTATTGTCATCTACAGGAATCATTTTCCAATTTTTGGTCAGCAAACTTGCATTGTTACTATTTTTTTCTGTTTGCCTTTTGGCTCTGCCACCTTGTAATTTAATCAGCAGTGCATCCCCCACTACAGAACCAGAAAATGCCCAAAAGTCTTACAGACATTGCCCAGAACACCCACACCCAGAACTTTCTTTTGTCTCTTCCAAACACTTGACATTTGATAATTTTTTTTTACTTATAGGGTTAAGGTATCTTCACCTCTAAGTTACAATAAATAATAAAGTAATTTATATTTGCAATTATAAATAAAATATATTCATTTGGGAACATTTAAGAGACTTTAAGCTTGGTTCTATTTAAATTTAATTTATATTAATTATGTAAGTATGCATTTTGTTAATTTAAGAAAACAAACTACTTAAAATGAATATTAAATGTACAATAGTTTAAATATTGAAAAATGTTTAAATAAATTTTTAAATTATACCAAGCACAGTTCAACATCCCACTGAAAATAACTGCTAAATTCCTCCAGAATTACAAAGCAGAATACTATTAGCATGCTGAGTTTCTTAAGTCTAAAAGAGCACTAGGTTTTGAACTACAGCTTTATTTATCTGCATGTTAAAAAAACATAAACATTTATGTGTGGTTTTTTTCTGCATACAGACTCCAACAAAAAAAATACATACATGAAACTACCATATATTGCTTCCCTTCAGTATAATTTTTAAATTTCATGATTGCTTTTTCTTTCATGTTAATGTAGAACCAAATGCTATATATTGAGACTGCAAAACACCAACAATATTTCAATATTTTAAATCACATATTAAACTATCCTCTGATTATTAAAAGGCAAAGGTAGAGGCTGGGGGGGGGGCGTAAATTTTCAATCTGTAATGGTTCCTTCTGTCTGTACATCTCAAATTCAATGTAAACATTTTAACGTTTTCCACTAGATTTCTCATTAACTTTTTTCTGACATTTCAAACTGCTTAATAAGGACACTACTGAAAGCAAATGCAACATGAACAAATGCCCGGTGGCTATGATCACCTGATAAGTTCAAGAGCAGTTTTGCCTCAGTACTGAACCAATGGATGTGATTCCTTATGCTCTAGCTAAGTCCATTCAACTGAATGACTTGAATAATATTTTATGATTAGTTGTAAATTCTAAATTCTAGTACAACTGACCTGTTCACTCATCAGCTTGTTCATTTGGATTTTTTTTTAATTTAGGTAATGCAAAAAATGGGAGGAGGCACTAACAGACCAAATCAACAAATCATTTGTATTAGCTGTATTTTATAGGCAAGTGGAATTATTGTTGAATAGTTATTAACATACATACAAAAAGAAACAAATGCATTTTTAAGGATATTTCATCTGTCTTATAGTCAACTTAAAGTGAACTAGGTGAATGGGTAACTACCTTCAAATTCATAACTCTAATAGAAAAATTTTCTTAAAATTTCATATTTGAGCTTCAGGAATGGCTTAATAGTAGAGCAAGTACCCTGAGTTTGATCCTCAGCACCACCAAAGCATACAGACAAAACAACACAAAAAAGTTAACAATTCATATTTACTTAAGCATTTTATTAAGAAGGTTAATTTCTTCTCAGGAGAAGATTTCAAATTTCATTGTACAAAAAGATTTTATTGCCAAGTTTAAAAGTTGTCTTTGTTTTCCACTGGGTGTGGTACAGAGTCATGTCTTACCACATGGATGTGGATGTGTGTCCCTTGAACTGGAGTCTCCACTAGGTCTTTCCTCTCCACTAGAACATGTGGAATTCATCCCAAAAATTTCCCGGGAGGCTCTTATTTTAGAAATTATTATTGCTACTACTACAAATGGAAATGACTGATATTTAACTTTTAAACAAAATCTGACTGTCTATGAAAAATAACCAAAAAACGATATTAAATCCAATCTTAATAATTAAAAACTAATTAAATAATAGTTGTACTGCTTTCTTATTTGTGCTAATTGCTGCTAAAAAATTCCCAACAAGAAGAGAAAGTGCTTCAGTACATAAATATCAAATATGAGAGGGCAGTCTCAGAATTTTAGGACACCATGACATTCTTTTTCTAGGAAAAAAAATTCTCCATTATTGATAGTATTTTCCATTATGATATCTCATCTGGATTTCACAGTGAAGTGGTTGCTTTGATGAAATAATAATGCAGAGAAACCAAAGAGGAGTGGATTAAAATATTTATTTTTGTTTTAAACTTCAGTGTTACTGCAGGAAAAAAAATACACAAAAATGAATGTGATTGTAACTGTGTGTGTTTCTTACCCCAATAAGAAGTATGAAGTGTTAAAAATTGTGTTTGTGTTGAATTTTGAATTATTCTGGAAATGAACTATTTTAGATTATAATGAAAAGAAATTCTAAAGATAATATATTTGAAGGGGGCAATATTTTTATTTTGCAAGATTTTAAGATAGTAATATTTTATGTAGAATATTTTTATTGATACATGTATATATTCACTTTTGATGGTGGTGTTAACTCAAATGTTTATTTAATTCATGATAGTTTTATCTCACATTCATTGAACTCCCAAGGAATTACTTATTTGTTTCCAAAATATACTGAGGATTTGCAAAAATTTTAGGCATGTTTTATGATATACAATGTAACAAATCCAAAGCCATTGTTCTATCAGGTTGGGGAGTTATAAGTTAAATATTAAGATAATAATGATCATTTTGATCTCAAAGGAATACTTGTCACCATATTTCAAAAATCTTAAAAAGCTAAATAATATTGCTTATAATTATATTATCACAATTTGATTTCAATTAAATGTGTTCAAGTACAGAAATAAAGCACATTATGTTTATCAGTTTTAAGGACAACATATTTATCAGGTTTTTTGCAGTACCCCCTCAAAGGACAAACCTGATATTAAGAAACCTCTAAAATATATTGTGTACAATAATTATATTATGAACAATGTAGACAATTGTAGTGTTTTATTCCTAATCTATAGGAGGTACTCAGAATGCTTCTAACACATGAGATACCCCTCATGTAAAGGAGACAGAATATAAGTGGTGCAGAAGGATCCTTTTCCTCAAGGTTGCTTAATCTAGGATTGGGACACAAGGGTAGACAAGAAAAAGAATAATATTTAACCATCTTGTATTACAAATGCATTTGTTGTTGCTTTTTCTGAAAGTCTATGCCAATTATTGTTGGATGATACTTCTGTTTTGTTCCATGTAAGGCAAAAGTATAACCTTGTTTTTCTCCCCTTTGAGATTATATACTCTCAAAAGTTAGGGGAAATAAAAAGTAGAAATTAATTGTTAAAAGATCAATTTACTGTATCATTTTCTATTGAGCATCCTTTTAAACTTAACAAAATTATTTTATATGAAGCATTTCACAATTCACTTAATATTTTGTATTCACTACTGTGTATAATATATCCTACAATAAGCCTATGATATGGACAAGCTGAATGTGATTTTTGCACTTTTGAAAGGTCACACAGTGGTAAACACAAAAACCAAGGGTATGTATCAAGAGTTTTGAATCAATTTACTGTGCTCTCTTTCATAATAAGTTGCCATGAAAGAACTGCAGTCATTAAGATATAGTGACCTATTAAAGAATATTATTCAGTAGGGATTATACCTACAGCACATATTCAATGTGAGGTCAGGGGCAGCTCTAAGTTCAACAGACAAGTGCTCTTTTTTTAAGTATTTAAATTCTCCATTCCTGAAGAATCATAAAAACAGTTGTAAAAGACATCTAATGATTCGGATAAAAAATAATTCACCTCTCAGTTTTGAACTGAGAAATTCTATCATTGGGGGCTATATTCCTGTGGTGAATTTGTAGTTGCAATTGCTTGAGAACTTCCCACAATTGAATGAGGAAAATGTTGACTTAAAATATGGTACGTGCGCTCCCCTTTCCATCCCTTGATGAAGCCTAAAATATACGAAAAGGATTTTTCTGTTAGATGCAAGCCTCTTGAAGCCAGAAATTAAGATTTAACTGTTATTCAGATTGAAGTGGCTTTAATGATTTGTATGATTTGGGTATATGGTGTCCCCCAAACACTTCTTTGTTAAAGCAGAGATAGTCAGAGGTGGAAAGATTGGATCGCGAGGGCCATAACTGATCAGTGCATCCTAGTTTGAGTGGACTGGGTGGTGACCATAGGAAGGGGGGTGGCTGGAAGAGGTGGGTCACGGGTTGTGTTCTAGAAGGGTGCAACTTCCCTGCGGCCCCTTCCCAACTCCCTTTCCCTGCTCCCAGGCCACCTTGAGCCAAGCAGCTTCCCTCCACTCGGCCCTGTCCCCATGATGCTTTCCCTTACCTTGGGTCGAGAGCAATGGACATGTCCACCTTAGAACTGAGACTTCTGAAACAGGGAACTCCAAATAAACTTTTTTTTCTCTAAGTTATTCTTGTTGAGTATTTTAGTCACAGCAATGAAAAGCTAAAAGAATGATATTAATTTTTATTTTTCCTCCTTGGCTTTTTTAATAACTTTGAGAAATATAAATAGAACAATTAAATGAGAAAAAAATGTGGCAATTTGAATCTTAATTTTCTCTTACATGTTTTCACCAAAATATACTTTAATTTACACTTATTTCATCTTTATTTAATATTTCTAAACACTACTTCAAGTCACTAATAAAACATATCTTTAATCTAGACACGGTCCTGGTTTTAAGAATTGGTTGGTTCAAAATATATCTTCTGTATCAAGGTAGCTACTAGTTTTCTGTTACTAAAATAAATACCTGAGATAACCAACTTACAAAGAGAAAAGGTTTATTTTGACTCACAGTGCTAGAGGCTACAGTCCGTGATCGAGTGGCTCCATGACTTTTGTGTGTGTGGCAAGGCAGCACATCATGGCAGAAATGTGTGATGGATCAAAACAACCATGTCAAGATCAGGAAGCAAAAGTAAGGAAGAGGAATCTCCTTTAAGGATAGTGTCCTGCCACTAGGCCCCACCTCTTAAGGGTTCTGTAACCTCTCAACAGGGCCAACCTGAGGAACAAGCCTTTTGAGGGCCCCTGAGGGACATTTTTATAATAAATAAATTTATATTTATTTAGACATAGATCCAAGCTATAGCACCTTCTTCCTCCCATAGCAAGAACACGATGCACCAATTGGGGATCTAAGAAATAAAGACCCTCAACAAACAGGAACCAAAAGAGTTAGTAAGGAATCATTCATACAGAATAAGTGTGTCTGTGCCATCCATGTGTGTACTTATTCAATAATCTGTTGATGGTCGATTAGGTAATCATATTAATCCATAAGACTAGTTTTTGTCACTAACCTTCAGCAATTAATAATTTGAGGGTCATGCATAAATAAACAAGACTAACACATGCAAGAAAATTATAATGAGATTCAAAACAATGAATATTCAATAATTTTGCAAAGTTGGCACTGCCCTTCCATAATGTCCACCTATTTTTTATTCCATGTAACTAGCAGTGTTACTTATATGAACTGGAATTCCCTCTTTTTAACCCTGCTTATTCCAATTTTACTCCTACTTCAGGTTCCAACATATGTATTTTCTAGTCCATGAAAACTAGAGCTATCCATCCTTTATTTCACTAATAGATATTGCCATACAACTAACATTTTACTTTATAAATTGTTGTATACATTTTAGCTTTTATCTTATGCCTAATTTACAGTTCTTGACTGCAAAGAACTGATGTACTAAAGGTAAACAAATCTATAGAAAAGGACTCATGACATGAGCAAGATTCAAGGGAGCCTAGGAAATAGGACCCAGGTTGTTTCCAGAAAGAGTCTAAATGAGACAGGCTCTGCGTTGCCACTGCCTTAAATAATGTCTTAACTTCCCTACATATTTGGTAGACATTCTCAAAATCCCAAAACTCAGAAAGTTATATCTTCTCACCCCAGCAACTGAGAGAAAGAATATCTGTCTTTCTCAGTTTCAACATGGGATTACTCCATGAGTTCTCCTACTAAATGTTTCCATTGGAGGAAGCTTAATTTCCTAGAAATTTTTAGTACATTGGTTACAATTTATAATAGAAACTCATTGAGGTTGTAGAACCATTCCTATATCTACTTAAATCAATGTTGGCTACAGAGTAGTACCCCCTTACCCGTGGTTTCACATTCTGAGTTTCAATTGTCCGTGGTCAACTGCAGTTCAACAATAGGAAATGGAAAATTCCAGAATAGAATTCAGAGAGAAGTGTCCCATAACATAATATAAAGAAAGCACTCTGAACATAGGATTTGTAATGTGGGAAAAACTCCATAATTTGTCATTTTAAAATCAACGTGACAGTATTTGTTCAAATTTTTAGCTTATGTAGAGTCAAAATTACAAGAAATAATCTTAAAAGTACTGTATGGTTTGACATTTGACTACTGAGAACAAAATGTGCTTTTACCCACCTTTTTTTCTGCATCCTCTTTGTGTCTTAGTTATGATGATTTATCATGTATATTGTCATTTGTTTTCATCCTAAAACATCTGAAATGGTAAAATTAATTTCCAGTTTTAATTGCATTCACAAGACAAGAAAATTAAGCCTTATAATAGGTGTGCATATATGGGGAAAAACAGTATATACAGGATTCAGTAATATCTGCAGTGTCAGGCATCTGCTGGGCGGGCTTGGGGGTGGCCTCAGTATAAGGCAGCACCCCTATATGATACACATTTTACCATTTGCTAGCTGACAGGTATGTGGTAAGTATAAGACAGATCTCTTTCAAAATTAAAATTCCATGTTTCTAAAATTTGATTCAAATAACTATTCTTCGGTCCCCAGGACTATTATAATCAGACAACTCAGCATACGCAACAGAATAGCTTTAATCACTGAAATCTACCAACAAACATTTATAGTGTGTGCAAAACTCTGTAACACAGCTTTAGAGAATACTAAAGAAGTATGCAACACAGTCTAAGGACCAAAGGCAGTCCTAATCCTGATTCAGAGATAAAATTTGTCTCATGAGAGACAACTTGCAAAAAAGTCCAAGACAGCAATAAGCAAGTCCCTGTGATGTATAGAGGCTCTTGCATAGGTGTTAAGAAAATACCAAGTAACCAAAAGATTAATGTGCACTGTGTTTACTTCAAGATCATGAGAATAATTTGATTTATACAGTCCAAACTCAAGGACACATAACATTCTCCAAGTTAAAATCAGATGAATGATAATACTGCAAAGCAGTTGGGTTTATACATTAACAAAAGTCCCTAAAACATGTTGTGAAAATAGGTTTTATAATATTAATCCTCAGTGCTTCAATGGAATGATTTTTTTTGTAATTTTAAGGCAGTAGACCTGATTTTATTTCCCTAGAAATTTCAATGAATTTAGCAATTTCAAGCTGACAGATTTTTTCCATTAATTTAAATGTCTGTGAGCATTTCCCAGTAGAAGATTTTGCATTTTCATGCATGATCATTGCCTTCTTTCTGATAAACCACTTACAGGAAAGAGGGTGGTGGGAAAACTTTTCAATGAATGCAATGAGTGAGAAGAAATTATTTTGTTTTCCCCATCATTTCATTTGAATAAGAAAGATAAGCTTTGTAGAGATGAAAATAAAGATTTAAAGGCATTTTTATTATTTTCTTAAAGGATTTCTTAAAATTATCATGTTGCACTGAAATCTTTTTGAGGAAGTTGATGTGGTGGTGCTAAAGATCATAGAAGTGAGAAAGAAGAACTGTCACTTCAGCTGTGGCCTTGACCATGTGATAGTTACTGCAGAAAAGGCTGTTTGCTTTGGATAGTGGAGGAGAAATCATTGGCACCTCTATGACTAAATTGGAAATAATATCCAGTTAGAAGGTATTAGAATTAAAAACTTATGAAATACTTACCTTAAATGTTAGGACAAAATAAGATATTGTGAAATATTTATTTTAGCAATTGATCTCTTGTGGGGCCTAATGAGAAACAGACTGAATGCTCAAATTATGATTATTCTGGAAGGTACCAGATATCTATGAACAAGTATGCAGATGTGCTGTGGAGATGAAAAGAGTTGAGGCAACTGATTATTTAATTGCTATTCCCACAGCTCCCTCTGTGTCCCCAGTCAATTCTTTTCAAAATTTAGTTTTATGTTTTTATTGATTTTGCTTTTTTAAACAAAATTGTCAGGGATAGAACATAATCATAGATATAACTAATTATGATGCACCTCATTTCATATATTATACTCCATTAAATAAAAATAGACAAGTTTTGCATATGAGCTGGATTAATCAAATACCATATTTACTCTAATATGCTTCTCTGGATCCTGAACCATGAGTCACCACCATGAGTTTAATCTTTCCAAACTGTCGTACAAGCATGATTTCTAATTTTTTTTATGTTTTAAGGTATGTGATGTGAATATATTCCTATGTACATTTATATATACATATATATGATATGTCTATATATCTATGAATTTCAAAGAATTAGTTGTAATAAAATTTTGCAATATTAATGTTTGATACAAAGAATAAAATTTGGGATTTTCAACACAACTTTTTAAAATTGCATATACTTTATTTCACTTAATCCTTGGAACCATATAATTTATCATGTAAAACAAAACTTTATGAAGAGTGAAATCGGACACTGTTAATATATATACTGAGACAGCTGACATGAAACTAGACTCTCCTGGGTAAACAAGGATATGTCTTCACCCTATTAATTTTCACAGTAAGAGGTTTTCATTCATAGAGAAACAAATAAAAGAGTTTGGCCACCACACAATTACATAATTCATGATTGGCAGAGTCAGATTTCCAGCCCAGCTCCTATGTTTTCATTCGTTCCTTCTTGCACAACATCTCACTTGCCTGTTCCCATTCCAAAGGCCAGGGAGTCTCCTTGCTCTTTCAGTGAGTTTGACATAAGACTCTGTGATATTTTTCTTGTGACTTACCTTACTGGACTTTGACTTTGTGTTATCGATGTCTGTGTACTTCTCATCTCCATTTCTAAAGCATGTGTTTCAAATATAACATTGAACCTTTCATTGTATTTTAGTTATCTATTGCTATGTAACAAATTTCCAACAAGTTCAGGACTTTACACATGTATCTATCCTTTCTTCTCTAAGGAAGAGAGCACACATTTGCAGTTGAGAAGCTTCCTAAGCCTGTTTCTTGGGTCTCTGATCTCGTCTTTCATGTTGTACTCTCCTTTTTCCACAATGGCAACTGGTAATATTTCTGCTGATATAAATTTCCCCCAAAACTTTATGAACTTCTGTGAGTCTCACCAACTTCTATTCTATCAGGCAAAGACCACAACCACAAATCCTGATACCAATTCTCCATCATTTAGTGATTATGAAGACTTGTATCTTATCTATAATTGTTTATTCAGTTTTATTTTCCTTTTAGCTCCTGTTCCTGTTAGTTAATGAGCTAAATAAATCCTTAACGTATGTCTACTCAACTTGTATAAGAATCAAGTTTTTAACTGTTCAGAAAATTATACTTGGAGAGTAGGTTCAGTCTGAGAAACACAGGTTTGTTATCCACATAATTTTGTTGGTGATGTTAGTGGTGAGATGTCATGGTTCTTTTTTATTTTAAAACTATGTTTTAATGAAGTTTATAAATCATATGTAGGAATGCATGTGAGGAGAACACAATAGCTATGACTTCTATGATAAATAATTTGACTTAATTAAGCAAATAATTGGCTAGCTAAGCAGGCTTTCTCTTTCTCTTTACAAAATCTTATGAAATTGTCAACGAAAAAGTATTTCTAGACCTTGCTATTAGAAGAGTAGAGCTGGCTGGAACCTTCTACTGGAACCTTTAAATATTTAAATATTACATTTATTGGAGTATATACTGAAAGATTCAAGTCTCCATGTGAAGCATTAAAAATTAATAACTTTTTGTGCTCTTTGTAATTTAAAGTTCACATTAAGGAGAAAGCTTGTCATCTTCCTCTTATTAAACGAAAAAGATCATCAACTGAAGAACAAGTAAATGAAATGGCTAACTTACTTATCTGGAAAGAAGCCATACTAAGAAACAATAAATTGAATTTTATCTCTCCACTACTGACTGAAGCCCCTCTCTGATTTCAAGTATTCCGAGAAGAGAAAACTAGAAGAAACTTTGATTTTATACATTCATTAGGCAATGCCCCAAAGAAAATTACAGATTCCTTTTCATGGCATTTTCTGTGCGTTGGAACAATTGCCACCAAAAAAAAAAAAATCCAGGCTGTCAACCTCGATGACAATTAACAATACTGAGAGAAATCACCTATTATGGGATTCTTTTGACAGATGGTAATGTGATGAAACAGAAACTCAGAAAGGAGAGAACCATTTTCTTATGTTTATTCTAGAATATGGAAATAAAGGGGCCTTCATCAGTAGATTAGGTAGCCCCTGTCAGTTTTGCCTTCTGATTATTTCTCAGAAAAAAAATAGTCTAAAAAGTGTACTTAAGGATTTCAGAAAAAAAAAAACATTAGCATGCCCACTGTTTTGCTATCCTTTATGCCTCAATGCCCTTCAGTCATGTTCTAACTTCCAGAGTGTGTACACCCTTTAATCCAGGGTAATAAATCATGAAATGATTTTTCTCAGTGAGACAAAAGGGACATTACTTGAAATGCTAGCATGATATTGGGATGGTGGGGAAGGCTGTGCAATTATCTAGAAAGTCTATTTATTCCTTATTCATTCCTCTGTACCTGAGGAAAAAAATTATTATGCAGCACGGTTAACTATAACATTGCATCAGGAGTGAGATTAGAAAGTACTGATTTATAACAAGAATTAGAGTTAGAATAAGAAATTCAGATAAGCAAAATGATTTAAAGGCTTTATTTTATTTTCTTTATTTTTAAACACTGCTCCTTGTTCTCAACTTTTAAGTTATATGATAATTAATATTAAGAGTTTGACTATTTATGTCTATCTCTACTTCCACCCCAAGTATATAACTTTGTATTCAGTTGCTGTTTCATCTCCAAAGCAAGAGGATTCTAATACGAAGGCATAGAAATCATGCTGTTGCATGATAAAATGTGCCATAGAACATTAGGTCCCATGTCCTGGGAGGGAAATGAATAGCCTTTGAAGGGTACCTTGTTCTTACAACCTATAGTAGATGGTGGGAGGTGAAGTCCTTACCTAGCTGTTTTTATAGATCCAATTTAAGTAAAGTTTACCTGGATTTCCCTGAAATACACAACTTAATTTTTTGTTTTCATTTTGCTTTTATTTTTTAAGTATACCCGTTAAATACAAAATACTCCAGAATGGAATCCATTCAAGCAGAATGATCCGCAAATCTTGTTGCTACAAAGGAGCACCCTTTTAAACTAATTGCTTTTGGACCTTTCCTGTCTCCCAGGCTACCTGTTTTGAGCTATGCAATAATTTATTAGTTAGTAGAGTGGTGCCATATTGCCAATATGACTTATTGGAATTTGAAAAGTATTTTATATTGTCCTTAATACAGGTGTAGGGTTCATGCAGTGACACACCCAGGCTTCCTCTGCATGCTGATGACCATGAAATGCACCAGTAGTAAAAACATAGGTGGGCAAGGATGGTGTGTATCTGAGAAGCTTGTAGAAATTATAGTATTTAATCATGAGAGGCAGGAAGCAGCAATCAGTGTTTTATATTTTACTTGGGCAAATAATAATTGTTATGAACCATTTGGTTCCAGTCATATCATATTGCTGCTAGTACATCTCTTAATCCTTTTTGGTCAATTTATCCTCAAATTTTTAAAGCTTTATTCTTCTTTTATAAAGAGCTGCATTAGAGTCATGGATCTAGAACCTCAAGTAGGACAACTTTCCACCCACAGAGGAAGAGACAAATTTAAAACATTTTTGTTAAGGTGGATTATAACTAACTTACTTGAGTTATTAAAAAATGTCCAGAACTATATGATTATATATATATAATCGTTTGTAAGAATAGTTTATGTTACAATTTTAAAGTACATCTGTAAAATCTATGGTCATAAAATATTTTTAACCTTCACCATTAAACTTGCCTATCATGAACTGTATAAAAGATCTTGTTTATCTGAGCTGTTTTTGTTAAATAAACTTTGATAACCCGACATTCGAGAAAATGGTACCCCTGTAATAAAAACATAGCAAAATGTCACAAATGTCACCAAAAGTAACATAGATTTAATTTGTATACTATTAATTTTTTTTAAGTTAGATAGTAACAAGAACCCTGGTGCCTATTTTTGAATCTTAATGACAGGCACCCAGCAGTGTGCCAAGGTTATTCTCCAGTAAATATGAATGATGAGATCTGACTATGAAAGCCACTAAATTTAAGATAAATGAAACTTAAAGATCATTGGGTCCAACCCCTTTAATTTTCACAGAAAGTTTAAATTGGCAAAGGCATAGTGTGTTTAAATATCCAAGCATTTTTGGCAGCGTCTTCACTGGAAACAAAGACAATCCCTCACTATCTTAAAACAAGGAATATATGTTGCCAGTCATTTTTATAAGTAAGTGTGCTGACTGATTTTTCCCACTGACTAATCAAAATGACTTTGCCTTAACTACTACTCTAAATAACAGGCATCCTGAGTCACTTCGTTTGCATAGGAAATAACCTGGATTTGAAAAAAGATTTGCAAACATGAGTGAGTGTTTACATTGCTAAATCTAGTACATGGAAAGTCAGGAATGAAGAGCAAAGAGATCTTGTCCCTGCTTTGTAAAGAGTCTGAAATACCAAAGCAGGTGATCACCAGTCTTACTTTCATTAAAGCCAGGAAACTGAGGCAGGGATTTCCCAACTACAGACAGGGACTCAAATTGTGAAGTTTAAGGTTGTGTGATAAAAGGGGTTTAGAACATCCTTAGTTCTTCAAAACGTTGCACTATGGCGGTGGAAAATTTTCCCACAGTTAGGCGGAAAGGCACTAGAGGGATGCAGAAGAAGGAAAAGCCAGTCATACTGAGTTAGGACACACACAATGCTGGACTGTTTACAATAAAATGGTCCCTTGACTAATCACAGCAATCCATTGTGGTGGCTATTTTTATCTGGAAGTGTGAGTTTAAGTTCCTTTGAGAAAGCCACACATGGAATAATAATATATATTCATTAGTGCACAGGGACAATTTCTACTTCAATCCTAATAGAGCCCAAATTAGCTATACCTACAGAACAGTGATGGAATGTGTAATTTCTGGAGCCAGACTGCGTGGGTCCAAGGCTGGTTCTTCAGTTGTGTAACAGAGGAGAATTTCCAGCCTCAAAACATCAGTTTCTCTGCTATAAACTAGGATCAAGAGAGTCAAATGAGGTTGTGTGCATACAAGTCCTAGAAGGTGCCAAGCATTGCAAGATCCTAGCCTCATCCCTTGCGAGCGTTATCCATCTGTCCAGTAGAGGGAGCAATAACCCTACAAAAGCAGGATCCCTGATGGCCCTCAAAGAATGAAACCCCCAAATTCCTCAGGGATGAAAAAGAAATGTGACAATGGAAAAGACTGTTGCCACTTGAAGAAAAAACTACTTTACTAAGGCTCTCAGCAAAGAGCTTGGGTGCTGGGCGGACATCAGAAGACTCAGAAAACCAGAATGAATTCTGGAGTCTACAGAAACCAGGAAGAGGGACGCTGACCCTTGGGTAGCCCAGCTCTGTGCACTGTGGGAGCCAGTTTGGATGAGCTACCTGGGGAATCTCCTCAGCCTTACATAAGCTTCTCAGTATGGAGGGAACTGGAAGCCTGGAGAGGTAGGGAATGCTAACGGTGATGGCTAGCATAAAATTCGCAATCCTCACAACAGTTTTATGAATCACAAGGACCTGAGTGCTTAAGTAACTTTCCCAAGGTCTCAAAGTGAACAGTGGCAAAGCAGTGATTCTTAGGTTTCTGGAAATGTCTCCAACAAACCAAGTTTTCATTCTTTTCTTATGACTAATCTAATTCAGTAACTCCATCTCAGCCCACTGATGCTCTGCCTCTGCCCCAGTGAAAGAACATCTTAGTGCCTCCAAGGGACATGGCTGTGAAGAGTGACATACTGAAAGATCTGGCTTTACAATGTTCTGATTCAAGTTTTCTCAAGCCTCCTCTACACCAGTTTACAGGATGTGATTCTCCATCCACACTCCTGGAAAGTGTCTGTCTGTCTGTCTTTTATATATATATATATCCTGTTCACAAAGTTTTTCAATGTAAACAAGATAAAACATATTATTCAGGTTTAATGAAAGAAACAGCAGAATAAGTGATATAGACATATCTAACGATTTTAACAGAAATTTGACTTCACAGAATGTAGGAACTTAGACACCAAATTTTCCTTAGCCTTGCGTCAATCTCACCATTTAGCCAAAAGAATAGCCAAAGTTGATGAACTGCTGTAAACCAATACTTTTTCAACCACCTTTCCTCCCCAACCCTAACATCTGCCCACAGAAAGCCTGTCCTCTCATCATTCCGCCCAGGGCCTTCCTTCCCACAGTGTGGCTCTACAGCTGATCCAGAAGCATCCATTTGGGGCTGGTTTCTACATTATCCTTCCTCGGGCAGCTGAGCCTAGGGATCTCCCTCTGCTTCCTTAGGTAAAGGTTAAACGAAAGAAGAGAAACCCTTAGGAATGGGGGCCACCGGCATCACAACAACTTTCTTATGTGACTTACTTGTGCTGTCAGGACCTGGATCCGTTTGGTTTGGGAGAGCTAGTGTGCACACCTGACAGTGGCCTGGTGTGTCAGACCACACCCAATTCTTGAAGTGCAGCTTGAGTCACATAGTAAATTGGCAGGCCACAGTTAGGTATCCAGCTTCTCCTAAAATCCAGTAGTAGCAAGTCAAAAGCCATTTGCAAAGGCAGACTTGTGCAAAGAGTAGCCTGATTTTGCTCCAGAATCCCAAGTACAATGTCATATGTCACCTTTAGGGGTCTGAGAAAGCTTTAAATAGCTTCACTGTCTATAACTCATATTTGAGCATCATTGGATTTGCTAGGTCATGTGGTCCAAGAGGCAGAGCAAATTACATGACAGCAGGACACGGTGCAAAGCATTCTTATTAATGGCTTCACCTAATGCTATTGATTATAAATAAATGGGTCAGACTTCCACATACAAATGCCTTAAACCACAAAAATGCCAAAGACACTGTTTTTTTTTTTTTCTTAGTGACAGGATGCATCATGTACAGTAACTTGCCCTTCACCTGGAAAGGCCCATCTTGCATGGCCCATACCACTGGGTAACTGAAGACATCACCAGAAGAGCAAATATCTTAATTTTGGTACAATTTGTTTCTCATTGTCTGACATGTGTCTTGATAATATGTCCAAAGGATTTGCTACTCCCTGCACACTGAGCCCAATCAGAATTATATAATCAGTGTAATTGTTTCAGTCAGCTTTCTTTGCCACTGTGAACAAAAGACCTGACAAAACAATTTTAGAGGAGGAAAAGCTTATTTGGCACTCACCATTTTTGTCCATAGACAGCTAACTCCATTGCTCTGGATCCCACGTGAGGCAAAACATTATGGTAGAAATGTGTGGAGGAGGAAAGCAGATGAGGTCATAGAAATCAGGATGGAGAGATAGAGAAGAGAGAGAGAGAGAGAGAGAGAGAGAGAGAGAGAGAGAGAGAGAGAGAGAGAGAGAGACTCCTGTCAATGGCACATCCCTAGTGACCTAACTTCCTTCCACTAAGTCCAGCCTCCTAAAGCTCTCACCATCTCCCAATGGTGCCTTCTGATGGGAACAAAGCCTTCAACACATGGGGCTTTGGGGGACATCTAATGACCTGGGAAAGAGGCAGAATAGAGCCTGTACTCATAGGTAGCATCTAAGAAGGCTCATAGATGAATTTTCCTGTATTTCATTGTAATCTCTGTCTGAATCAAGAGTTACTCTTCTGTAGTTTTCCTTGCTTAGAAGGGGGGTGGGTAATCACAGTGCTATTAAAATTGTGGTCTTTGTGGTGCTGGAGATAGTGACTTAGTGGTAGATTGCTCGTCTTGTAGGCACGATGCCCTGGGTTCCAACCCTAGCATACACACAAAAAGTGGTCTTGGACCAGAGGGGGAATAAAAAACCTGTTTCTTCCAATAAATAAATTTATCTTTCTCACAAATATTTTCTGCGATTCTATGGCAACTTTAAATCTTAATATTTTGTCCAATTTCAAATATATTCAAAAGCAATAAGGTAAACCACCACACATTCATTACTGATCTTGTTTCAAGTCCTACTAATCTTATTTCCTCTATATCTCCACCTTTCCATTCCTTACTGCCCTCCATATTATTCTGAAGTCAATCCGAGAATCATATTATTTCCTGTGTAAACATTTCCATATTTGTGTCTGAAATATGAGAGCTCCTTTTAAACATCGTCAGTACTTGGTGGGCATTTCGAAAAGACCAACTGCCTCCCTGAATGGGTTTGCAACTTGTTTCCTAGTTTTTTTTCATTTTAAACTGATGTTTCTAACAGCCTTCTGTCCATATTTCCTTTTGATAAAGACGCATGAATGGAGCAGTGTAGAAACAAGGAAGGAGGGTAGACAGACTGGGGATTCCCCGTGTGCCACTGCCCAGTGGGTCTAGACCCCACTAGAAGGCATCGGCAGAGATTCTCCTTTAGGTTCTTCCAAAAGTCCAAAGTCAGCACAGAATTGCTAACATCACAAAACACACTTTATCTCTACCAGGTCTGAAGACAGAGATTTAATCTTGGGAAGCTTCAGGAAAACCCTGAGTGCACATGCTCATTCTCCTTTGACAGGACCAGCGATTCTTTGTGTCCTTCACTTCATGCCCCGCTCTTCAAATGTCCTTCCCCTGGCTGCCTTCTCTTCTTTCATTCCGCTTCCCTGTCTAGTTCACCTCTCTTCTCTCTGTCACTTCCAGATCTATACGTTTCCCCTCATCTCGCTTTTAAGCTTCATTGGCCTACTTGGAATCTGCCATGTGAGCCTCCAGGATCTTCTCCTTAATGCATCTCTACTGACAGTCATTACCTATCCTGTCTCCACCACCCACCTCCGTTGGTCTGACTTTCCTCCTTCAGTGAATTTCATCTCAGTGTGGAAAAACCAGATGAGGATCATGGCGATTTCTTCTGCTAGTTCTTCCTCATTACTACTTTATATGACAGTTTCACTTCTGTCCCTCTGTCCCTCCTAGTCAGTAAGTTACCAGAGCTTGTAGATGTTGCCTGTGCAGAGGTTAAGCAGCTTATTTTTTAGCCAGATCACTGTGGTCTCTGCTCTTATTTCTTGGCGTGGGTGCTTACTCTGCATGTGGGTGAGATGGGGCAGACAGTGCTTCTGGCTTTGAAGAACATGCATTTTGAGTGGAAGAGATGGATGAATGAATGGGTTCAATTAGTCAGTGCAGGAAGAGAGACATTAAAGAGAACATCCGGAGCACTGCGGCTGCATCGAGGAGGGACATTTATTAGACTAGGGCTTTCATGGAAGGCTTCCTGGAGAGAACGTGGTTGAGCTGGGTTGAAGTTGATCAGAGTAGACCGGTAATAAGGACATTCCAGGGATAATATAAACAAAGACTTGGAGGTGGAAAACAGCAATGCGTGTGTGTATGTGGGTTTATGTGTGTATGGACCACTGTCTCAGAACATCTGCAGATATTAGATGAACTAATCTTCATGCAAAAATTTTTTTTCTGAACCATCATTGGGCATGCCATTCTTCTGAAAAACATGGATCATTTTCCCTCTTCAGTCTGAAATTAGAAACTTCTTAGTGACAGTGCTGTAGTCTCTGACTTCAACCTGTTTGTCCAGGCTTCTGTCACCATTTACTTTGTCCAAAGTAGACAGCTCAGAATTCTTTGAATACACCCCAGTGCCTTACCAGTATCGGTAGAGCATCTTCATTTTACATGGAATCCCACTGTTGCCCTTCTGAGCCATGATTGACAAAATCCTAACCATTTATTGAGCTTTTGATTTTGGAAACATTTAAATTTGCACAAAGAAGACACATACAGTATAATGAGCTCTCATGAACCCTGAAATCCTATTAGTTCTCAAAGGACCACCTGAAACACCACATCCACTGTGAGATCATTTTGTTTTTTGTTTTTCCTTGTCTGATTTCCTCTCATCTGCTTTTAGGACACAGTGCTTCTCTCACCCACCACATATATGCACTGTGATTAGAAAAATTAGATTTTCAAATATGCTTGACTCTTTGAAAGTGGAATTTGCATCTTGATGAATTTTGTCCCTAGTAATGTCTACTGTGGTAAATTATTGACAGTTTCAACTCAAAGATAGAAATAGTTCAAGTGCAACTGAATTTGAAATTTAATTCTTATTAGCCAGAAGGAATTGATTGGTTGTAGAGGAAGTATCAGGGGCCTGGGGGAAAGTGATCTGATCATTGGAAAGTGAGAAATGGTGGGAAAGTAAAAATTTTACCAGGACATGCTCTAGACCCTGGTTGGACCCTGGTTGGACTCTTAGTCATGTGTGGAGCTTTCAAAAAAATATGGATCCTGAGACTTATTCCCAGAAGTTCTGAGTCTGTAGAGCTGGAATTGTTCCCCTATTTAGTGGTAACAACAAATGTATGATTCAAGATTGATGACATGTTTGAAAATTTTTTTAAAAATTTGGCATAAATAATACAGTAGAACAACATAGGGCATTTGAAGAAAGATGGGGCCCATACAGGGAACATTTTTCTGAGCTCATATTTTAAACATACAAACACAAATGTGGAAGGAAGGAAAAAAAGGTATTTATTAAGCACTTATATGCTAGGTACTGCTAGAGTTCTTCACCTACTTTGTGCCAACTGAGTCTTTTAGTAGCCTAGTGATATTGTACATCATCTATAGCATCATCTATAGTGCATAGGTGCATTCTTTACCATGAAGAATGTTCCTTAAGGTCACATTGTTAATAGGTGGTATAGCTGGGATTTGAAAGGTCGTATTTGTGGTTACATTTGTGTTATTTCCACTTCAGTTAGTTTTTTTCTTATTCTTTCTTTCTTTTATTTTTGATGGGCTTAATCCAGTTGTTCAAAACAGTCAAGAAAAGGGCAACAAATATTCAGTTAACAGATATTTATGATATTTGCTGGAACAGTGCAATATCATTGTTATATTCTTATATTCTAGAGTTTATATTCTAGTGAAGAATACAGATAATAAATAAATGCAAAAATAATTAAAGATAAAATTACTATAGATTATGAGAAAGAATGAGAGAAAAATAAATGGAAGATGGCCACAGAGATCTAATTTAAAGAGAGTGGGGAAGGTCTGGGAAGTTTTTTGGGCCACATGATGAGTGAGCTGAGTTTGGCTGGCTGTATTCTCATGGACAAGAAGGGCAGGGCCCTCCAGGGAAACAGTATGTGGGTCAGGTAAGCTCCCAAGAGGTTCATTCTGCCTCCTTGAAATCAAGTGTTCCTATGAGCTTTTCAGTTTTTCATCTCTAAACTTTAAGTAATTCCAAGGACATTTGGGATACTCCTTCAGTCCAGGGGTGTATGGGATCTGGTGGTTTTGGGGGATTGGAAGAGTCCCTGTCCACTTTAAAAATGGCTGCTGTAGAGCTTGTTTTCTCTCTGAACTTCTGTCCCTCTGCCTTGCTCCATTAGCGCTTTGCATATGATCGCTGCATCCGAATAACATCTAATGACACTTCTCTGCCAATTTTATTGCCAACTACACTTGGAACTGAAGCCCAGATGCAAGTGGTAAGGAGCGGGAAGCCAAGGCCTCCAGGTTGCCAGTTACTTGGCTAGAAATCCCATTCATATTGGGAAACAGATTTTTAAAATAAATTTGGCACCCGGGCTGGGGATGTGGCTCAAGCGGTAGCGCGCTCGCCTGGCATGTGTAGGGCCCGGGTTCGATCCTCAGCACCACATACAAACAAAGATGTTGTGTCCCCCGAAAACTAAAAAAAAATAAATATTAAAATTCTTAAAAAAAAATAAATAAAAATAAATTTGGCACCGGAAGTGCTGCCATCCTTTTGTGGAGCTGTGTCAATAATCATAAAGCCTCAGAATCATGCTCTCCAACCTTCCGTCAAGCTGACAAATGTTTGGGCATCAGCATATCCTCAGGATGCCACCTTCTGCTGACCGTGGTGTGGGCTTCTCGTGCTGTTGGGGTTGGCACTGGAGCTCAATCTTCTGCTTTATGTAATGAGGCTCATCAGAGAGGCCCTTTGTGCTCACCCTCTCCGAGTGGGTGCTGGGCAAGACCTCTTGTGTACCCCATCATTTTCCATATGGTCAAAGCTAGTGAGCATTTCTGCGGTGTGCTAGGTGTGCTAAATATGTTCTAATGACCGGCAAGATTCACCACCTCCCCCAAGTGCCATCTTGCTCCAAGCCAGGATTATCATGACCCAGCTTTGGTTTAAGATGAATTTTGCAAATATACATGTGTGTCGGGACTGTACTATTTTCGGGGAAAATAGGCATGGGTGTGACACGGGCTGATGTAATGAAGTGTGGCATGTGCCCAATCAGGTTGGCGAGGCTTCCTCTTTGCAGATTGTACCAAGAAGAGGGCAGAAATACACAGAATCCTCTCTCTCTCTCTCTCTCTCTCTCATTCTGAGAAGGCTGGTTGCTAGCTTCTGACATCATATAAAGCCTATTTTCTGACTTCTTTTTTTTTGTTTTGGTTTTGGTCTCCCACGGGAGAAAACTGGCCAATACAGTTGGTCACTTAGCTCCATTATTCGTATGGCTCCCTCCCATTAATATATTTTTTAACAGTGTTCAGTGTTAGTGTCAGGGGTTGCAGCCTTCCTAGCTGGAACAGATTGCTCTGGAATAAACACAGCTGGAAACTGACCACTTATTGTGTTTCTTTCTTTTAAGAAATGAAAGAGGCATTTATAGAAAGGCTGGAGAACATTGTACTGTCTGTAATTACTTTATAGATTTATGTCCCCAGGTCTGCTTAATGATTAATGCCACGCCTGGGTGTCCAAAAGGACCCACTTCCTCTCTCCCTTCCTGAGGCTGCAGTTTCCTGGGAACAATGAGCTCTTGGAGGTTTGTTGTGATCCAGACTTAAGGAGGAGGTGGAGTCTGCTGGGTTGTGTTCCTCCTGGCTGGGGCTGGCCGAAGTGTGTGATCTTTGGAGCTAAAGGAAGCATGGATTCTGTGGGGTTTGCTTCTGTGGGCCTCCCTTGCAGCCTTGCAAACCTCCTCAGGGATGCTTACAGTTTCAGAGATGGGCAAGTAAGTGAATTCCAGAATGTCGGTGTGTGTGTGTGTGTGTGTGTGTGTGTGTGTGTGTGTGTGTGTGTATCTGTGATTTTCATTTTAGGCCATCTACAGAGTGAAGGCAGTGAATTTTCTAATGGTGTGACTCAACTAGGTTTGGTGTCTCCTGGAACGTCTTTGACTTCTTGTTGTCGGGGCGTTGCTCTGTCTTGAAGTATTTGTATTTAAGGAAAACCTTGAGGTCTGTGTAAATATCTAAGATGAATCTGTAGTCAGGGTTTGAGTCAGGAGACCAGAAGCTGGTAATTTCACCCACCAGGGGGCCAATTCAGGGGAAGAGTGGTGTGAATGTGGCCCTGGGAGGTTCTGGGGTGAAAGTGAAGGGAGGGAACCAAGTTTTTTTTTCTTTCCCAGTTGGAAGACTTTACTGTGGTTTAGGTCGTTTATTTCTTTAGTACCCAGAGGCTTCTCTCCTTCTCTCTATTTCCTTAAATAGATGTCTTGATAATTTATGAGTTATGATATGATAATTAAATACTTTTAGGAATTGCTCCTAATTAATGGCTACATGAACCATTAATTAGGTTCCTTAGGAAGGCTTTTCAAAGGAGCTTTTCTTAATGAATGGGACTCTCTACATCAATTTTATAAGAACTGAGATGAAGACAAGGAGGACACATGACTTTCAGAGTAACTTCTGCTTTTGGTTTCTTTAAATGACCAATGGAAGACCTTTTTCACAGACAACTACATGTGTGTGTGTATGTGTGTGTGTGTGTGTGTGTGTATATATAAATTATACATTATATATATTATATATATGTATATATACATTATATATTATATTATATATATATTTGAAAGAGAGAACTATAGGATTATATCTGTTGGGATTACCAGGATTACGTTTCACCTGCATTGGAATGTGTGTGTGAATCTATCATTCAGTCCTCACTGGACCATCTCATTTAATAGCTTTCCCTGTCTGTGTGACTGAAGCCCAGGGATGACACTTGTTGGAACTAGGCCAGGTAGCTATTTGGGTTCTCACACTCAAATCTAGCACAGATACATAGTAAAACTCTGTGTGTTGTCACTTGACATTGCAATGTGTCAACTAATTAAGTCAAACATGCTAATAGCCTTCTGAAGTCTGAGAGCAGGAGAAGGAATGGTGAGTTATGAATCTTATCAAATGCTTAGAGAGAAATGAGTTGAGAACTGAGAAAAAAGTATTTTACTAATTGTGTTCCTAAAAGGGTTTTCTCTGTGCTGATTTCCTGGCTTTATATAAAATGGAAGAATTGATCTAGATATTGGATTTTGAAGGAACAGAAAGAAAAACAACCCTCATTTATGCATTATGTTGGGTTCTAATAATATGACCAGTTTTTTTTCATGAATTTCTTAAATGACTTTTTAGAAAATGGAACCACGCGGCTGTTTCTCTGACTGTAATCAACAGGTACTTATGGGATCTCCGTGTTTTTTCCTCTGCTTTGTCTGATTCGATTCTCACAGTTCACTGATGTGGGTGTTGATGTCACTTTCCTATTTTACAATTGAGGAAATCGAGAGTCAGTTGAAAATGATTCTGGAGGGGTTTTGGTTAAAAAAAAATGGAAGAACCAGATGTAAGCTGGGGATTTTCAAACTCGAAAGCCCTTGTTCTCCACACCCCTCGCTCTCTGGCCGACTCTCTATGCTTCTGCCACTGTGGATAGTGAAGACTGCTCTCCATTGGAGTGTCAATCAACTTAGGTATTCTGATGTCATTGTCCTGCAACGAGTTTACCTTATTTGACTTCGTTTCTTTGCGACTTCGGGATCTACCCAGGACTTTATCCGTGGCTTGTGCCAGCTCTGTGGTGCTCAGTGACAATGCAGAGAAGAGGTGAGAGAGGAAGCAGAGCTCTGAAGACCCAGCTCTGCTTGGGTTCTCCCTGCCAAGCACCAAGAGGCACAGGCTCTCCATAGCTGAGGAAAATCCCAGGCTCTTAGAAGCCTGTTCTCTTTGATCTGCTTCCTGGGCTAGCACTTCTCAGTTTGTTCTTTTTACCTCATGAACAAAAGTATTTGAGCCAAACTCTTTTACAGTTTCAAAGCCCAGGGATGAACAATATCAGAGTCTGTTCCTATCTGGTCCCCAAAGACATGAAATCCTCCTTGCAAGAACCCATCTGTTATCTTAACCCTTCTTGGAGCAAAGCAAATGTAAATAAATATTATTCTAGGCTTAAGGTTTAAAAACCTTCTCTTAGGTTTTTCCAACTTGTGGCAGGTAGCCATGGAATGGGACAGGGCAAAAGAGAAAAAAGAGTTTTTCTTTTACACCCATCATTAAGTCTAGCAATTGTTCACAGATCAACTTAGAAAACTGAAGGATACTGAGATAAGAGTAACTACATTTGACATTAAAAAGAAGCAAAAACCACAACAAACAAAATAAAAAAAACACCCAATCCCCCCCCCCCAAATTCTCCGGTAACCAACGTCATCTGTCATCATGAGTATTCTGTGAAAAAAGAAAAAAAAAATTGGAATGCCATTCTCCGAAAGGAGAAAGGGTACATCTTCCTAGGAACACAGAGTTGTCATTCTTACCTTGACATGTTCTCCTTGTTGGTGAAAACGTCATTCCTGAAGCCAGTTTGCATTTGGGACACGCTGCGGTGGCTGGAGAGCGTGACAGACTGCCTGGATAGGAAACAATACTCAGAATCGGGAGGTGACAGTGTGTTTCTGTGGCTGCTCTCTTGCTACGATGTAGATTTTTAACTTTGTCCTTACATCTTTCCCAATAGGCAAGAAGAGAAACCCTGGCCTTAAAATTCCAAAAGAAGCATTTGAACAACCTCAGACCAGTTCCACGTAAGTTGGCACAATTATCATCTTAACTCAAGCATGAGGACTTAGCCTCCCAATGGGTTCATTTTGGGGGTCATGAGCCAGGCCTTGGCCTTGGATGTAGGTGTTAGAAAGAGGAGTCCATTCAGGGGGAAGTCGTTTCCTGGCTGTTCTGAGACTTGAAATCATCACATTCCATCTACAATCAATGGTTAGCTTTGAAGTCAGTGCCTCAGATTATTGGTGGAGTCAGAATTGTGTGGCACAGGCGTTTGTCAGCCGAGGTCCTACAGAAGACCAGAGAGGTCCCCGGATGTGGACTGTCCTGTTTCCCCCCTGTAGATCTGAAAGAAGAGACACATCCCTGTGAGAGTCACTGCTGTAAAACACGGGTTGAGGCGGAAAGGTGGTATTTGATGAGGACCCACATCCTTGAGACCTAGATCCTGTCCCTTATAAACAGCAGGCAAAATGAGGTAAAGGAACACTTCTTTATTAGCTAAGCCTTTGGCCCAAATCCCCAGGTGAGCTCAAGTCCTGGTGGAGCAGGATGCCCTCTCTGTGAGCCTTCTTTCTTTGTCTCTCTGTGGGGTGGGAAGGGTATGTCTCCTCTGGAAGTACAACCACCTCCATGACATCTGCAAGTCACGAATAGAAATTCCATGGCAAAACAACAACAACAACAAAAAATCATACCAGGGCCACTGGAGAGACAGAGCAACTACAAAGAGAGTGCATCCGGGAGGAATGTTGAGGTTTTAAAGCTTTTGCTCTGGTCTTCAAAGTGCCTCCTCTGTGAATGGTTTGTCCTGCCCTGTGATCCATCCTATTGGAAAGTGCGCCCTCTAGTGTTGGGATGCACTCATAAATGTGATCATGTCCCCTCAGGCGGCCAAGGTCAGGCAGCCACATGCAGAAAAATGTATTGAAGAACCTTTATGGACAGAGTGAAATAAAGAGCTATACTCTTCAGGACCCTTTATGGTAGCCTGAGAGGTTAAGGTCGAGTGAGGAGGTTGGTTTGTGAGGATCTGTAGGAGGAAGTTTTCCCCATAACAATGTCTAGAATTTTTTTTTTTTTTTTTTTTGGAATGGGGTTCCTCTGAGCAGTTGGGCTCTCCCCTGAGGACTTGTAAATTGTGTAATTACTATTTTTTCCCCTCTGACTAGTTTGGAGTCAAATATGTGTTCCATCTTGCCACTGTGGGAAGAACTTGGTGGGATATACTTTAAAAATATTTATTTTAAAATAATTGTAGATACACAGAAGGTTGCAAAG
Organism: Ictidomys tridecemlineatus; assembly: GCF_052094955.1. NCBI lineage: Eukaryota > Metazoa > Chordata > Mammalia > Rodentia > Sciuridae > Ictidomys > Ictidomys tridecemlineatus. The sequence goes on along the minus strand of NW_027522400.1, from coordinate 155,786 downwards.
GCATATATATGAAAGTCACATTTAACTTTGACCTAGACTGCACCAAAATCCCCCCATGTGAACATTTTACACAACTACGGTATGATGAAGCCATATTGGTGCAAACCACAGATATATTCACAGATATATTCAGTTCTAATGGCTTTACAAGTGCTCACTTATTTGTGTGTGTGTATACATGCGTAGTTCTATGTAGTTGACTTGCGTAGCTTTGTGATCTTGTTGTCTTTGTCAGTTTTGCTGGAGGTAACCACTGTCATCATCAAGATGCTTAACTGTATGAACAATACAAGACTTGATGTGACCCACTAAAAGTCATGCTTACCTCCTCCCCAGGGCACTTTACCACTGAAGTACATTCTCAGTCTTCTAATTTTATTTTGGACAGGGTCTCACTAAGTTGCTGAGGTGGGCCCCCAACTAGTGACCCTCCTGCCTCAGCCTCTCAAGTCACAGAGATTACAGGTGTGGCTCATTGCACCTGGCTTGAGACTTTATTTCATTCAACTTAATTTCCCTGAGATTGATTCAAGTTGCTGCATGTAGTGTATCAATAACTGTTCCACGGCATAGTTATAGCACCGCTTATTTAACCCTTCAGCCTTTGAAGGAAATATGGATGGCTTCCAGTTTTTGACTATTATGAACAAAGTCATGACATTCCTGTGTAACTCCTTACATGAGAATAAGTCTTCATTTCTCTTTTGGTTTATATGGTAAGGACGTTTTCCATTTTGAAAGACTTGCCCAACTATTTTCCAGAGTGATTGTAACATATTATGTTTTCAACGATAATGTATGAATGATACACTTGCTCTGCAGAATTTGATAATAGCACCGTTTTTCATATCAGCTTTTCTGATGGGTAGTGATGTGTCACTGTAGTTTGTTTTTAACTTTATTTATTTTTATGTTGTGCTGAGGATCGAACCTAGTGCCTCACATGTGCTAGGCAAGTGCTCTACCACTGAGTCACAACCCCAGCTCCACATTGTAGTTTTAATTTGAATTTCTCTAGTAGCTAGTTATATAGAATATGTCTTTAGGTGTTTATTTTCCATCCACATACTTTCTTTGGTGAAATGTCTGGCATCTATCTTTTGCCTACTAACTAATGAGATTGCTTTTTCTTGTTGACTATTGGCAATTACTTATATATTCTAGACATGAGAACTTTTTAAAGTATGTGATATGAAAATATTTTCTCCCCGTTTGTAATTTATCTTTTTATCCTTTCAGCAGGATCAAAGACCAAATTTATTTATTTATTTATTCTAATTAGGTATGTAGGACACTAGAATGCATTTTGATTCATTGCACACAAATGGAGCACAACTTTTTGTTTCTCTGGTTGTACCCGATGTCGCGTCACCCCATATGTGCAGTCATACAAAAAATGTTTTAATTTCGATGAAATCCAGTTTATAAGTTATTCCTCTTTACCAATCATGCTTTTGGTAATAAGCCTAAGAACCTTTACCTTGTCCCAGGTCCTAAAGATTTTTCTCTGTTTTTGTGTAGAAACTGTATAGTTTTACATTTAAGCCCCTGATCCATTTGCAGTTCATTTTTGTAAAAGTTACGAGGGTTAGGTTGAGCTTTATATTTTTGCCAAAGGATTTCCACTCGTTTCAGTGGAAATCCCTCCTCTGTTGAGTTGTGTTTGCTCCTTTGTCTAATACCAATAGGCATGCCTGCTTTGATCTATTTCTGGATCTCTGTTCTGTTCCATTGATTTATGTGTCTGTTCTTCTGCCAGCGTCACACTGTCTTGATTATTGCAGCTATATACTAAGTCCTAATATTGGGAAAAGCGATGCTTGCCACTTTGTTCTGATTTTCAAAGTTATGTTGGCTCTTCAAAGGCCTTTTCTCTTTTCATATAACTTTTAGAATAAACTTGTCTTTGTCCACAAAAGAACTTGCTGACATTTTATTAAGAACTGAGTTTAACCTAGAGATCAAGTTAGGGATAAATGACACTCTTATTACATTGACCCTTCCAATCTATGAACGTGGTTAATTTTTCTCAATATTTAGTTTTTTAACAGTTTCTTTCATCAGAATTTTTGTGATGATCCTCTTCATTATGACTTGTTCAGATTTCTATCTAAGTAGATTTCCTTGGAGCAACTGTAAGTGGCATTTAGTTTTTTAATTTTGGTTTCTATCCTTCGTTGTCAACATATAGAAGTGCAGTTAATTCTTCTGTGTTGATCTTATTTCCTATGACTTTACTGAACTCAGGTATTAGTTCTGGGGTCCCTAAGATTTTCTTTTTTTTTTTTAAATTTGTTTTTAGTTGTAGATGGACACAATACCTTTATTTGTTGATTTTATGTGGTGCCAGGGATCAAACCCAGTGCCTCACACACGCTAGGCAAGTGCTCTACCACTGAGCCACAACCCCAGTCCTGTCCCTAGGATTTTCTATGTAGATAATCATGGCATCTGTGAACAGAGTTTTATGTCCCCCTTCCTAGTCTCTACTTTTAAAACTTTTATTTTCTTGCCTTATCAAAGGGGCAAGGATGTCTAGTACTGTCAAGTACAATCGGTAAGACTCTACAAATAATCTTTGTTGCCCATCTTGGGGAAAAACTTTTAGTCTTTTCTGCTTAAGTCCAGTGTTAACTGTATAGTTCTTCTTGATGCTGTTTATGAGGTAGAAAAAGTCATTTCTAGTCATAATATGCTGAGGATTTTTATTATAAATGGATGTTGAATTTTGTTGGCTACTTTCCCTGTATCAGTTGATATGATCATAAGGTTTTTCCTCTTTGTCATATTGATTTGGGGATTATATTGATTAATTGGTGGCACGTATACTATATTTTTATATATTGTTAGGTTTGATTTGCTAAAATTTTATTGAGGATTTTAAAATCAGCATTTTGAGACATGTTGGTCTCTGGTGATTTATTTATTATTTCTTTTGTGCCTTGTTTTCTGATAAGATAGTAAGGTCCTCATAAAGTGGAATTGGTGAAAAGTATACCCTCTTGTATTTTTCAGTGGTCCTTGGGTAAAACTGGTGTTAAATCTTTGAATGCTAAAATTCTCCAGTGAAATCAGATTGCCTGTATATTTTCCTGGAACTTTTAAATTTCTCAATTTCTTTAATAGATATAGGGCTATTCAGATTATCTGTTTCATCAGGGCTGACTTTTGGTAGAATGTGTTTTTTGAGAAGTTGGTCTACTTCTAAGCAGTCAAATCTGTGAGAGTAAGTCGTAGTATTTTCTGATTGTCCTGTCAATGGTAGCAGGATCTGATGTGATATCCCATTTTTCCCCTGATATTGGTAATTTATGTCTTTTTTTGTCTTTGTCAATTTTGGTTGAGGTTTATTAATTTTGTTGATTTTTTTGAAGAATTTGCTTTGTTTTATTGTTTTTCTGTTTTCAATTTTATTACTTTCTGTTCTTATTTCCAATATTTTCTTTAATATATATTCTTTTATTAGGCTGTGGATGCAGCTCCATAGTAGAGAACTTGCCTAGCATGTGAGAACAATGGGTTCAATCCCCAACACAGCAAACCAAACAAAATAATATATATGTGTGTATTGTGTGTGTATAAAACTATATATAGAAAAATATATAGAAAGCACTATGTATATATATAAAACATATTTTCTTACATCAGTTGTCCAACTTTCTTTTGAGTTTTTATTCTTTGCCCTTTCCTAATGCATATTAATTTTGTATGTTTTATGAATTTTTGAAAGCCTTTCTTTTTCAATGTTTATTTTTTTTAGTTGCAGATGGACACAATATCTTTATTTTATTTATTTATTTTTATGGGGTGCTGAGGATCAAACCCAGGGTCTCCCACTTGTGAGGTGAGCGCTCTACCTCTGAGCCATAACCCCAGCTCCACCCACAAAAGCCTCCCTTGACATAAACAAATGAATAGGAAACTAAACAAGCGTAAATGTGGCCTCTATTTTTTTTAATTGGTAGAATGTATTTTGAATACCCTTTTCTGCTTCACTGTGTGGAGGTCAGCGCATCACTATTGTGGACTACACCATTTAAATTATAGTCTTCTTATTTAGCAGTGAGGTTTATATTTGTGCTTCTAAAGAAGTAGCTTCCGCATTTTGTTACTTTCCTTGGCAATTTCTTGAGGTTGGCCTGGCGATTCTTACCATTCATATCCCATCTCCCTGTCCTAGGACAGAGCTCCACTCTCTATAGTCCAGTGTGTATGGTCTGTGTGCTTGAGCTCTTTCTTTGAGTTGCCAATGCCAATGTGTCTTTGACTTAGGTTTCTGAGCTCTTTGCTCAATTGGTTGATAGTAACTAATCCTAAGTCAATTCTATGCTAGTCAGTATTATTTTATTAAACACTCACAAAAAGATCAGGATTTAAAAAAAAACCCTCATTTGACAAGCAAAACAACAGAACTGTGTGAGGGTCAGGTGTTTGTTTGGAATTGTTCAGCTAGCTTCATTGGGTAAGTATTCAGGCTCTGCAGCCAGAATGCTTATGTTTATATTTGAGATCTAACTTGACTAGTTAGTACCTTATGCAAGGTACCTAACTGCACTGAATTTTAATTTCCCTTTCTTAAAAATAAGAATAAACAATGGTGTGGTTGTCATGAGGATCAGATGTCATACTCCATATTAAATGTCTTGCCAATTGCCTGCTGCATTGTAGTTGCTCAGTGGAAGGTAGCTCCAAGTTGTTCATTGTTATGGTACAACTTCTAAGTGGAATCACTCAGGGATCTCGGATACTCAATCACGTGTGCGTTAGACTGGGTAAAACTAAGGCAAATAATTTGCGGCTAGTGAGTGAGGATCCTTTACTTCTGTAGTTGAGGAGTCATGGAACAGCTCTAAATTCTAATGTCATTATCTCTTTGAAAGACCTTAAATTAATCTCTTTGAATGCCAGTTCTTTTCTTTGTCTTTTTTTTTTAAGTTGGTGCATTATACTCGTACATAATGGTGGGATTTGTTTTTACAGATCTGTACATGCACACAATATCAATGTCATTTCTTCGCATTGAAATAGAGATAAAAATGTCAGAGTTGTAAAAGAGAAACTATTTTATGCAAATGGTTTAGCACAGTGTCTGGGTCAAGTCAATACTTAACAAGTTACATAAATGAATAATGATTGTAATAGTAATCAGTGAACTGATTATACCTATAGAATTACAAATAAATATTATAATAAACCAAAGTTGGTTTTTCATATAAAACACTAATACTGGGTGACCTTTGGAATACCTTTGGTCTTTTAGGGAAAGAATTTTGTAATAAGCTTGATTCTTTACCCAGAAAATTAAAATATGGAATAATTGACAGAGAACATCCATCCACAGTTTACGCCTACAAAATCTTAATGCCCCAGGCAAACTAATATACCAGCCCTGGACAGAAAGAACACAGTGTCAACTAATCCAATCTGAGCTGTCAGTCTTGGCCCCATAGCCTGATGCTTTTGGCAGACTTGATGAACCCTAAGGCCTAAGGCTTGGATGGATTAATCATTTTCATCAGAAGAGGCCTGGGTATTGGGAGCAGGTTCCTTGATTCAATCAGACGGAAATAAACGTTCTTTCTTCTTGTACAACCATTGTGGGAAAAAAAATGGTGAAATGTTGGATACGTTGGTGCCCTTGAATGAAATAAAAGGTTTGAAGCTACTCTAGCTGTGTTTATCGGCTATTTACTGTACGCCAAGCATTCTGCTAAGCATTTGACTTGGAACATTCCCTGTAATACCCAGTCCTACTCCACAAGGTAGGCACGGTAATATCTCCATGTGAAAGGAGACACAGAGGCTCAAAGAGATGAAGTAATTTAAACCCTAATGTATTTTATTTTAAATACCATACATTCACACTCCCGTGCTATTTTTCCTGACTCGTGAACTTCTACCTTCTTCCCAAAGGGAAAAACTCTCCAGTTGCATATAATTTGGAAAGAATGTCTTTGACTAAATATCTCATGTATCTTCTTTTCCCCTTTATCTCTCTCAGGCCACCTGGAGATTTAGACTCTAAGGCTTGCATTTCTATTGGAAATCAGGTGAGAAAAGTCATGCCTGTCAGCTAACACACTGATCATTTTAAGTATATACTTTCTGGATGACCAATGAAAAATTTATTGTTTATAGAATTCTGTCATGGATGCATCAAAAAAGTTGGACATCGGAGAGAAATGGCTTGTTTTGCTTTTGCTATTTTGAATTGTGAATTGCAGTCAGGCTATTGTGGTATCGATGAGGGTATTTTAAAAAAATTATTTATTTGTTCTAATCAGTTGTACGTGACAGCAGAATTCTCTTTGGTTCATTGAACACAAATGGAGCATAAATTTTCACTTCTCTGGTTGTATGCAAAGTAGGGTCACACCATTCATGCAATCATACATGTACCTAGGGTAATGATGTCCGTCTCATTCCACCATCTTTTCTATCCCCATGCCCCCTCCCCTTTGGGCCATCCAGAGTTAATCCACTTATCCTAAGCCCCATCCCCCATTATGGATTAGCATTCACTTTTGTTGAGGGTATTTGAAGAGACTGGATGTTTTTCTTGGAAGGGTCAGTCTCAAAATGGCATAGATCTGGTTGCCATCAGCCAGTAGTAGGTTATAAAGATAATTAAGGGGGTGTGGCTTAAGAGCTGCAGTGTAGACAGCTTCCATAGAGCCACTGGAAAACTGAGTTGGGTGGAGTTGGGTCTCTGTGTTGCCTGTAATGAGTTGCCTGTTGCTTTGGCTTCCTGTAGAGACCTGAGCTTTTCCTGTTGCTCTTGGTGGCTTCTTGCTTTCTGTGGCTTGCTAGAAAAACATGGCCAGGCAATGACCCCTTGAACATTGAGAAAAACCAGATGAGTAAGGACAGCGTGGTCAGTGTCTAGTTCCTTTGTCACCTTCCTATTTTTCTCTCTCGCAGAACTTTGAGGTGAAGGCTGATGACCTGGAGTCTATAGTGGAACTGGGGCGAGGTGCGTACGGGGTGGTGGAGAAGATGGGGCACGTGCCCAGTGAGCAGATCATGGCGGTGAAGGTAGAGTTGATGTTCCCCCAAATGTTTTGTGTCTGCAGTGTGTATGTTTGTTCATCTCCACTGTAAACCAGCCCTTTTCACAGAAACAAAATGGTCTTCAATAGGGTGAAAAAAAAAAGATTCTTTGCAGGAAATAGTATTTTTCTCCAAATGTGTGTAAAATGCTTCTTTGGTATGTGTTGCATAGACATTTATTTTTTTACTAAGCCCCTCCACCACCATTTTAAATTTTTTTTTTTTTACACAATGATGAGGTCACTGTCATACTTAAAGGAATTAGCAAATGCTTTCTTAGCCTCTTCTGATACTGGATCTGAACTAACATTTCTTTGATTATCTTGAAGTGCTGTTGTTGTTCTGTTGGGTTTTCCCGTCAGCATCCAAAGCAAGTTACATAATGCGCTTGGTTGCTATGATGCATGAATCTGTTTTATACTGTTTTGGGTTAAAGAATTGTCCCTGAAAATCAAGAAACTGTATTTGAGAGAGAAAACATCTGTTTGTCGAAAAAAGGAAGGTAAATACATCTAGAGTAAATTTGCATCACTGTTGAGCTATGGACTGCAATCTAGATCAGTTGATGTTTCTGGAAAGATTCTGGCCTTCTTAAGGAATTGCCTTTTCTGCATAGTTAGTCACCGGGCCCTTATTGGGAATGGCAAGAGACATGGAGCCCTTTCCTGTTAGAGAATGGAGGCCACCTCATGAAGACCTAGTATTACGGTAACTCTGCTGTCAGTTAAAGACACAGTCACATTTCTGGAAGGCAATATTTGCAGGTGTGACAGGTTTGTCTTCTTTCAGAAGCACCGGGTTGGGTTAAGTGGTTTCTCTGTTTCTGTTTGGTTCCTCCTCTTCCTGTAGTTGTACCAGTTCTCTGACAGTTGCACTTGATTCCAAATACAGTTGGTTCTCCCTGTGTGTGGGTACCACACCTCTGGATTCAATTAATTATGGATCAAAAACATTTGAAAAAAATTGCACTGAAGATGTACAGGCTTTCCCCCCATCCTTATTCCTTAAACAATACAATGTAACAATTGTTTACATACATTTATTTTGTATGAAATGTTAAAGGCAATCTAGGAATGATTTAAGGTATATGAGATGATATGTAGAGATCATAAACAAATACCACATTGTTTTATGTTAGAGACTTGGGCCTCCTTGGGCTTGGTAATACAAGGGCAGCTGGTCCTGGAACCGATCCCCCGGGGATATGGAGGGCTAACTATAGCTACTGTACTCCTTCTTGTTCCCAAAGAGGGGCTTTTGGCTTTTTACCCCTGAGGATCACACATAAGCAGTAAAGTACCTTCACACTAACCTGATAAGTCCTGTAAACCAGATTACTTTTATACCTTAGAAATACAGTTTTAAACATCTTCCTATTCTCTGAAGTATTCAGTTAGTTTGCTTTTTTTGTTTAAGAAATCAAATGATGAACAATCTTCCTTACTTCTTTTTTTTAAAGAGAGAGAGAGAATTTTTTAATATTTATTTTTTAGTTTTCGGCAGACACAACATCTTTGTTTGTATGTGGTGCTGAGGATGGAACCCGGGCCGCACGAATGCCAGGCGAGTGCGCTACCGCTTGAGCCACATCCCCAGCCCTCTTCCTTACTTCTTATGGATTATAAATGGCCTGTCACTCAGGGTGGATATGTGCTAGCAGTGGTTTCAGCTGGTTTCAGGGATGGGCTCCTCAGCTCCCTGCCTGACTGACTGACTCAGCTCAGAGAAGTCACCCTAAGTTTTCCATGCCTTCCCATCTAATGGATCCGGGCCACTGTAAACAGCCAGGAGCAGAAAAGGCTACTGATGGACCTGGACATTTCCATGAGGACGGTGGACTGCCCATTCACCGTCACCTTTTATGGAGCCCTCTTCCAGGAGGTAGGTGATCCTTTGATTCAAAGTCCGAGAAGAATAATGACTTACAGTTTTTCTCCCCTCGCTCACAGGCCCAGGCTGCCTGTGTTGTCTTTTGGAGCTGATCTTGCTTATTTACAAATCCCTTTGAGATCTTGAAGGGGAACTGTACCTTTTCCTCCTCAGGACAAGGTGTTGACCATTTCTTCTCTCCCCATTTTCCACCCTCCTTGACCTTCCCTGAATGGACTGATCTCCAGGGTGATGTGTGGATCTGCATGGAGCTCATGGACACGTCGCTAGATAAGTTCTACAAACAAGTGATTGATAAAGGCCAAACAATTCCAGAGGACATCTTAGGCAAGATAGCAGTTTCTGTGAGTACATCCTGAACCTTATGGCAAGGAGAACATAAAAAGTCTAGGCTTCAAGGGTCTTTGGGTCCCCAGTAGGAGGAACCGTAACCTTTACCATCATGACCATCCCACACGTGTCTGCTGGATGCATGCCTCCATGGGTGGGTGGGTAAATAAGTGCTTTCCATCCTGAGCCCTGCGTCGAAGACGTTACCATTGATTTGGTTTAGCAAACTCTACACTCAATACTCTGATCAGGGCAGCCATCTGTTATGAGTGCATTCCACCCAGCTCTATATTCTGATACCTATTTTTTATTTCAGTTTTAATTTGTAGATTTTTAAATGTCTTCTTAAAACTACTATTCATAGAAAGAAGCAGCAGAAAAAGATAGAAGAGACTGTTTGTTACCTTAATGGCTACTGAGATTCATGAGGGTAGAGAAAAAAGAAAATGCTTGAGGCCAAACAGAAAAAAGAGATGAGTGAGACAACTCTGATGTTAGCCCTCTCTGGTGAGTGGAGCCCAGTTTGTGTAACTTGCTGTACCTACACATCTTGGGTAGAACCACCTCTATTTGGGAAGATACCTTACCCTGTGACCTTTAGGCAGGGATAATAAACCTGAATTCAGTTTCTTTCCAGTGATGGGGTCAATAGTTCTACTTTGTGTTTCTCTTACAGATTGTAAAAGCTTTAGAACATTTACACAGTAAACTCTCTGTCATTCATCGAGGTAAGCATCCACACAGCTTCCCTGGCTATTCCTTTTAATAAGTTCATTTCTTTGGCTTGCAGTCTTCCTCCTCACTTTCCCCTCCCCTGTAAAAATGGCAGTGGAACTGAGCCAGGTAATTGTTTGGGAATTGCATAACAGTTAGCTTTTTGTGACTGTAACAAGACACCTGATCATAATCAACTTATAGATAGGAAAGGTTTATTTTAGCGCACAGTTTTGGAGGGTTTAGTCCATGGTCAATTGGCCCCATTACTTTTTGGCTAATAGTGCAGCCACATATCATGGTGAGAATGTGTGGCAGAGGAAGCCCATTCACACTGTGTCTGGGAATGAAAGAGAGGAAGAGACCGAGGTCTCATGTCCCCTTTGAGAGCACACTCCCAAAGACCTAAAACTTACCATGAGGTCCCATTTCTTAAAGTTTCTACCACTTCACAGTAGTGCCAAGCTGAACATAGCCTTCATCACTTGGGAGATGCTTCAGGTCCAAACTACAACAGTATATATATATGTATTTTTAATCTTGGTTGAGGGGATAAGAAGACCTGGGCTTTATATTACAACTAAATTGAATATAAAATACCTGTTACCAAACTAAAGGATCATGGAGAATTTCAGAGATGATAAAGATTCATCTTGTACTCACCATCATGCAGAAGCTTGTTCCCAAAGCATAATGGACAAATGTATGAAATTCTACATTTCAATAAGATCCCTAGGGGATTCTTGAGCACATCGAAGTGAGGAAACTTCTGGAATAAATCTGAGCCCTTTCCATCTGCAGGAGGCAGGAGAAATGATTTGGTTTTTCTTTTCTCCATTCTTCTCTTCCTTTTTCTTGGCTTATTATCTTTTGATTCATTCATGCACCCACAATATATCCACTCATTTACCTTTATCCATCCATTCATCTATCCATTTAGCTCTTATAATCATATTTAAAGCATTATTTAAATACAACACTATAATAGATGCCCTGAAACGTATCTATGAAAATATATTTTTGTCACAAAATTATCAATAGGAAATTAGAATATATATACACAAATAAAAGAGTTTTGAAAAAGGAAATTGTCTTAGAAAAATGCCAAATATGGAAGTAGATCTGTAGAGTGTAAAATGAGTCATTGATTATTACTGGGAGTTCATGGTGAGGAAAAACTTCTTGGAAGAGGTCCGCTAAGTCACGTCTTTGAGAAAGTTAATGGAAAGTATTGATAGCTAATAGAGCTCTGTGGTTTGGATCATTCTTAAGTCATGTGCCTGGAAAGGACAATGTGCCTATTATTATTACTAAATTGGTAGTATTAAAAATTGAAAAAAAATGGGAGGTTGGAAGACCAGAAGAAGAAATTGGGATAGAGTATAGATAGGAAAAACAATGTGGATTTTTCAGGAATGTGAAATTGATTTTTCAGCTTACTTCCAAATTATGAGATATTTAATTCTTATTCGAGGATAGAAAGGTTTAAAAAATAACAAAATGAAATTTGTGTTGTCAGCCAGTTTAAGAGAAAAAATGATATAGGATAATTTTTAGAGCTTTTAGAATCATTTTTTTTTCCTTCTTATTCTATGTTCTCTGTGAACAATGTCACAAAGGGAAAAAGGAGCTCATTGCTAATTTCATTACCCAGAGACAGCAGTGCTCATCTGCTTGGGTATGTGAGTGGGTGGGTTCCATTTAAATCTGTTTAGGAATGCCCCTTCTGTGACCTGCCCTGCGCTCTGATGTGCCTGGGTTTATTTATTTTATTTTTACTTTTCTTTGTCCTGGGAAATTGAACCCAGGGGTGTTTAACCACTGAGCCCCATCCCCAGCCCTTTTTTGTGTGTTTTATTCAGAGACAGGGTCTCACTGAGTTGCTTAGTGCCTCCCTGTTGCTGAGACTGGCTTTGAACTTGTGATCCTCCAGCCCCAGGCTGCTGAGCTGCTGGGATGAGAGGTGTGTGCCACGGCGCCTGGCTCAGTAATAATTTTTAAAGTGTTTGCCATGTTACTGGAAATGAAGATGATAAATAAATAGAGGAAAACAGTTCTCTCCACCTGGGGTTTTACAAACCTACAGGACAGACAAAACATGCAGAATAAGAATCACCTTGAAAGCCACAAGCAGCATGTAGCCATGAGTCAGGGGTGACATTTGTTTTTGAGTTGGGCAACTCAGGGAACAAAGGAAGGTGAAGGACTAACGGGGATCTCAGGCCCTCTGGTGGCAGAGACGCAGATCTTCCGAGCAGGCTGGGATGATGGTGTGCAGGTTACTCTTGCTTTCAGATGTCAAGCCCTCTAACGTGCTGATTAATGCCCTGGGCCAAGTGAAGATGTGTGACTTCGGAATCAGTGGCTATCTGGTGGACTCTGTTGCTAAAACAATTGACGCCGGTTGCAAGCCATACATGGCCGTAAGTCTGGCGGCGGCAGGGGTGGCATCTGAGAACTGAACAGCCTGCAAAATCAGGCTGGGGGAGTGGGAAATGGATGGCTGCAGGGGTAGGTTGAAATGTGCCTGAGACTCGAGAAGTATTCTGCATCATTTTGTTTTCTAAAATATTTCCTCTCTGAACTCCTTAGTCACTTGCTTCATATAACATCTTTGTTCTTTTGGGCTCCAATAGCAAAATGCCACAAACTAGATAATATTGATAAAATCAGAGACAAGTTCTCAGAGTTTAGGGCACTAAGTCCAAAATCAGTGTGCTGGCAGATTCTGTCTCTGGTGAGGGCTTGCTTCTCTGATTCATAAATGGCACTTTCTGGCTGAGTCCTCACCTGGTGGAAGGGGTGAGGGATCTCTCCTGAGCTTCTTGAATAAGAGTACTAACTCCTTTCATGGAGCCTGCACCCTGAGGACCTCATCACCAATTATTTGTGTCTCACAGGTGATTAGGTTTCAATGTATGGATTTTGCAGGGGCAGGTACAGAAACATTCAGAATGTAGCATATATATTCCTTTTAAAAATCAGGTAAAAGGGATATATTATTTGAAAACACACGTAAGGAATACACACAGCCTGCACGGTTTCCTACCCTGAGTTGCAGGTGAGTGTCTCCTTGTTGGCGAGGACAGATTAGTAAGTAGAACTTAAGTGATACCCACACAGCTGGGTTAGTCGTGAGAGAACCTCACAGCACTGAAGATTCATCACCATTAGCAGAGACATTGGGGCTCCATTTATAATATTGTGTTTGGAATTGAAAAGCTCCCTGTCCGTGTTCAGCTAAAGGTTGCTAGGGTCTACTAGTGCTGGATAGTCGCAGCCTAGTGACTCTTGTGGATTCTTTTTAATCGGTTCTAGACGGTTGTCATTTTTAACAAGGATAATTTTAGATGGGCAGAGTAGCTTGATAATGCATGCCCCGTTTCTTAAGGCAAAATTAAAATTTGTTGTGAAGGTACTTTGATCCAGGACTGTCTCAAAGAAAGGACTAGCAGAAGAAGGGAAACTCCATGGAGACATGGCTATTCGCTGTGGGTGACCGAGTCTTTTGGGCCTGGGAGTCATGTTAAAGCTTAAAGCAACTCACTTGGCAGCTTCGACCATCCCTTGAGTCTTAGTTGAGCTGTGAATGTTGTCTCCAAGGTCTTTCCAGTTTCTCAGTTGTCTGTCTTCTTTGCAGCCTGAAAGAATAAGAGCTCAACCAGAAGGGATACAGTGTGAAGTCTGACATTTGGAGTCTGGGCATCACCATGGTAGCATATGACAATTGTCCTGGGCTGTGGAGGTTCTGAGCCTGCCACTGCTTTGGGACTGAGAAGCAAAAGCCCTGCATGATGATCTTGAGCATCCTTTTTTTGACTGATGTGGCAGGTGGTTTTCGAGTGACAATTATTTGCAGTTTGGTGTACTGGGAATACTTAACTGGGTTTGGGCAAAATGATTTTTCTCTTTGTTCTGCCTCTTCCTAGTTGTATGCCCTTGAGTAACTGGTAGTCCCATGAACTGTCTTTCTGTCCTCATCTGTAAAGCAAGAGGGTCTGACCAGAGTCCTGGTACCTTCAGTCAAATGATTCTAGTCAAAGCAAGATGCTTACGCTACACAGAGTGCTGATGTGTGTGGGCCCTGCTGTAGGAGGTCACGGGCTATAGGAGTCTTGGCTGCTGAGGTCAGGTGTGTCCTAAAGACATGTTAACAAACAGTAAAATGTGCTCAGGCACAGCCCTGCAGTTACGTGATCAGTGTCACATTAGTAACTGGTGATCATAAATTTTCAGTGTTATCACCGAGGCCTGGAATTATCCACTATGGTCCTGGCTCCTTTCCAGGCACAGCAGCTGATTAAATCCTGTAAGTTATTTTATGTCCCTGCCCAGAAACCATGTGATCCTGTAACAGCAAAGTGGCTTTTACCCAAGTCCAAAAAAGATCACTTACTGGGTCCTGGGTTACTTTTTTTTTTTCCCTCTCATTTTGCCAAGGGACCTGCAGGTGGCAGTAGAGTTACAGTTCTGCTCTAGAAAATCCTTGTTTTCGTCAGCTTTTGGGTTGCTGTGACCAAAGACCTGACAAGAACAACAACCTACAGGAAGAAAAGATTTTTTTGTGGCTCACAGTTGCAGAGGTCTCAGTCCACAGGCCCTGTGAGCCCAAATATGAGGCAGAACATCATGGAGACAGGGTATGGAGGAGGAAGGTAGCTCGGAACATGGCAATCAGGAAGCAGAGAGAAAGCTCTGCTCAACAGGGACAAAGAATAAACCCAGTGACCCACCTTCTACAGCTACACCGCACCTGCCCGCAGTTACCACCCAGTGAATCCATGTCAGTGGAAGAATCCGTTGCTTAGGTCACAACTTTCATAATCTAACCCTGTCACCTCTGAATGCTCTTGCCTTGTCTAACACATAACCTTTGAGGGGGATAGCTCATATCTAAACCACAACAGTCCTAAAGTTTAATATTGTGGCTTATAATTGTTATAAAGTAGCCCAGTGGGTTTTGCTGAAGGACTGGTTTTAGGTAGGTTTCAGTGACTTTCTCTAATAAGGTAATATTGAAAAACCTCTAGCTCTAGGAATATGGTGGTGGTGGGGGGAATTGTCAGAAAACAGCTTACTAATTTGTTATTATCCCCAAATTATACATGAACTTCACCTTTGTATTTCCCTCTCACTCTTCTGGAGAGAAACACGGCTGATTCCCGGAGGCATCTCTATTTACACGGCTTCCTCTCCCTTGCAGATTGAACTGGCCATCCTCCGGTTTCCCTACGATTCCTGGGGGACCCCATTTCAGCAGTTCAAACAGGTGGTAGAGGAGCCGTCGCCACAGCTGCCCACAGACAAGTTAACCTCACAGTTTGTCGACTTTACCTCACAGTGGTAAGACAGCCCCGACTCCCCGCTGCCAGGGCTGAGGAAGGTGGTGCGTTCTCATGACTTCCCTCCACTGGGATTGGTCCATTCTGCATACATTCATTCTGGAAGCATCTATGGAGTCTGCCCTTCATGCTTGAGAATAAGATGCCAACATCACAATCCTGGCCCTCCCTAAAGCTCCACCAAGTCAAGTAGGGGAGTCTCATGAGTCAACTGTTGTAGTGCAGTATCACAGTAGGGCAGGTCCAGAGGTGGAGAGATGCTTAGGGTATTCGGAGAAGTCAGAGGGAAGGCATCAGGACAGAGTTTTCTGGAGGAGATGAATCCTGAACTGAGCCCCTGGGAGGTATTCTCCAAGTAGAAGGGGAGTAGGGGAGGGAAGGGATTCTAAAGAGAAGGAATATCACACACCATGTCCACAAGCAAGAAACTCCCTTATGGAAGCTGTGAGCAATTTGATGTTGTTTAGAGCATAAAGAGAAACGTGGTGAGAATTCCTGGAAGCCCAGGGATGGGGAACAGAGGCAGAGATCTCTTTGGAAGAGACAGTGGTGGTTCAAGGGTGTTGCTGAGCTACCTAGAAGTGTGCAGAATCTTTGCTTCTACAGAATGCTTGCTCACTGCAGAAGTGCTCACCCAGGAGGGCGCAGCAGATGATGTTGGGGATCTGGGAATAGAACCCAAAGAAAGCTGGATTCAAAGAAAGTTGTCTTAGAAATAGGGAAAGAACCACATTAAGATGGTCAAGTTTTGTTTTCCATGGAAATTGTCGGTGCCATCAAGGAAAGTAAGAAGGGGGATGGTATTCTCCAGACAATCCAGTGATTCCTATCTGCGGTCTGGCCAGAATTCCCAAGGTCACGTGATAATGACCCCTGTGTAGAGGACATCCAAGGTCAAGCACATAACAGAACCAAGTTAGTTTATCTGGGCATCCTGAGAAAGCGGCTGAGAACTGGGAGAAGGATAGAGTCAGAGCTGGTGGCAGTCGCAGCCGTGCCTCCTGGTGAGGAGCAGTTCTGATCACTCCCTGCCATGGAGGGGCCTGGAGCTCTGTAGATTCCGAAGGGCACAGGGAAGTCGAAGCGACCTCTTCCTCACAGCATTATTCCTCGGCCTTCTTGCTCCTTGGAAGGAGCGTTGTGAATACAGCTTTTATTGGGAAACATGATGACACGAGAAAGGCTCTTGTAGCTTGTGAAACTAAGGCCTGTTGGACTTTTTCTGGTCCCAGGCCACTCTCACCCCAGGTGTTTTCCATAATGATTTATGAGGCTGGCCCACGGTGGTTTGGTTTGGTTTTGATTTGGGCTGAATGGCCAGAGAGGGGCTGGAACTCTTGGATAAGACACGTTGGGTGTCTCTAAAATAAATATTCTCTGGGCTCTTGAGGTCTGTCCCCTGTCTGCCTTCCTCATGTGAACAGGCTGGATATATCTGCCAGTTGAAATGGCGGTCATGATTTCACCTTCTGGATTCAAAGAACTTGATTTTTTTTGTTGTTTTCTTTTGCCTTATCCTCAAATGTTTAAATGTCACATAGGAAAAGGGTGAGTCATCTTTGACATTGAGCCCAGTAGTTCCTAGGAGGAGTGGTGATGGGAAAGGTTCTCATCCAGGGAAACTTCTTCAAGCTTGTCTTCCTGTTCCTCTTCTCCCACCCATCCCCCTTGGCCCAGGATTCTGGATACTTTGGGAAACTTTGGTAAGAAGGATGAGGCTGGTGTGAAAAGTTTGGGAAAGAGAGTTTTCCACTGTGAATCACCCATTCAATTCAGTGGTTCTCAACTCTGGCTTCTCATTTATACATCTCTAGCAAACATTCAAAGCACTGTCCCCAAAGCCTCACCATCACAGATTCCAATTTAATTGGTCTGGGGAAGGACCGATTTCAGTACTTTTCAATGTTCGTAAGTCATCCTAATGGACTTCGAATATACCTGCTGAGAATCCTGGGTTTATATGAAAGATTTATGGACCTGCTATCAATTGCTTCTCATTCAGAATTACACCTCTCTGTAATTTTTTTTTTCCCCAGGGATGGGGATTGAACCCAGGGGTGCTCTACCACTGAACTATAACTCCAACCCTTTTAATTAATTTTTTATTTTTGCTGAGGCTGGCTTGGCACCTGCGATCCTCCTGCCTTAGCTTCCTGAGTTGCTTGAATTAGAACTGCACCCCACCATGCTGGCCTGTAGTTTATTAAAAAATCATTCAATCAATTGATTTTTCTGTATCAAAATACTTTTCTTCTCGAACTTAAAACCTCCTCCAAAAGAAATAAGAATGAGATCATTAAAGCTTCTTACAGTATTTAATACATTGAGAGAGGCCTGTTTTCTAATGTCAGTGTGTGCACACACATGCAGAAACTCCTGAGGCTGTCCTGTTGCTCTTTCTATAGTGACTGCACTGTGTCTATGCTCCTGCTACGATGCTCGTATGTTGTCCATCTGAGATCTCCTTATCTTTCTCTTTTTTTATATATATGTCTTGTTAATCCAGTCATTTTTATTTTCTATCTTTTTCTTTTTCCTCTCAATTTTAGTTCCAGTTACCATAGTTTATTCATTCAGATGTTTCGAGTGGTAGACAAGTTCCTACTTACTTGGAAATTTTACTTTGGTTAATGCTGTGTCACTTCATTTACATTCAGGAAGTCAGCTTGTCTTGCTTATGGGGCTTATTAAAGTAGTAATAATAATAGAAACAAAATTCAAATCATTTCAGTTTACAGTCATCAAGGTACAGATTTTTTTTTAAATTTTTCAAAGCATCAGTACTATATCTCTGGGAAAAGCTGATACTTTGGAATATTAATTTTGTAAAATAATAGGTCATATTTGTTGATGCGGGGAATTTCAAAATAGCAGAGGAGTCTTAATTATGAATTTTAGGAGCATGCTTACTTATCCTCACTTGGACTTTAGGAGAGTGTACCTTCTCCTATTTGTCAATAATTATTTTTCTTTTTGCCTGCCCTCAAGCATTAAGATATTTTCTTTGATACCTCCTCAGGATGTACATCAAACTTTTTAAGGCCTCTGAGTTGAAAATTGCATGGATTTCCCCGCCCCCTAGATCTTAGCACTGGCTTGGGTATTTATGAAAGCAATTTTATTTTTTATGTATAGTAACATCTGAGTCCATGCCTCATTCAGTAACAGCCTCGCTATTGCACCTGTTTTGCTATTGACAGTTTTAAAGTTGGTCTGGAGCAGATTGGAAAGAACGAAGAGGTTTCTGAAGAACATCTATTGCTTTTTGTTTCCCTTTGAATTTATAACTGACATTTTTAGAAATCGTAGATTGGGTCACTTGCAATTAAATAGCAAACAAAGGAATATTTTACAGGCGTTCTGGAAGAATACCCCCTTCCTTGATGAAGAGCAGGACACAGCCTCTGAGCACCTTTTCCTTTATTGCCTCATCTTCCACTTTCCTCTTTATAAAGCTGTAATCTTTATTAATTACCCTTTTTCTGAGTGACTGCCATATTATACTTTTACAACATAATCAGGCTTTGGTCCTGTAAGTGATAAGGGAACTCCAGATTTGGGAAGTAACATTTTGAATCTCAAATTTCAAGATAAATATATCTCTGTATTTATTTCTTCATCCTTATTTGGGATAAGGGTACAAAAAGGGCATGTTACTCAGAGCCTAAGGGATCTGTCAGAGCATTGATGACCTTTAGTGGCTTGCATTTCACCCCAGCATTTGAAGGCATCCCAGTGTGGCATCCAGGGACTCAACTTGGACCGGGACCTCAACCTGTGACCTCCACCCATCAGTACCGAGTGATGCTTGTCAGATAACAAACAGCTAATCACGGTGCATGGGGTGAAGTGGCATCCACAGGTGGCTCTGGAGCCCAGAGATCCAGGTGCTATAATGCTACTGCAATAACTTCAGAGAAACATCTTGAAGAATGAAAGGAAAGTGAAGGCATCATTGCTTATGAACTTGAAGAGAAGCAACGATTCCTTATAGACCCTTCCTTTTTGTACTTATTTGGAAATTGGACTAGTGAATGAGACTTTCCATCCTTTTTCTCACACATGGTTTTACCGTAGAGTATTTAAAAAGTTTCTAAGGTAGACAGTGCTGACCAGATAGGCCTTGTTTGGGGGATTCATAATAAAGTCTAATAGAAAAGCCTTACAGTCCAATCCACAAAAAAGTTCACAAATGAGTTTATATATTAAAAAAAAAGGCATCTAAGCAAGTTTTTACTTTCCACCACAAGCTCTTCCTACAGGTTCATAGAAGGAAGTCTCTGAAAATCAACTCAGAGTAACTAGTACGAAACAGAGACAATCAAACATAGTCTCCGACTTGTTCAGAAAGGACAGCAGAAAGAGGCAGCGGATATTTATTTAGCTTTTGACAAATGGATGGCTTGAGAGGCACAGTGTGTTTTTATTCTGTGGATGCGCCAAATAGCCCTTCTTGGAAACAATCGGTGAGAATTCAAATAGGCAGAAATCCTCTGGTCAGCACAATCTTCAAGCTAGCAATTCTCAAGACAGCACGAAGCTGGTTTTTAGTGTCAGCTACGGTCAGAAGCGTGTGTTGTGGCATTTGGAAGAGGAATTAGGGCAGTTCGCTAGTTGTATGCTTGAAAATGACAAGCCACTTGAAAATTCAAAAGTCTGACTTTCATCCAAGAAGAAATTGGTGTAGCTTTGAACTCTGCAGTTGTTATTTTATACTGAATTTCAAGCACTTCCTATTAAACATGGAAAATTTGCTTTTTTTCCTACCTAACCTTATCCTGGGTATTTGGCTATTCTTAGGGCATGTTTTAAAGTGTTCTCGATTTAAAAGATGGGGAGAAACTCAGAATGGGTTGCACCAGATACAGGAATTCAATAAACAGCGCTGCTCTGCTGTGTAAGTGTTTTCCTTGAGTACTCTGTTGTGGAGCTTGGGGTGAACTTTGACCTTCGCAATCAAGGGCCATAAGCCCAAATGTCACCTATTGGCCAGCAGGCTCGGAGGTTTCAGAAATCTTAAACACTTTATGATGGACCAACTTAGGGGCTTTTGCTACTTTTTTTTTTTTTAATAATGAAGATTTTCAAAGAAGAAATTTTTCTGGGGACGTTTTCCTCACCTGCTCTGAAAGTGAAGATAGGGAAGAAAAGGGTCATTTCATAATCTACCAAATATGAGGTCAAAAATCAGCAGACCCATGAAGATCTCTAGTTGTAAAAGAAGCCCTTGTTTTGACATTTGAGACACAGGCTCTTTCTCTTTGCTAGTCATTCCCTTGGTTCTGTTCCTGACCATGAAAACCACTCATGGAAAGGTGGACAGAGGTGCTCTGTCAGTGTTTCAGATTCAGTGCAGAGTTAGGGTCTCCAGCGAGATTCCAGAACCAACCCCTTGAGTACTGGATGTGGGTTTGATATTGTGTGTGCTTCTTGTTATTGATTTAGCAAGTTAAATTGTTCAGCCTATAGAGAAGAATTTCTGTGTTTTTATTTGCTTTGATGAACAGCTAGAAATTTAGGACTTGTACACATTAGACTTTTTATTTTTTATTTTTTAACTGGGGTCTATATGCAAGTGAGTAATACCCTGGGACCACATTGCTTCTGCTGGGTTTCTTTCTGGATAAACTAGCTCTTGAACTTAAGAAAACTTTTGCTTCTGAGAGTAGCGGGTAGAGAAGGGTAGAAGGCAGGAGGTGGCAGTGAGTGACAAATGAATCAGATGGAGAAGATCCTTCTGGGCAAATTCATCTAAGAGGAGATGAGCAGTAGCAGCCAGGGAGATACCCTAGGAACTAAAGTCCAGTTTCACCTATACTGTGACATTTTAGACATTTAGTAGTGGGGGACTGCTCTGGGCATTATATCATGCTTAACAACATCCCTGGCCTTTACCTAGTAGATGCCAGTGACCCTCTGCACCTAGCTGCGCAAACCAAAATGCCTCCAGATGTTGCCAAATGTCCTTTGGAGGGGAAAATCACCTTCCTTTGGGAACCATTAGTACTGACTCTCAGGATGCAGAGGCAGGCAAAGCCATCAATAGGAGTTCCAAGGCTCATTCATTTCACTCAGGTACACATTCCCATTATCAGTCCAACTGTGACAATTGGTAATTCTATATAATGCACTCTTGTTTTTATCCTCAGTTGAGATGAAACTTTCTCTCATAGGTTGTCTGGTCACTGAGGTCACTAGGTCCTAGGTCTGCCCTCAGTTCCAGATTGAAACTTCTCTCCTCACATCTACCTGTACCCTGTCTCAGGTCCCCTGGCTTCTACCCACAGCACTGCCTGGAATAAACTGGTAGGCTGCTTTTCAGTTGCTTTGGTTCAAAAGCTTCCCTACCCCACCCCCTCTCTATCTTTTTTCATTTCATTTTTTTTTGGAACCCCACAGTTTCTCAGAGCATCTCAATGACTCATCCTCTGTGGTTCTGTACCTGGCTCCCTCATTAGGATGAGTTTGTGTGGCTGGATCAGAGCAGAGCTCATGTCACACACACCAGGTCTCATTGGCTCAAAGATGACACATTAGCGCAAACCCTAGCATCATTATAATCAGTCACATTTCTGTTCCACTCACTCCAGGCACAATTCCTTTCCATTCATGTATGATTGTGTGGCCCAGTGGGTGAGGGAGGGTGTAGGTGGCCTTGCAAAACATTGTTTTCAAAATCATGATTCGCTCCATTCTGTAATCTGCAATTCCAGCTCCAAATACACCATTTCTCTTCTTCCTTTTTCTTTTCTTTCCATTTTAAGGCTAGGGGTTGGTAGAGGATGGGGTGGGTTGAAGATAGGAGTGATGGGTTATTCTCTTCATCCTGTGATTTTATCACTGTGGCCTCTGGTATCCAGGGTCATTCGATGTCTCTGAAAGCTCAACAGATCAAAATGCACTTCACAGTGTTCACAGTAGTGCACGGCCACGAAGTATTTCTGAAAAGAATTGCTAAGTCACGGAGTATGTTTTCCTTTTTATCAGCTAAGATGCATAAGCAAGTAGTTTTAGCCTAGAGACTTTATGGGTTTATTTCTTCTCTCTGAGGCAGGTTTGGCTAGGAATATATTGAAGCAAATTATAAACTCAAGGGAACTGGAAGCTGCAAGAACCAAGTTTCATTGAAGACTGTGAGGGGATAACAGATGCATCATAGGAAACACTTGCCGATTTCTTTGCCAGGGGAGGTGGGATTAAAAGCTTCCTTGAAGGAAAATAGCTATTCATTTTGAAACAGAATGACTGCAGCTCAGAAGGGTTAGTCTCATTGTCACTGGTAAAGTGTCAAAAAATAACACACACACACACACACACACACACTTGTCGTATTAAGGGTGATTTAAAAGCACAATTTATCTTTGTAACAGAACCATCAACATAGAAGGTTCATATTTTCAATACATTTTTTTAAGCTGGTTTGGTTCTAGAGTCCTAGTGTAGTGATAAATAGTTTCTATATTTTAATGTAATTAATTTCTTTTTTCCCTTTAATCTTGAAGAAGAATTCCAAAGAGTGGCCTATGTACCCAGAGCTTATGGTGAGTGTCAGCCCTGTGAATATGCCCAAAGTTATAGCTACCTAAATTATGGTCAGATAACCACATTGGAAGAGATATGATTGATTCATGGGGACACTCGTGACAGGAATTGGACTCAAGAAAAAGAGTGAAGAACCTTTCATTCATCATATGTCCTTTATAAACATAATAAAAGCCTTTCCCCTAGTTGATTAACCTGTAATGATATAGACAAAGGGTGTCTGTGAAATTTATATTTTCAAATTTAAAACCTACCCATGGTCACAAAGTACTATATAAAATGAAGGAAAGCATGCCCTTCAGAGATTTCAATAATGAGAGGAAGAGGTGCTATGTGCCTACTCAAATTTTGATAATATATACAGGATGAATTAGATGAAGTTCTTTTGGCTGGGTGGCTAGGGAGGAAAGAATCACTGTTTTTTTCTCCTCCTCCTGTTTTTCATTTTGATGAAAAGAAGTAGGAGACAGTACTATGAATTGGATTCTACGATCTGGCATTCACAATTTGTCATTTGCTCTACAGTGAAAAGAGGGATGGAATTCAAAGCTCAACCTGGTTTAGAATTGTTTCTCTTCCCTGGTGGTAGCTGCCACTCTAGGTATTACCAGAGGGTCTTTGGTACAGATGGCAAGGACCTAAACTTGGCAATGCTCTAAGTGTCTTTTGAATGTGGGAGGAACACATTAGGTGAAGGGAGTATCACACAATTCAGACTATGTATGAATTGGTGTTAACTCCTCCCTAGACTTCACCTTAAGCAGGGGAAGGAAGAGTTAGGTTCACATGCAATTTCAATAAAGAGAAGAGCACACGCTGACTTCCCTTTTTACTGGAGCACGGTGATGTGGCAAGCATGGGATGCTTCCTCCCATCCTGTCCCACTCACACCTGTCAAAGCCAGCCCAGGGACATCACAGAATGCGTACATTCCTGGCATCTCTTACCAAGTGGTGTGGTGAGGGGGCTGAGATATTTCCTGACTTGGAAATGTCAAGTCAGAAGGTGCTACGGGACTCTGGTTGAGAGGGTGTGTGCTCAACAGGGCCACCCACGTGGATTTTCAATTCTTGTGGATAGGCTTTGGTTTAAGTCTGGACCATTTTCCTAATGGATGAACTTGGGCCTCCATGTCCCCTTTAAAGGGCAGTGCCCTGTGCTTGACACTCTATAGCTGTCTTAACTGAGACCCGCTATTGAGGAAGAAGAGAAGATGAGAAGACAGCATTCTATATGCTTGGGTTAAATATTTTCTCCCTGACTATGTTTCTAACAGCCAGAGGCCTTTTCAGTCCTGGCTACTCTTTTGTGGTAGTGTGACACCTAAGCCCTTTTAAAATTAATTTCACACAAAGTTCAATAAATGTAGAACGATTCCTGTAGGATCTTATGGAATCTGTAATCCTATTTTAAAACCTCCTTGTTTTATAACTAATTTTGGATAAAAGAAGAACTTTCAATATAATTCTCTTTAAAATGTAGGACATTTTTTTTTTCTTCCAGAGAACCTATTATAAGAAAGTTCATTAGAACATATTAGAAAAAATTCAGGCTTAGTGTACATTGGCAGGGAATGTTGACTTCTACCTTTCCAGTATATTCTAACCCTTTGGTATGTTTTGGCATACATATCAATGTTGTAAGATCATGTGGGCTCCCCCCGCCCCTTTCTCCTTATGGCATTAGTCTTTGTGGTCCTGGAAATGAACTTGCCTCTTAAGACCATAACTATTGCCTGCTTTCCTGTGGAATTGAGGTTTTTAAATGAAAAATCTGAGTCCAGACTCCCTGACTTCAGTATTGGGAAACACGTGCTGGGAGGCTATTGTTTAAGATTTTTAGGAGTTTGTGAGGAGGTGGGAGAGAAAGAAATCATTTTTCTTTCATGAAGGACAGTGTAATTAAGGCCTAACCCAGACATGGACCACTTATGGAAATCCCAAATGGCTTTCTCCCTAATTCAGATTGAGGGCTATCTGTGCTTTAAAATCATCTTCTCTGCTTGTTCTCCCAAACTTCAGCTGGGGGCCATGACTCTACAGGAATTGTTCTTCAAGTGTCAGCATTAGCCAACTGGATAGTATTTTAGACTCTGGGGGAGCTACAGCTGCTATTATGACTCTGGAAATCTGCTGTATTCAATATATGGGGGGGAGGGGTGTGTGGTTGTGCTCCGATAAAACTTTATTTAAAAAACAGGAAGTGGGCTAGAGGTGGTCATGAGCTGTCCTTTCCTAACCCTCTCCTAGATGATAACCACCATAAATGGTAACCAGATCATTCAAGTGATTGTCCTGTGGGGTCATTATGTTCTCCAAATATCTTAAAAGTACTAGAGTAGTAAACAAGGATGCCTGGACCACAGAAAACATCATCTTTTTTTTTTAATAGTAACTTTAAAAGAAAAATTTTTTTTTAGTTGTAGGTGGACACAATACTTTTATTTTTATTTATTTATATGTGGTGCTGAGGATTGAACCCAGTGCCTCACACGTACTAGGCGTGAGCTCTACAGCTGAGCCACAACCCCAGTCTCAGAAACCATCATCTCGACAGCTGAGATGTGCATAGGCTCTGGAGACCTATTGGAGATATAGCTTGCCCCTTTGCTCCCGATGGTGTGTCCATGGACGACCTTGCTGACCTCTGGCTCTCACACCCATCTCTAAGCCTGGGAATAAACTGAAACATGCCTGAACATTTGTTTTTAAGACTGTAGGCTGGCTTGTTTAATTCATTCACACATTCAGGCTACAGCCACTGAGCTAATAGCAGCAGGACAGAGGTGTGTATGGGGGTGCTGGCTGGCATTAGAAGTGATCACCAAGACAATCTGAGGTTTGGTGTGTCCTGTTTTGATAGTAAAAAGGCTTTTAAGTACATTAAACCTCTCCGAATGTTAAGAGAATGTGGGAAAGCTAAAAAGCATGATGTGAAGACACTTGGTAAGTGTGCCGTGTTAAGTGGGTTAGGAATGGAAAGTGGTACTGATGCTTGGTAGTTGAGGGAGGCCAGGATGAGAACCTTGTCTCTGGACTCTCACTGAATATTCTGGTGTCAGGCTCAGAGCCGGTATCCAGCCTGTATTCTCCAGCTAAAGCAGGAAATCTCCTTTCCATTTTCTGAGTCACAGTCCTTGCAGGACAACCTGCTTTTTTTTTTTTTTTTTTTTTTTTTTTCATTTTCTTTGTTCCTTCCCCATTGCAATGTTCCCTAAACTCCTATGGGTGGGCATTCAGTTCCCCACAGAGCTGACTCATCCAGCCCTCTACTGTCAGGCTTAAAGAATTATAATTAGAAAGCCAACAGCTCGGCAACATGATGGCTGTAAATGAAGTCTCCATGTCAGGCAAAAAGAGTGAGTCACCCAAATGTCTGCATGCTAAGTGCTCACATTTAGTCCTGACCAGCCATGGCAAATACTACTACCAGACAGTTGGGGATGTGGGGGTGGGGGTGGGGGATGAGGCACTGGCTACCAGAGGGAATTCCCCCTTTGAGTTGGTTTGATTAGGTCTGTCTCTAGGAGGAGTCCTGGTGTATCTCTAATATAAGGTGGACGGTCCCCCCAAGACAGCCAGCCAGTTCAGGAGGATTGTTGTTGTGCCATGGAGAAAATGGGTTGGTGTTCTGAATTGTTCCTGAATGTGTGGCCTCTTGCTATCCCTCACCTTTTCCCGAAGCAAAGTGCAAGACTTCATTTTGTTTTTTACAGTCTGCTTAGTCTGAGCTGCATGCAGACAGACCATGCTTCCCTTTCCCATCTTCAATCTCCAAGTTGAATTTACTCGGCACATACCTGTAGTCGGTAGTTTATTTCCCAGATGGATCAACTCTTGGTCAAGAGGAGACGTAAGTCTAACTCTTGGCTGTAGGTATGGCTTAGAAAATGGCTTTGACTTTGTCCGTCCTGACTAGCCCTCCAAAGTCAAGGGCTGGGATGCTTCCTTGCACAGTCATGGATCAGCAGAGTTGGTGTCTTAATTCTACTACCCATTTCCTGAGACGTGAAAATACTTGGAGTTTCCAATTATTTTATAGCTCTATCAGTCTAAAATGACTTTTTAGGGGACCAAGTTGTAAGTCAGAGTGTTAGATAGATGGTCATTGCCAATCTTTGTATTTGACTATAGATGGGATTTGTATAGCATATTTAATATTTTTTTAAAAAAAGAAAGCAATAGATTCTTGGTGGTGGACACCTAGAGATATCAAAGTGGGAGGAGTGGAAGTAAAGGTATCTATCCCTAGATGTGTACTTATTTTGGAAAGGGTAGGAGGGATCTCCCTTCCTCCTGATAGGGATACATAACTCATTTATTAAACAAACTTGTTCATTTGCTTATCTCATATATTATCAGTGACAAATATTAATCCATGCTTTTTTTCTTTTCTTTCTCAGCAACATCAATTTTTCACCCTACATGAATCCAAAGCAACAGATGTGGCATCTTTTGTGAAACTGATTCTTGGAGACTAGAGAGCATTGGACTTAAATTGATTGACCCTACTGTGGATTGGTGGGTTTATGGGATGAAGCAAGTTCACTACAGCGCCAAGAGAAAGTCATCTTTGAGGTAATTTTGCCCTGCCTCTCTGAGGGTTTTCTCTCTCTCTTTTCTCTTCTTTTTCCCCTCCTAAGGGGGCCTTGGAATCTATAGTATAGAATGAACTCTCTAGATGGATGAAATATGATAAAGGCTTAGGACTTAAAAAGGTGATTAAATATTTAATGATGTGTCATATGAGTCCTTAAGCTTCTCAGATTTCTCTTGTTCTTTATGGAATGAATGCATTGGCCCTGGCAAAAAGGTGCTACAGTAGTGATGAAACTGTAAGTAGATTTGTAGTTTGTCCCATTTATTATTTTAATATTTATGTTTAAGCGCTTGGTTGGAAAGATCCCACTTTACACAAGAAGACAAGGTTGGGTTGGCAATATTTATAGGGCTTTTATTTTTTAAGTTCGATCATGTCTATGGTCCAGAAGAAATTATTTAATATGCATCTTTAAGAATATTATAAAAATCTCAAAAAAAGGAGCTCTTCCTGTGAAATGTCTCTTCCTCTCTCCCAGACTTCAACTCCATCTTGGGTGATGACCATGTGTTTTAAGTGAGGTGTTGAGGTATCCTATTCCTGCTCTTTTTCCAAATTTGTAAAACATAAAAAATCACTTTTATCACAGCTCAAAGAAACAAGTTTGGTTCTCTTGACATTTGTGGTATAGTATTCAGTGGAAAGTGATTTGTGATGTGATTTTATATCTGCCTGTCTATCCATCTGTGTGTGTGTGTGTGTGTGTGTGTGTGTGTGTGTGTGTGTTTGTGTGTGCGCACTTGGTAAATCAAGTTCCACCAAGGGGCCTCTGTGAACATCTGTATTCTGTAGGAAGGTCATTTGTTGGTCATGAGGAGAGATTGCACACCACAGAGAGAATTGCGGTGCCTTCTTCTGCTTTTGGTCCTCTTGCTGTGGAGACGCCCCAAGGATGATCTTTGTAATCAATTTGCTTTTTTCCATTTGTTTGTTTTCCTGTTCAATGAAGAAGCCTTAGTATGAGTGGAAGGGCTACAGTTGTAGAGAATTAAAGGCCGTCAGTTGTTCCATGATACAATGAACAGGTAATGGAAGGCTGAATCAGTTCCTAGGAATAGACTGTTCCATTTCCACACCTTGTTCCTAAGCAGCCGGCAATTTAGCAAGCTCCATCCTGAATTCCAAGCAGGTTGACTTAGCAAAAAAAAAAAAAAAAAAAGAGAGAGAGAGAGTTCTTTGCCATGGCTAAAGATACCACAGATGTCTGATATGGGGCTCTTGATACCTCAAGGAGTGAAATGATTGATGAAGAAAATATAGACCTTATACTAGTAACTAGGAACCAATTCTTTTGGACATTGTGTTTATATAAAATGACTCTTGGAATACAAAGACAAAGGATGTTGATTTAAAAGAAGAAGAAGAAGAAGAAGAAGAAGAAGAAGAAGAAGAAGAAGAAGAAGAAGAAGAAGAAGAAGAAGAAAGGAAGGAATGAAGGAAGGAAACTATGCTTTTTTTCCTTGTCTCAAGTTCTCTGATCTGGAGAGGATTGCTCCTTCAAATCCTCCTTCCCATTTCAGATTTTTGAATTGCAATAGTATATTATCTGTTTGTATTGTTCCGTCTTGTTCTTGACCTCTTGCTCATGGAAGTTGCTCAGAGTGAGTAGGACACTTTCATTCCTTCCTCATATTCTCTTCTGAGACATATCTGTTTGATTCAACATTGGCTTCATCTGCTTCATAGCTACCTCTGCCTTCATTTTTAAAAAATTTTTTCCTAGCCAGAAAAGGTGCATTATCCTTGTAATTAGAGCCATTCAGTTTCCCACCCACCTTTCTAAAGCTGGAAGTTCCTCTTCTTTGAGACTGAGAGAAAAATTGCAACTTTATTCTTGCTCTATTTACCCATTTTATGAAAACAGAAAGTACTAGGAAAGTCATCTAGGGTCACCCCATTATAGCTTTCTTTCTTTTCTTCTTTTTTTTATGGGTGGTAATATTGTAGATTGAACCCAGGGATATTTTACTGTAGAGACACACCCCCACTCCTTTTTCTTTTTTCTTTTAAGACAGGGTCTTGCTAAGTTGCTGAGGCGGGTCTCAATCTTGCAATCCTCCTGCCCCAGCCTCCCTGGTTGTTGGAATTACAGGCATTATGCCACCACGCCTGGCTTTGTTTTAGCTTTTGGTAAAATGTAGAAAGCAAATCATCTCCCTGGCCTGCGTCAGGTTACGCCTGCCTGTTTGTCTCCTTTGAATCATTCTTAACAAACAAACAAACAAAAAATGTTTCTCATTTGTATGTCTCTCTAATCTGTGGGCCCAGGGCCAGAAATGCCAAAACAGTCATAGTTGATAGAGAAGTTGGTCTGTGGTTGTCAACCTGGTACACTTTGGAATTCTGGAGGAGCTTTTGCATACTGTCAATGCTAAAGCCCCACAGCCACCAGAGATCTAGATTTAATTGGTCCATGGTGAGGCCTGGGAATTGGGAGGTTTCTCAAGTCCTTGTGTGATTCTGAAGTGCAGCAGGGTTGGGAATATTGGACTAGTAGTACCTTTGAGGGAGATAACTGACTTCTTTAAGGAGATAATCACCTTCTCTTTAAGGTTTGCAGAGAATTACAAGCGATTATAAAGAGGAAAAAAAGCTGCTGTTTCCTTTCCTGTCCTCCCCTGTTGGAATATCCTTGTCACCACCAGGAAGCCATGTTCCTGGGATATTGCTTTGAAAATTGAAATACCTTTTCCCCAGAAAAAGCAGTATTCTACGTGGTGGTAATTAGGTATCTCATGTACTAAGGAACAATGTCTCCATAGCCCTAGGAGTCTAAATTTTAAAGCCTGGTTTCATTTTTCAAGAACCATGTGTAAATCCTTAACAACCAACTTAAAACAACGACAACAACAACAAGATACACAAGCTGTGTCTGTCAGGAGTTTCTTGTATATACAAGCAGATATGTATATAGAGAGGAAAAAAGATATCTGTATTCAGGAATGAGACTTAGATTATTTAATTGTCTGCCACCACAGGCCATCTCATTATCAGCCCTGTATGTATCTATCAATGCATTGCAGAATCAGTATAGCTCTACACCAGGGGTCATGCTCATTTTTACAGAGGTATTTGATTTGGTATCATATAATTGTCTGTGTATGCATTTCCTTGGTATTTGTGAACATACCAGTCTGTATCCCTCTCTCTGCATGTGTTGTTGATTTAAAAGATGTGCCAAAAACCTAATGTGAATGATTTTTAAGACAATTACTATATGTGTATATCTATTAATGAGTGTTGCTCTTCAGAGAAGCTACCTTGAGAGACTATATATATATATATATATATATATATATATATATATTTATTTATTTATTTATTTATATAAATACTTTTACTAAAATATTTTTGTAATTCTCTTTCCAGAATTTATTTCCTCCTCTCTATCATTACTTTAGAATTACTGCTTTTTTTTACCCCTCCAAAATACTAGGTTGTCTCCAGTTTGACTCACCTGCCTGGTTTATCTGATTTAGCACCAAGTGGTGTTTGTCAATTTCTAGAAATTAAATCTGCTCTCAGAGCTGAAGTTTTTAACATCACCATGGTATAGTTTATTGCTTTTTTAAAAAAACTGGGAATTGAACTCTTGGTGCTTAACTAATGAACCACATATCCAGCTCAGCCCCTTTTTATTTTCCCTGAATTGCTTACGTCCTCACTAAATTGCTGAACCTGATCTTCAACTCAGGATGCTCCTGCCTCATCCCTGATCCACTGAAAATGCAGGCATGTGGCACTGCATCAGGCTATTATATTGCTTTTTGATTGTGGGTATGTAATTGTAACTCTAATCTTTTCAAAATCGGAAGTGAATGTGTTTCTATTTCACTACTGGAACATGCTTTCTGAGACATTAGTTTTAGGTACTTTTGCACGGTATGTCCTTTGTGTTCTATAAGCATGGTGGTTGAAATCATACTATATTGTGAAAGTGTTTTCTTTTCATATAGACCTGTTTTAAGTGAATGGTCTATTTATAGTAGTTCACATTTCATAACATTGCTTATTCTAATAAAGACAGGTAAAACATATTTAAGTAGATGATTTCTACAATTTAAATAGAAGATTATGTAATATTTAAAATATCTAATAACTGTGATTTTATTTTTATTCTTTTCATCCAGCAACAAATTCAGAATTCAAAGTGTGATGTTGAAGTGAGACCTAGTATGGGAGAGAGATAAGTGTTTCTATTGAAACAGTCACTAAGAGATACCTTCATGAGTTCACAGATGATGGTCATTGGGAATGTCAATGTTTCCTTGATGTTTATGAACATTTGCTTCCCTTCTATAGTGTCAGGATATAATTGGCTTTGCTCACATACCATGGACTATGAGCTTTGTTTCTTTAATAAGGAAAATAATCATTCCCAGTCAAAGCAAACACTCTTTCAGAATTGCTCAAGCCTGGAGAGTGGTTATAAAAGAATCTTTTGACTCAGTGTGCAGACCTATATGAAGTAGAGGTTTTTTTTCCTATTTTCTTGATATTTTTATGTGATTATACACTTTTTAATTAATGTCAGACAACTCCCTTTAGAAAGAAAAGAAGTGACAAGATAGCATAGAAAACATTGAGGCAAGGGTGGGAGAGAAATAGTGAGGATCTGAGGGCTACTGGGCTGAATCCAGAGCTACTGTGTAAATTCAAACACAGTCCTTGCAGCAATACCTGCTCTCTTACCAACTTCTTGTCTTACTCCTGTGTTGGTTAAAAATCCTGGCTAGTAGAGAAAGAAGAGGAAAAATGGATGGGAGGCTTTGATCTTTGGCAACATGATTAGATAGACTTGACTAACAAAGAGCTGAAAAGGCATTTGTGAAACACAATAATTAAGAAATGATGGTACCAACAGATTTTGTGATGAAAAGAGGTAGAAGGTACCATGCTTTCAATATGTGCATGTTGAATATACAGAAAGCACAAACTATGTTGGGATTCATTTAACTCACTCATCCTTTCCAGCTAGCCTACTAGGGACTCATTACAAAAAGATGGAGATTCATTTATACAATGAAATATGGGTGCCTAGTAGGTGCCTTGTGTTTTCTGACATGCTAGTGACAGAGATATTCCCTCTATACATAGAAACCTTTTATTTGGATGGAAGGATCAGAAAACTAGAGCAGTTTCCCTGTACTGTTTGCTGTGATTGATGGAAGTATTCAAAAACAGAACAGAAACTCTTTACCCTGTATTGAAGGGCCAGGTGCACAGAGATTGAAAAGGTGAAAAGTGTGTGTGTGTGTGGGGTGGTTGACCATGCCCCAAGAGTGGCATTTAACTCGTTTGCCAACAAACAAGACCAGAGTGTGGATTATTGTCTAGTAAAGTATAATAGAACCAACAGAAATCTTTCAGGTGCCTTTCATCTTGTGTATGTAGTACTAGGAATACAGAGTGCTGTGCATGATGGGGAAGGGCAGGAAGGAGAAGCAGTTACAGTAAGACACAGTCTTCTTGTCAAAGTTTCACAGTATGAGGAGGGAGGAGTCTCTGTAGGCACAGACTCTAAAGCAGAAAATAATGGGAGAATGGCTTGAGAGGGGCTAGAGAAGGGTGGAGGGAGGGTGGGGAGATCAGGAAATAGTGGATCATAGTTGATGGACTTTGCTGCCTTTGTGGCATTAAAGTAGCTCTATATCCTACTTAAACCAATGAGCATGTCTCTGTCCAATCACAGTGTTTGTGAAAATAGAAAATAAGTGACCAGCTGTAGGATGCTTATTCCTGGACTAGAATGTGAATGCCAGGGCACTAGGAATTTGTATTTCCATTTGTTCATCTACTTGATTTGTTCTCAGCTCTGTCCCATCTCCTAGAAGAGTATGTTGTATATACATAATAGTATACATGTCATAATTATGTTGCCTGAATGAAAGTGGAGCTAGCTAGTGTTCCACACAGGAACTGTAGCATTTGTCATTCTATAGCACTGCTGTTTTGAGTAACACTGGGGTTTAACTTCAGAGAAAGCCAAACAGTGGAACCTGTGGAATGCTTTGCCTTAACATATTCACATTTGTTTTCTGGTTGGATCATTCAGGATGGTTTGCTCATTCCTTGAGAAAGTACCTTAAAACTTTGGAAGTTTTCCAGGCATTGAGGACTTAGGGAACAAGAAGGATGTTTGTGATCATTTTAGAAGTAGTTACTGGGTAGATATTAATAAGGGAGATGTATTAAGAACTGTAAAGAAATGCACTTTGAGAATTTACCCAGACATTTTGAATTTGGTAATTGATAATAATTGAATCCAAGACTTCATGCAAGCTAAACCCTCATGCTAGCACTGACCCACACCCCTAGACACCCAGTCATTTCTGTGTCTTTACACTGGGGAAGGAAGGATATCAAATGAATTAAGAGTTTTCTGAGTCACAGCTGGCTCTTGTTTTACCACACTCTCATTATAATAGTCCTGTGTTTGGAGTCTCCTCAGTGAATGAGCAAAGTGAATGGTAATTTTCACCTCAGTCCCTAGAAGCCCTATTTTCATTGTGATAGGTCAGGTGTCACAGGCTATGAATGATGAGGTCCTTGAGGATCTCAATGTTGTGGGGCAGTTGTGCTGGGACTTTCATCACTCAAAACAGCCATGCACTCATAGGATTGACCTCCCTGGATATCAATATGTGAGGATGCATAGCTGTGACCTTTGATCTTGCACTTGGAACAGATACCGACTCCAATGAGAATACATCTGGATGTACCTCAAAATTCTAAAGAGAGACTGGCATAGATACCAGAGTTCTGAATGGGTGAAGTCAGATGGCTGAGTTCACTCCTCTGCACTTGCAGTAGTCCTGCCCTTAGGTCTCCTCCTCCATTTCATTTTCTCAGTAGTTTCAATTCTTATATTTAGGACAATATTTAGCTATTTGACTTCTTGGGTCTTAGCAGAGTCAATGGTGCCATTATCACCTCTACTCCATCTGATTGTTCACTAGCTTCACACATATATTTAATTTGATTGAAGAATACTTTCATCTGTTTTCTGGTTGTGCATGTTGAAAAGACATCCATGCTAGAGAGATGTCTCTCAATACTAAAGCAAGCATTTTCCAGCCAATTTATCAGTCACTTAACAAAGCAATAAATCTTCTATCCTGGTTTTTTAATTGGTAAGATGTTTTTCTTGAGTTTGAAGAACGGGTGATGGTTTCTTATACTCTGGAATGCTTTGTTTCACTCTTTGATTTCTACTGATACATTAATTTTTGTTCTGATTATATTTTAAAAGTGAGAACACTACTGTTGATTAATCTCCAAATCAGTGTGGTTTATTCACTGTGTCTGACTTGACTGAGAAGCAGGTGAAGGGGATTTGAAGAGGCTGATCATCTAACACTACTCAGAAACTATTTCAAGAGGAGTAAGAGTTATGGATATCATTCATGAGAATTTGCTACATATTTTGTGGTCTGCAAGCATTAAATGTGTCATTTCCCAAAAAGGATTAGTGGTTTCAAGATATTTCAGGAATCTCAGATAGTTTTTTTATAGGTCCTGAATAGTAGATGATATCCTATATGTGCTCCACTTCTCTTAATCAATGAGTTATTTTCTTTAAGATTTGGTGGTTGTTATCTGCTTGCAATTTCATCAGCCTTAACTGAACATATTCAGCATAGCCCCTAAACCTATAGAACTCTTTAAAAAGTGAAATATTAAGTCAGTATATTTTTGTGTTTACAGTGGGATCAAGAAACCTGGCCTTAATGCCATCATGGGACTCTCAGGTGCAGGCAAAATTTGTGAATAAAAAGAAAGTGTAAGTAAACATTTTTGTGCTGTTTCAGTGTGATTTTAAAAATCACATTCATGGCTGGGATCGTGGATCAGTGATAGAGTGCTGGCCTAGCATGTGTGAAGCACTGGGTTAAATTCTAAAGAGAGACTGGCATAGATACCAGAGTTGTGGTGCATAAATAACCAGAGTTAGTTAATTAATTAAATAAAGGTTTATTGGCAACTAAAAAAATATTTTTTAAAAAATTGCATTCATTTGTTGTGCATTCCCTGTGTGGTCCTAGATACTACTGAAAAAAAGTGACCTCAACATTTGGCATATAGCTGAGAAACCACCTCTACCTCAAAGCAAAGCTTGTCTAAGGAAGGGGGCATGACCCTTGTCCTTGGAAAGACCCACAGAGCACTCCTAGGCACATACCCACCCTGCTAAGTTGTTCATCACAAATAACAGGAGAGATTTTCGAGCCAGGTGTCCCTGACTCAGTCAGGCTAAGTGCGGACCCATAGCAACCCCCTAGCAGCCACCAATAAGCATGAGACAGTGAAAATACCTGGGATGCCAGACGACCCTCCCAGTAGTTTATGGTAGTTGATAACATGTTGGGAAACCCTGTAGTTCAGCACTACTCCCCTCATGACTTAAACCAATCAGTTCAAATGAATCCCCCTCTTGTACTAACCAATCACCCCTACCCAACTTGTTCTTGCCAGTGAATGTGCTAATCAATTTTAAGAGTTGTTGTTTGATTTTCTCATGGTGTGTTATGATTTGTTAAGAGATGCTCTGATGTATGTGAAGTCCCTGCCTTTTCCAAAGAGTGTATAAAACTGCTCAAACTCTGGGCTCAGGGCCTCTCAGCGTCACCAGTTGCGGTGTGCGTGCAGAGGACCAAGCTAGCTCACAATAAACACCTCTTTGCTGTCTGTATAAATCTTGGTCTCTGGTGGACTTTTGGGGGTCCCTAATTCGAGCATAACAGAGTGACCAAGAGATCTTCATTGTGGGGGTACCTAATTAACAGGGAAAAGGGAGAAAAAGAGAGAGAGAAAGAGAGAAAGCCAGAGAGAGAGAGAGCGGGGAAGGAGAGAAGAAAGAGAGAGAGATTGGGAGACAGCAAAGTGAGAGGGTGTGAGAAGAAAGAGAAACAGAGCAGTAAGAGCAAATCAAGAGAGAGAGTGAAAGTGAGAGAGAAAGTAACAATAGGAGAAGATCTTATATCCCTTTTGCTGTGTTGCTTAAGTCAAACAGGGTCTCTGGGTCTGCAAGCTGCCTTATTGGCACAGAGTGGTTGGATCACACAGTATTTGCTAAGGTATCATCTTCTGCCTTCAGGCAGACCAGGCAGGGGCTAGATGTGAGTTTCCATTGCACCAGACAGGTGAGGGGTGAGTGTTCAGCCTTGAGTGGGATTGAGTGCTCAGACTTGAGGCAAACCAGTGATAAGAAAACAGAAGGGTGAGGGTGAGGGTTGAGTGTTCAGCCCACCCTGCAGCTAACATTTGTTCAGCCTGCCTTGCAGCTAACAAATATGAATACTGCCGCAGTCTGGCCGGGCACAAAACATGAGCCACTCAAGCAGGCACAAACTTTATTTCCGAACTTCCCTGAATGCCACCCACAAGGTCCTTCCAGCGACCACACACCAACCGGAACTCCCTCCACGGGAACTCCACCAACCAACGCGAACTCTTCAGTAATCCCTGCAAGAGCTCAACCAGAACTCAATGGAAACTCCGTGAGAACTCAAAAGTCATCATCTTAATGGCTCCCTGGCGTCACCTCTCAACCACTACTTCTGGCAAAATACCAGGGACTCGGCTGTGGCTCTCAACAGAATACCTTGCATTTAGATTAGTTTTTGGTTTTTAATCCTAGGACAAGCAAGTGTTGTTAAACTCAGCTTTAATAACACATCATGATAAAGTGATTAACCAATAGCAATTGGCCATGTTATGAGCTAATAAGGAAGGAAGATAAGGGAATACTATAAAAAGTGGAGAGAAAGAGCTGAAGTGAGGACATGCATCAGAGATTAAAAAAAAGTCTGAGATTTCTTATAGCTTCTGATGAAAAGGAAAGTAAGAATTTCTGGTGTGTGTGTTTAACACACACACATATTAAACCTTAGAATGTTTTGATTAGTTCATTATTAACAAATAGAATTTGGATTCTAAGTAGGTGAAAGATGTGGCCTTTAAAGGAAGGAATAATCTCACAACAAATCTGTCCTTTTATAGGTTGTTAGATGTCTTAGCTGCAAGAAAAGACCAAAGTGGTTTATCTGGAGATGCCAGAGGTACCCGAGAATGCTAGTTTTCAATGTAATTCAGGGTATGTGGTACAGGTAAGTATTAGAGGGTTTGCCTTTTAGGTGTCTCCTGTTTCTGTATGGGCAAGAGCCTGGGCTTATAGTTTATCATGTTTCCAATTGAACATGCTCAAGAAACCATCTTTCTCTCTACTACATTTACATAGTCTCCTTTAGGATTGAGGGAGGAGTCAAAAGGAGAGGCAGAAAGAATCTGGAAATAAACTTTTAGGCATTTCTAGCTTTTGTGTCATTTCCAACAGTATCTACTGTTGTCCCTTTTGCCCTTCATTCACTTCTCTTTTTCTCCTAAAAAATGACTTTTTTAAAAGTCCTCATTCAGAGCATTCCTTAAGTGTCTAAAAGGCATCATAATCATGTGTGTTACATGTAGGTGTGCAGATGTAGAGTGAAAATGATTCCCTTGGGCTCTGAAGCTGTGTGAAGTTTCTTGAAGTTGAACACTCACAATAACTAGAACTTTCCTTTGAGTTTGTTATTTTTATATATTAAATTACATACACTGAATTGATGGTCTTAGAAAAGATTCAGTGTTTCTCAATGAAATCACATTTGCCTTCAGGATGATGTTGTGATGGACACACTGATGGTTAGAAAAAACATATGGTTTTCAACAGCTCTTTGGCTTACATCAACTATGAAAACCAGGAAAAAAAATGAAAAGATCAACAAGGCCATTAAAGAGTTAGATCTGGAGGAAGGGCAGATTCTAAGGTAATGTAAGAAACCAGATACATAGAGTCATACATAAGCAGGAAAGAAGAGCTCCCTGTGTGAGCAATATGACCTTAATCAGAAGTTTCTCAAGGTGTTTGTTGCTGCTTTCTGTGTATGAAGATTCCTTGGAAAACTCTGAATGGAACCACCATTTGACCCAGCTATCCCTCTCCTTGGTCTATACTCAAAGGACTTTAAAACAGCATACTACAGGGACACAGCCACATCAATGTTTATAACAGCACAATTCACAATAGCTAAACTGTGGAGCCAACTAGATGCCCTTTGGTAAATGAATGAATAAAAAATATGGCATATATGCACAGTGGAATATTATTCAACAATAAAAGAGAATAAAATCATGGCATTTGCAGGTAAATGGATGGCGTTGGAGAAGATAATGCTAAGTGAAGTTAGCCAATCCCCAGAAAACAAATGCCAAAGGTTTTCTCTGATATAAGGAGGCTGATTCCTAGTGGGGTAGGGAGGGGGAGCATGGGAGGAATAGACAAACTCTAGATAGGACAGAGAGATGGGAGGGGCAGGGAGATGGTAGGGGATTAGCAAGGGTGGTGCAATGTGATGGACACCATTATCCAAAGTACAAGTATGAAGACACGAATTGGTTTGAACATACTTTATGAAAGTAGATATGAAAAATTGTGCTATTGTGTATAATAAGAATTGTAATGCATTCTGCTGTCATTTATTTTTAAAAAGTCAATTAAAAATTTATTTTAAAAAACCAAAAAAAAAAACCTGGCTGCTTTCTGTAGTGATGAGAAAAGTGACTATTTATATACTATGAAGAGGGAAATTATGCAGAGAAACAATCTTAACTGTGGTCTAGTTTTGGAGATGGAGTAGGCCTCATATGGCCTTTTCTGTGGTCCTCCCATCCTCATTTTTCAAGACTCAGATTGTTTAATTCTTTGCACTTTAATCTTCAAAAGTGCATTGTTTAATATGCTGGTGTCAGAGTGGTCTTTGGTTTTTATCTTATTGTTGATTTCCAATTTTATTCCTGTATGTTATGATAAAATTTAAGATATTATCTCTGATTTTTTTGTGTGTATTTGCAAAGATTTGCCTGTGGCAGAAAATATGATTTGTTTCATAACATGTTCCCATATGTTGTTGAGAGGAAAGTGAATTTAGTCATGGAGGGATGAAATATTCTATAGATGTCGCTTAACTCCATATATTAATTGTAATTTTTAGATTTTTTTTAAGAATCTTTACTTAGTTTTTGTTTGATTGATCCATTCAGTAATGAGAGAGGAAATTTAAAGTCACCCAGTGTCATTGTATTATGGATTCTTAATATTGATAAGGGTTTGTTTCATGTACGTAGATGTTCTGTTGGTTGAGGCATTAATCTCTACCATCATTATTTTGTGGATATACAATTCCTTTTAGCAGTATGAAGTAACTTTCTTTGTCTCTTCTGATTAATTTAGCTTGAAACCTACTTTATCTGATATAGGAATTGCTAAGGTTGATTGTTCATGAGTCCCACTTCAATGGTATATCTTATCCCATCATTTTACCTTCTGCCTATGGATGCATTTGCCTGTGTGATGAGTCTCTTCCAAATAAATTATTGTTAGATATTGTTTCTTAATACAGTTGGTGAATCTATGTCATTTTATTGAAGATTTTAAATTATTTACATGCAATGTTGTTATTGAGAGAGGGTTTATATTTGCAGACATTTGATTTATTTCACATATTTAAAGCAGATTTGATGCCCCTTTAATTGACTATTCTCATAGTGATATTCATTTCTATGCTGCTTTTCATTTCCGTTCTTCATTTCTGCTTGATGGAAAATTTCATTCAGTATGTCTTATAGTGCAGGATTCCTATTATTAACTCATTTGCTTCCTGTTTATAATGAAATGTTTTTATTTTATCTTCAATTCTGAAACTTAATTATGCTGAGTATAGAAATTCATGATTGACATCCATTTTCTTTCAGACTTTTGTAAATATTACTACAAGTCTTCCTGGCTTTAGGATCTGGCTTGAGGAATCAATTGAAATCTGGATTGATTTAGTTCTAAATCTGACAAGCCCTTTTTTTCTTGGAGGTTTTATAATTCTATCCTTTTCCTGTAAACTAGGCATTTTCATTATAATGTTTCTCCATGTGGATCAATTGTGATTATTTTATAATTTGATGCTTACATGTCTCTTTGATTTGAATTTCTCTCTAATTCTTAAGAGTTTGAAAATTTTCTAATATTAGTTTTTGAGAAGATTATGCCTCCCTTTAGCTTTTATTTCAAGCCTTTGTCTATCCCAATGAATCTTAAATTTGATGGTTTAATGATATCCCAAGTTTTTGAATATCTATTCATTGTCTCTTAACATTTTCTTTATGGGAATCTATATTTTCAAGATTATATATATATATATATATATATATATATATATAATATATTTGGTTTTCAAGGCCTGAAAATCTAACTTCAAAGTGATGTAATCTTTTGGTGTTGCTTCCACTGAACTTTTAGTTTGGTTTCTGAGTTTTTCACTTTTAGTATTTCCATGTGGTTCCTTTCTAGAATTTCTTTATCTTTACTGAAATGATCTTTTATATCCTGTATTTTTTCTCCAGTTTTGCTTTCTACAACTTTTTGGGTTACAGAACAATTTATCTATGAAATTTCCAAATTCTTTCTCTGACATATCTTCCATGGTAGTGTACATGGAGTCACTTGTTGAAGCATTATGTGCTTTAGGAATGATTTGTTCTCTTGCTTTTTCTGTGTTTACTCATCTATTGCTACAGTTCTCACTTCTTTATCAAGAGAGAGACTATTCATGAGTTTATTTCTCTTAAGAGCCCTGGGTTTATCATATATCCAGATGTTTATTTTTTTTTTCAGTGTGTCACCTCTGCTGATCCCAATATCAACACCAGTTTCAAGAATGCCCCTTAACCCTATTTGCTATAATCAATTCAGAGCCAAGCTCCATACTATCCAACCTTATAAGAAATATAAATTTCTTGCTATTTTTCTCCACAGTTCCCCCAATACATATATAAACCTGTAAATAAAGTACTGGAATAACTAAAAACAAATAGTTCTTAAATTTATCATAATTAGTATCACCTTAAATGAGGGATGAGGAGTGGGGAGATAGGCCAAAAAGGAGAAGGAAAAGAGAGACAGAAATAAAGAGAGAGAAGAGGTATAAAAGATAATTCATACAAAGTTTTAAAGGCAAAACAGATAGATAGTGGTTATGTAAGGTAGTAGCATATAATGCAAGAGGATGAATTGATGGTAAGAGGAACAGGTATAAATCAGAGAAACAAAACAAACTTAGAAAGATTGATGCCAATTAATACTATAAACCATTAAATAAAATACTTTCAAATGGGTTGAAGGTACAATGTTGGCTTTTGGGTTCACTATTCTCATTTATGTTAAAAGTTACATATATTATCAAAGTTGAGGTTAGAGTTATTTATAGTAAAAAATGCCAATCTGAAGAAAAGTCTTGTTGAATCTTGGTTTGGATTTCAGAGGGGTTTGGACCTGTAGCAGATGAACATCATTTTTTTGTCAGTGGATCTCCCCTTACTTATACTGGCACAGGAGTCAACCTTTCACCACATTTTTGTTGTTGTTATTGTTGTTGTTTTTGTTGAGTGATTGAGTTATGTTGGCTTTGGGGCTGCTTTTTTTATTAAAAGTCATTTGTCTTTCTAGGAAGACACTTTCTTTATTCTCTTATTTAGTTCCAAGAAGGCACTTCCATGAGTTGCTTGCTTGGATTTCCAAGGGAAATGTAAAAAGGCAATTGTTGGCTTCTTAGAAGCATAAAATCTCATTGATTCAAATAATTTATTTTTTAGCTCTTTATGATATTTGAACATGACAGAAATGTAGAAGAATTGTCTGATTACTCAAATGATAAGAACAACTACCTAACAATTAAAGAATTAATGCCACTGTATTAGTAATAATACTATTCCCTGCAATTGGTCATTTGTTTCCCTCTTCTCCCATAATTACATAAGAAAATAAGCACATTTCCTTACCTTACCAATACCATTATCAGTGAACAATTGAACAAGTCTCTGTATTATCAGCTATTTTGTGTTTATATTGACATCTTTCACATTTCCCTAATTGTCTCTCAAAGCTTTTTTCACTGGTTATAATAATTATACAGAATAATATACTCCATTGTGGTATATTTGTACATGCACATAGTACTTTGAATTAGGTACCCAAATGTCTTTTAATAGTTCAGTTGTTGGTAGAAACCAATCATGGTACATGAAGAACATTTGATTGTGATTTGATTACACAAATTCCAGATGTGTTTCCTACTTCTTCCCTCCCCCAAAGCTTTTTTATCCCCTCTACACACACTTACTACTTGCATCGATTAGGCCACTCACCCTGTGAAATATCCCCTCTTCTAGATTTTTCTAAAAAGATAAATGAGCAATTCCAAGGTAAGTTAAGATGTAGAGAGAATCACATTGGGAAAAAATGAAATAAAAAAATGTGAGTAAGGTATGATATAAATATATGTGTACCTGGAG
This sequence comes from Ictidomys tridecemlineatus, assembly GCF_052094955.1. Lineage (NCBI taxonomy): Eukaryota > Metazoa > Chordata > Mammalia > Rodentia > Sciuridae > Ictidomys > Ictidomys tridecemlineatus. Next base: position 112,938 of record NW_027522400.1, on the reverse strand, counting down.
CTGAGGTAACTCTCTTCAATCCAGTTGGGATATTTTTGTGGAGATGTAGTGTTTGGAGGTGGTGGTTACAGTATATTAAAAGATCAATATAGGTTGTTTGCTTTTCTTCTCCCTTCCCCCCCCCATTTTTTTTTTTTTGGTACCAGGGATTGAACCCAAGGGTGATTAAACATTGAGCCTCATCTCTAGCCCTTTTTTTTTTTGTATTTTATTTAGCGACAGGGCCTCACTAAGTCGCTTGGAGCATCACTAAATTGTTGAGGCTGGCTTTGTAGTTGTGATCCTCCTGCCTGAATCTCCCTAGCACTAGGATTATAGGCATGCACACTACACCTGGTTCTTCTCCTATTTTAAGAGTTATTTCCCTGTCATAGGTTTTTTTTTGTTATTGTTTTATTTTTATTGTTTTAAATTACTCTCTTAAAACTATTTGGTGAGGAATGTGCAGGACTATTAAATGAATGAGCTTTTTATTAGGTGCAATAACTTGAGAAATTTGCACTGGGCTCAGCTGTGGTAAGAGCAAAACGTCTCCTCCTTCTCCCAGGTTTCATTTACTTCCTGTTCAGAATAATGAAGAAAATGAGGTAAAATGTCTCTAGCAGGACTGCTACTGGTGAATTCACCAAATGACAGTGACCATGGAAATTCTTGAAGATGATAATAATTTGTGTTTTAGGTAGACTCAAAAGGAGAAAGAAAAACGACTTGTATAGAAATGGAGGGGATCCTCGATCCTCTCATCTTGTTCCTGTGTAAGCTCACAACTGACTTAGATGGGAGAACAGCTAATGATGTCATGAGAGTCCTAAAAAATAAATGCTATGACAACATTGTTCTTCATTCATTTACTGTCCAATTACTTCTTTTTACTGGTATTTCTGCTGAAGAGGCTAAAAAAATGTTCCTTCTTTATTAGCAGGTTAGAATTAACAAAAAACCAAGTGGTTCAATAAAGATGAAACAAGAACATACAGAAAGAAGGCCATGCTGTTTTCAATCGGAAGGTCAGAGAAGACCACAATCATGTGACACCTGAGCTGGGAGAGAGTGAGTGAGATGTGCTGTAAATCAGAAGAGTTTGGTTGGAAGACACAGCCATTGGCCCTAAGGCTGAGCAAGTCTGATGTGTGTGGAACATCAGCAAGTCCTCAGGGACAGACCCAGAGACTAAGGTGAATGGAGGTTGCCTCATGAACTGTCACAGCCATACCACAGATTGAGGGCTCAACAACAAAATTTTTCTTATGGATCTGAAGCCAGAAAGTTGAAACCAATGTGTCTTCTGGATTATTTCTTCACCAGCCTCTCATTGGCTGCAGATGGTCATCTTCTCCCTTTGTATGTCTGTGTCCTAATCACCTTCTAACTGGACATAGGCAAATGAGGACCCTCAATGACCTCAATTAACCTTAAAAACCTCTTTGAAAGTACCATGTCCATTATGGCCACATTTGGAGGCCTTGGGGGATAGGATTTTAACATCTGAGTTTGAGGAGGACAAAGTTGAATCCATCATGGTTGACTGGGACATGAGGTGAATTGGGCGGGTGGCAGATCACATAGATCTCATAGGTCATGTAAGAAGTATAGCTTTTCCTGTCACTAGGGGAAATGGGGAGGTTTTTGAGAGTTTTGGAGCACAGCAATGGCAGTTAGGCAAGGGTAAGGGAAGACCCAGTGAAGGAGTTGCTGAAGGATGATGGAGCTTCAACCAGCAGAGGATGGATTCTGGGTCTGTTTTCAAAGGAACCAACAGGATCAGCTCAGGATTTCCACCTGTGATGGGAGGATTGAGACAATGACTGCTGAGATTTCGAGCTTGAAGAAATGGAAGAAGGAAATTAAAGAAATGGCATTTCCTTTATAAAAAAATGTGCAGGGATATTTGTAGGAAATTTTTCAATAGTTGAAATTTAGACATCATCTTTAAAAATAAAGGAACGTATTTCAAACTGGAGAGAAAGGATCCAAGAACCATACAGATGGAATCCTACTCTTCTCACCTGGATTTCCCTCTGTGACATTTCACTCCATATGCAGCCCCTCCTTCCCTCACTGTTGGTCCTTAGTTTTTTCTGCCATCCTCCCCTTTTCACACCAAATACTTCCTGCTGTAAACTCCAATCAGGGAGGACATGCCATCATCTTCAATCCCCAATTGATAAGCATGGCTTTGCCAACATCCAAGCAGAACTACTCAGATTTCCAGGGTGCTCCTTACTGTCTCTGTTTCCTGTCTGCTCATGATCCTCTGCAGAAACACATTTTCCCTGTCTTCTTCGAATCTGGAACAGTTAATGGGTAACCCTCTGCAAGGTCCATCCGAGTGAGTGTTGCATGAGTGACTCAGGCATGAAAGAATGCTGAGCTCTTAGTGCAACACACCTGGAAATGCAACCTGCAGAGGTGGTGTCAGTCTTTATCATCTAATTGTGGTACACATATATGTATACATAGATATTTCCTATAAAAATACATGAATGGACATAGACCTATAACTATTTCTATTTCTGTTATTGTGTAAACATTGAAAAACCCATGAACTCATAATATAATTTCTGACTCCAATCTAACAGCTCTGTCTTATTTTCAGTCTTTGATATTTTCACGTTTCTAAGTGACATTAGATAGGGAGAGGTTTGACTTTCATTATATCAAAGTATATATGTCACTTACTTGCTCAGTGACATAATTTAACTGCTTAATGGAACCAGTCTCTAAGTAGCTCTGGTTTCCCTTGGTCTACCACCTCTAGAAACTCCTCTGCCTCATTGTTTTAAGTTGCCAGTCATATTACCTTCATGGCTTCCCCTCTCTGTCACAACCATGCTTCATCTGATGCCCATGATCTTATGAGCAGGTCTCTATGCTACAAGAGGAATCAGCAAGAAGGGGATATATCCATGGTTTATGCCTCTTAAGTTTACAATGTCACTTGCACATATAAGTGAAATTGTCAAATTATGGGTCTGGAGTTCAGGCCCCATTACACAACATATGTAGAGTATTTTGATTCATAGACATTTTCTTTGAGGTTTCCTCTGCTTAGCACATAGGCATCCTTCCTCATGCAGAGAGCTCTCTCTGCTCAGTCCTTCTCAAGCACCTCTGTGCACATTCATCACCTGGGGACTGGTTAAAATACAGATCCTGTTTCTTAGGTCTCAGGAAGGCATCAAAGTTCTCCACAGGAGATTTGAAGAATTACTGATACTAATGCTGTTAGTCCTCAGAGCACACTTTGGTTGCAGAGCTCTTAGGATTCCCTCATCTATCTTCCAGTTCTTTCCCAGCTCCCTATTGTCAATTGACTTAATTTCCATTTTCTTCATGAAGGATTCACCATGGTCCTGTTTAGCCCTCACTTGTAGTTATCTTCTTCATCCAAAACAACGCCAACACAACACATTCATAAACACTGATTGTTGTGTTACACAGAACTACTTCTTATAGTTTTGAGATTTTGCCTATTCATTTCACACTTTGCTCACCTTGTTCTTTCACTATGAGTATCTCTTTTCTTAGCTTACTGTTGTTGGTAATTTGGATTTCCTACATATATCACCTTCAGAATGGGTTATCACTCTGCTTTTTTGTTTACAAGGAGCCATCAACTATTTCTAATCCACCTCATATTGAAATTATAGATCTTATCTCCTGTTTCTCTTTGAGGAAGATCATGCTTGGATATACTAGATATACTAGGTGCTTATCAATTTATTAAATTGAAGTTTCTTCTTCTCATAAGATATTTAAAAAATAGTTTGGGAAAGTGATTTTTGCTGTTGCTTCTTATAATCATAAGTAATAAATTCTATAAAACATAGGTTAGAACTGTTTCTACCATAAAATCAGACTACAGCTCAGATTCTAGCCCTTCTCCTTAGTAACTGTGAGCCCTTGATCAGTTACTGACCTTTAAGCCTTATCTGTCAAAATAAGGAAATACTAATATCTTAATAGCCTTGTGAAAACTCTATTTATCTCTAAAACATTTAGGTAAGTGCTAAATGACATTCTAAGCGCTTAATAATATTAATGTATTACTAAGGTAGGATGAAAACCAATTACTAAAGAGTATGATTACTTAAATGATCAATGAAAATATGTTATTTGACCGTTCTTTTAATACTTAGTTGATACCTAGGTCTCAAAGGGCGTGTACTAGAGATTTTATGAGATACTTATTAATAATATGGGCTCCCTATACCAACCCCCAAAGATTGTATACCAATTTCCCCTAATTCACTGTCTGAGAAGACTCTCTAGGCATCTGCATTTTCATTCAAAATCTAGCCAATTCTAGACTGCTGATGCATCAAATTTTAAGAATCTCTAGACTTTTAATAAAATCATTGAATTTTATTTTCCTCAGCTATCAAATATGTAATGAGTTGAAATGAGAAGTTTGTAAGAGAAAATCAACTTGAACTGAGAGAGGTCCTGGCAGGAATAAGTATTTCACCAAGAATTACAGGTTCAGATGTTTAATGATTCATTATTTTCCTTTTAAACTTAAGATTTTGGAGGAGAGACACATGATTGTCTTCTCCATCCATGTGAATTTTTTTTTACTCAAGCTTTAGAATATAGGAATTATACAAATAAACATATAAAAATAAGTTTTTCATAGAAAAACTTGTGAAATCAATAGTAATCTGTTAATAATGAGTTAGTAAACTGTTCAGTAATCTGTGGCCTGTTAGCTTCTATCATTCCAAAGCTAACAAGACTGAAATGCCTTCAAACACACTCAGGGTGGAGGAGTCTTGCCCCTGGAGCAGGGAGTACCCACGAAGCTGGCTGCAGTGGAGCTCCTTCTGTACCCACGTTGGAGGTGTCTCGCCCCTGGAGAAGGGAGTGTCTTTTACCCTGGCTGCAGCAGCTTGCAGAGCTCCCCACAGCACCTAGGGTGGAGGGGTCCTACCCTTGGAGGGGGGAGTCCACCTGAGCCTGGCTTCAGGGGCTTGCAGAGCTTGCTCCTGCACCCAGGGTGGAGGTGTCTTGCCCCTGGAGCAGGGAGTGCCCTCACCCCTGGATGGGTCAGAGTAAGGAGCTCCTCCAGACACCCAGGCTGCAGCTGTGTGCAGAGTTACCCCCGGAACCCAGGGTGGAGGGGTCTTGCACCTGGAGGGGGGAGTCCCCTCAAGCCTTGCCGCAGTGGTATTTGGAGCTCCCCCCAACACCTAGGTTGGATGAGTCTCGCCCATGGAAGTGGGAGTGCCCTCGACCCTGGCTGCAGTGGTGTGCAGAGCTCCTCAGCGCACCCAGGGTGGAGGGGTCTCGCCTCTGTAGGGGGCTTTCGCCTGGAGGGGGGAGTCCCATCGCCCAGTCTTCAGCGGCTTGCAGAGTTACCTCTGGCAACTAGGTTCAGGGGTCTAATCCCTGGAGGGGAGAATCCCCTGGACCCTGGCTTCTGTGGCATGCAGAGATCTCCCCAGGACCCAGGGTGGAGGGGTTTCGACCCTGGAGAAGGGATTCCCCTAAACCATGACTGCAGCAGTGTGCGGAGCTGCCCCTGGCACTCAGGGTGAAGGGTCTCACCCCTGGAGATGGGAGTCCCCTGGAGTCTGGCTGCAGTGGCATGCAGATGGGATCACCCCCTGGCACCCAGGTTGGAGGCTTCTGGCCCCTGGAGAAGTGTGTGCCCTTGAACCTGACTGCAGCAGCATGAGGAACTCCCCTGCCCCTGGCATCCAGGGTGGAGGGGGCATCCAGGGTGAAGGGGTCTCGTCTTTGTAGGGGAAAGTGCCCTTGACCATGGCTGCGAAGGCTTGAGGACCACCTCCCCCACCCCAAGTTAGGAAGTTTCCACCCTGGAGGGAGGAGTGCCCTCCACCCTGGCTACAGGTATCCTGAGCTCCCCTGGAAACAAGATTGGAGGGGTCTTGCACCTAGAGGGGGGAGTCCCCTCGAGTCTGGCTGCAATGGAGTGCAGAGCTCCTCCCCACACCCTGGCACCCAAGTTGAAAGGTTTTCCACCCTGGAGGGGGGAGTGCCTTCCACCCTGGCTGCAGGGGTGTTGAGCTCCCCCTGGAACTCAGGTTGGAGGCAATTGCCCTGTAGTGGGGAGTCCCCTGAACCCTGGCTGCAGCAGCTTGAGGAGCTCCCCCTGGCACCCAGGGTGGAGGGGTCTTGCCCTGGTGGGGTTAGTACCCTCGACCCTGGCTGGGGCAGAGAAAGGAGGTCATCCTGGAACCCAGGGTGAAGGGGTCTCGCCCCTGAAGGGGAGAGTGCTCTGAACCCTGGCTGCGGTGCTGTGCAGAGCTCCCAACAGCACCCAGGTTGGAGGGGTCTCTCCTCTGGATGGGAGAGTGTGGTGGCTTGTGGAGCTCCCTCAGGTACCAACGTTGGAGTGTTCTCCCCCTTCTCGTGGGAATTGCCCTCCACACTGGCTGCAGTGGCGTGTGGATTTCCCCCTGGCACCCAGGGTTGACTGGTCTCATCCTTGGAGGAAGGAGTTTCCTAGAGCTTGAGTGCAGTGATGTGCAGATCTCTCCCAGCATGGGAGGGGTGGGAGAGGGTCTCTGCCCTGGAGTGGGGAGTGCCCTCAAACCTGGCTGGGGAGGCATGCGGGGCTACCCCCTGTCACCCAGGTTTAAGGGATCTGGCCCATAGAGTAGGGAGTGTCCTCCACTCTGGCTGAGGTTGCTTGCAAAGCTGCCTCAGGCACCCATGTTGGAGGGGTCTTGACCCAGAAGAGAGTGCAGATTGACCCTGGCTGAAGAGGTGTGCTGAGCTCCACCCAGGGTGGAGGCTTCTTGCCCTTGGAGGGGGGAATCCCTTGGAAAGTGTTGGAAGCGGTTTGAGGAGCTCCCACTGGCACCCAAGGTGGAGGGGGCTCTGGCCTGTAGGGAGGAGTCCCCTCCATCCTTATGAGGAGGTGTGCAGAGCTCCCTTAGGCACCCAGGATGGAGGGGTCTCTCCCCTGGAGAGGGTGTGTCCTCGACCCTTGCCTGGGGTAGTATATGGACCTTCCCCTGGCACCCAGGGTGGAAGGTTCCCGCCCTGGAGCGGGGAGTCCTCTGGAACCTTGCTGCAGCAGCATTCGCACCCAGGGTGGAGGGGGGAGACCCCTCGGGCCTGCCTGGGTGGTGTGCAGAGTTCCCCCTGGCACCCAGGGTGGAGGGGTCTCACCCCTGGGGGGGGAGTATCCATGAGCTTGGATGCAGCTGCATGTGGAGCTCCCACAGGCACCTAGGGTGGTGGGTCTTGCCCATGAAGGGGAAGTCCCCTAGACCCTGGTTGCGGAGGTGTGCAGAGCTTCTCTTGGCACCCAGGGTTGAGGGATCTCATCCCTGGAAGAAGGAGTTCCCTGGAGCCTGTGTGCATAGGCTTGCAAGCCCCCCTGGTTCCCAGGGTAGCACTCTTGACTCTGCCCTGGAGGGGGGAGTACCCTCAACCCTGGCTCAGAAGGCTTGTGGAGCTCTCCCCTGGCACCCAGGTTGGAGGGGTCTCGCCCCTGTGGAGGGGAGTGCCCCCCCCAGAGAAGGGAGTGCCCTCCACCTTGGCTGCTATGGCCTGTGAATATTTCCCAGGAGCCCAGGTTGGAGGGTTCTCCCCCCTGGTGGGGCAGTGCACTGAACCCTGGCTGCAGCAGCTTGCTGTGCTCCCCATGGCACCCAGGTTGGAAGGGTTTCCCACCCAGGATGGTGGAGCACCCTCCAATTAGCTGACTTGGAGTGTGGAGCTCCCCTAGTGTCCAGGTTGAAGGGGGCTTCCCCTTAGTTGCAGCGGCATGCAGAGCTCCCCGTGCTCTCCCCTCCAGCACACCAGTTAAAGGGGTCTCGCCGCTGGAGGGGGGAATGCCCTGTACCCTGCCTGGGCCGGCATAAGGAGCTCCTCCCAGCACAAAGGGTGGAGGGTACTGGTCTGTGGAAGGGGGAGTGCACTAGACCCTGGCTGAAGTAGCATGTGGAGCTCCCCTGGCACCAGGTTTGGAGTGGTCTTCCTCCTGGAGGAGGTGTGCCCTTGACTCAGGCTGCTGTGGAATAAGGAGCAGCTTAAGGCGCCCAGGTTAAAGGGATAGTCCCTGGAGAAGGGAGTGCCCAAGACCCTGGCTGAAGCGGTGTGCTGAGCAGCCCCAAGCACCCAGAAGTCTTGACCCTGGAGAGGGGAGTCCCCTCCACCCTGGCTGCAGCAGCATTGGAGCTCTCCCAGTCACCCAGGGTTGAGAAGTTTCACCCCTGGAGGCGGGAGTCCCCTGGAGCCTGGGTGCATCTTCGCATGGAGCTCCACCTGGCACCCAGGTTGGAGGGTTCTCTATCCTGAATGGGGGAGTGCCTTCCACCCTGGCTGAGGTGGCAGGTGGAGCTCCCACCCCCCGTCCCTGGCACCCAGGTTGGAGGGGTCTCACCCCTGGAGGATGGAGTTCCCTTGACCCTGGCTGAAGCAGCATGTGGAGCTCCCCAGGCACCTCATTTGGAGTGGTTTCCTTCCTGGAGGAGGTGTGCCCTTGACCCTGGCTGCAGAGGCTTGCAGAGCACCCCCCTGGCACCCAGGTTGGAGGGGTCTTGCCCCTGGAGAATGGAGTGCTGATCCACCCTGGCTGCAGTGGTGTGCTGAGCTCTCCCCCTGCACCCAGGGTGGAGGAGTCCTGCCCCTGGAGGGGGGAGTCCTCTGGACCCTGGCTGCAGCAGCACTGGAGCTCTCCCAATCACCCAAGGTGCAGGGGTTTCATCCCTGAAGGTGGGAGGTCCCTGGAGCCTAAATGCATCTTCTTCTGGAGCTCCCCCACCAGCACACAGGGTGGAGGAGCCCACCACTGGAGAAAGGAGCCCCCTTGACCCTGGTTGCGGGAGGGGGGTGTGCATAGCTGCCCCTGGCACCCAGGTTTTAGGGGTCTCCCTCCTGGAGAAGGGAGCGTACTCAACAGGGCTGTGGTGGTGTGTGTAGCTCTCCCTGGCACCCAGGGTGGAGGGGTTTCTCCCCTTGAGGGGGAATGTCCTCAACCCTGGCAGGGGCGGCATAAGGAGCTCCTCCTGGCACCCAAAGTCCAGGGATCTCAACCCTGGAGCAGGGAGTCTCCAGCACCCTGGCTGTGGAGGCTTTTGGAGATCCCATGGGCAACCAGATTGGGGGAGTCTTCCTCCTGCAGTGGGGAGTACCCTCGACTTTGGCTGTGGTGGTGTGCAGAGCTCCCACCTGCACCCAGGTTGCAGGGGTCACCCCGGGATGGGAGTGTGCCCTTCACCCTGGCTGCGGTGGCTTGTGGAGTTCCCCCTGGCACCCAGTGTTGATGGGTCTCCTCCCTGGAGGAAGGAGTTTCCTGGAGCCTGAGTGAAGCCATGTGTGGAGCTCCCCTGGCACTCAGATTAGAGGAGTCTCCCCATTGGAAGGGGGAGTGCCCTGGATCCTGGCTGCACTGGTGTGCAGAGCTCCCCCCTGGCACCCAGGTTAAAGGGATCTCGTCCATGGAGTGGGGAGTGCCCTGGACCCTGGCTGAGGCAGCTTGCAGAGCTGCCTCAGGCACCCAGGTTAGAGGGCTATTGCCCCTGGAGAAGGGAGTTCAGATCAACCCTGGCTGAAGAGGTGTGTTGTGCTCCCCCTGGCACCCAGGTTGGAGGGGGTCTCGCCCCTGGGGGAATCCCCTGGTACATGGTTGCAGCAGTGTTCTGGTGTGCGGAGTTCCCACTTGCACCCAAGGTGCTGGGGTGTTGGGAGGGGTGGGCTCGCGCCTGTAGGGAGGAGTTTCCTTCATCCTTGTGAGGAGTTGGGCAGAGCTCCCTCAGACACACAGGTTGGAGAGAATCTCTCCTCTGGAGAGGGAGTATCCTTGACCCTGCCTGGGGGGCATAAGGACCTATCCCTGGCAACCAGGATGGAGGCTTCCAGCCCTGGAGGAGGGAGTCCTCTCGACCCTGGCTGCAGCAGGGTGAGCACCGAGGGTGGAGGGGTTGCCCCTGGAGGAGGGAGTCCCATTGACCCTGGCTGCAGTGGTGTGCGGAGCTCCCCAGGTACCCAGGGTGGAGGGGTCTGGCCCCTGGAGGGAGGAGACCCCTCAACCCTGCCTGCAGTGTGGCGTGCTGAGCTCCCCAGGTACACAGGGTAAAGGAGTTCCACCCCTGTAGGGGGAGTTCACTCAACCCTGGCTGCAGCAGCATGAGGAGCTCCCCCTGGCACCCAGGGTGGAGGCGTCTCGCCCCTGGAGGAAGGAATCACCTTGACATTGGCTGCAGTGGCTTGCGGAACTCCCACAGGGACCCTGGGTGGAGGGGTCTCCCCCTGGAGGGGGGAGTCCCCTCAAGCCTGGGTGCGGTGGAGGTGGCCTGCGGAGCACACCCTGGCACCCAGGTTGGAGGGGTCTCCATTTTGGAGGGAGTAGCACACTGAGCCTGGCTGCAGTGGCATCGAAAGCTACCTCTGGAACCTAGGTTGAGGTGTCACTCTCTAGAGGGTGGAGTATACTTGGCCCTGGCTTTAGCTGCATGTGGAGCACTCCTGGTCACCCAGATAGGGGGAGTCTCACCCCTGAGAAGGGAGTGCCTTTGAGCCTGGCTGTGGCAGCGTGGTGTGCTATCCCTGGCACCCAGCATGAAGGGGTCCTACCTCTGGAGAAGGCAGTCCTCTGGAGTCTGGCTGCAGCAACATGCTGAGCTTCCCCTGGCACCCAGGTTGGAGGGGGTCCTGCCATGGAAGGGGGAGTCCCCTAGACCTTGGCTGTGGCAGCAAGTGGAGATCCCTCACCCCCGCACCTAGGGTACAGGGGTCCCAACCTGGAGGGAGCTACCCCTGAAACCCAGGGTGGAAAAGCCTCCCACCTGGAGAGAGTAGTCCCCTTGAAACAGGCTGCAGCAGCATGGGGACCTCGCCCTGGCAACCCCTCGCCCCTGGAGGGAAAAGTCCCCTGGAGTCTGTCTGAAGTAGCAAGCAGAGCTTGCCCTGGCACCCAGGGTTTAGGGGCCTCCATTCTGGAGTGGGGAAGTCTCCTGGAAGCTGAGTGCAGTGGCCTGTGGAGCTCCCCCAATCACCCAGGATGGAGGGGTCTCGCCCCAGGAGAAGGGAGTTTCCTCCAGTCTGGCTACCCCAGCATGCACAGATTCTCTGGGCATGTACAGGTCACACCCATGGAGGGTGGATTGCCCTGGATCCTGGGTGCAGCAGCATGCAGACCTTACCTGGCATTCAGGGTGAAGGGGTCTCACCACTGGAGGAGGAAGTGCCATCGACCCTGATGCACCCAGGGTGGAGAGGACCCGACCCAGGAGGTAGGAGTACCCTAGACCCTGGATTCTGTGGCCTGTGGAACTCCCCCTGGGACCCAGGTAGGAGGAGTCTCGCCCCTGGAGAAGGGAATACCCTCCACCCTGGCTTCAGCAGCATGCTGAGCTCCCCCTGACACTCAGGGTGGAGGAGTCCTGCCCCTGGAGAAAGGCGTCCCATGGAGTCTGGTTGCAGTAGCATGAGGAGCTAGCCCTGGCACCCAGGGTATAGGGGCCTTGCGCCTGGAGTGGGGAAGTATCCTGGAGGCTGAGTGCAGTGGCCTGTGGAACTCTCTCAGTTACCCAGAGTGAGGGCTGTCATGTGTGGTGGGGGGAGTCCACTGAGCCAGGGTGCAGAATCATGCAGAACTCTCCCCTGGCACCCAGGGTGGAGGGGTCCCATCCCTGGAGGACAGAGTCTCCTCCAGTCTGGTTAGGGCAGCATGGAGAGATTCCCTAGGCACTTATGTTGGAGGGGACCCACACCTGGAAGAGGATGTCCCCTTGACATGGCTGCAGCAGTGTGCGGAGCTCCCTCTGGCACCCAGGTTGGAGGGGTCTCACTCCTAGAGGCAGGAGTCTCCTCAACCCTGGCTGCAGTGGCATTTGGAGCTTCCCTTGACACACAGGGTGAAGGGATCTCACCCTTTGAGGGAGGAGTCTCCTGGAGCCTTGTGCCACAGCCTGAAGAACTCCCCCTGCCACCCAGGGTCGAGGGGTCCCACCCCTGTAGAAGGGAATCTCCTGGAGTCTGGCTGCTGCAGCATGCAGAGTTCCCCAGGGCACCTATGGTGAAGGGGTCGCCCCTGGAGGGGAAGTCCCTTCCACCCTGGCTGAGGCAGCATGCTGAGCTCCCCCTGGCACCCATGGTGGAGGGGCCTCGCCCCTGGAGGGGGGGGTGACCTGGACACTGGGTGCATCAGCCTGCAGACCTCACCTGGCATTCAGGGTGGAGGAGTCTAGCCCCTGAAGAGGGGAGTGCACTCCACCCTAGCTGGGGCAGCATAATAACCTCCCTCAGGCACCCAGGGTGGAGGGGTCTCGCCCCTGGAAGAGGGAATCCCCTTGTGCCTGGATGCAGCAGCATGTGGAGCTCTCCCTGGCATGTGGAGCTCTCACCTGGAGGGGGGAGTCCCCTTGACCCTGGCTACTGCAGCATGTGGAGCTCCTTCCTGCACCTAGGGTGGAGGGGACCCCCCGTGGAGAGAGTTGTACCCTGGACCCTGGCTTCTGTGGCTTGTGGACCTCCTCCTGGGACCCAGGTTGAGGGGGTCTTGCCCCTGGAGAAGGGAGTGCCCTCGACCTGACCCTGGCTTCAGCAGAGTCCTGAGCTCTCCCTATCACCCAGGTAGAGGAACCCCGCCCCTGGAGAAGGATGTCCCCTGGAGTCTGGCTACAGCAGCATGTAGAGCTTCCCCCAGCACCCAAGATCAAGAGGTTTCACCCATGGAGGGGGGAGTTCAGTCGAACCTGGGTGCAGTGGCTTGCGGAGATCCCCCTGAAACCTGGGGTGAAGGGTTCTGGCTCCTGGAATGGGAAGTGCCCTCAAGACTGGCTGCTGTGGTGTGCAGGGCTTCCCCACCACCTAGGGTGGAGGGGTCTTGCCCCTGGAGGGGGGAGTCCTCTGGATCATGGCTGAGCTGAGTGCAGAGCACCCCCTACACCCAGGGTGGAGGTGTCTCCCCCTGGAGAGGAAAGTGCATTCAACCATGCCTGCAGTGGCGTGTGGAGCTCCCCCTGTCACCTAGGCTTTAGGGGTCTCCCCCCTGGATGGGGAATGCCCTAGATCCTGGCTGCAGCAGCCTGTTGCAGAGCTCCTTCTGGCAGAGTGGCAGGGTCCTGTCCCTTGAGAAGGGAGTCCCCTGGAGTCTGGCTGCTGCAGCAGCATACAGAGCTCCTCCCTCCACCTAGGGTGGAGGGGTCCCACCCCTTGATTGAGAAGTTCCCTAGACCAGGACTGCAGCAGCATATAGAGGTCTGTCCCTGGAGGAAAAAGTCCTCCAGAGCCTGTCTGCAGCAGCATGCAGAGCTCACCCTGGCATCCAGGGTATAGGGGTCTCGCCCCTGGAGTAGGGAAGTCTTCTGGAGGCTGGGTGCAGTGTCCTACCAAGCTCCCCCACTTACCCAGGGTGGAAGGGTTCTGCCCCTGGAGAAGGGAGTCTCCTCCAGTCTGGCTAGGGCATCATGCACAGATTCCCTGGACACTTAATTTGAAGGGGTACCATGCTTGGAAGGTGAAGTCCCCTCACCCGTGGCTGCAGCGGCATGTGGAGCTCCCCCTGGCACCCAGGTTGGAGGGTCTCGCCCCTGGAGGCAGGAGTCCACTCAACCCTGGCTGCACAGGAGTTTGGAGCTTCCCCTGACACCCAGGTTGAAGGGATCTCACCCCTTGAGGGAGGTATCTCCTAGAGCCTGTGTGCCACAGCCTGAGGAGCTCCCCCTGACACCCAGGGTGGAGAAGTCCCACCCCTGTAGAAGGGAATCTCCTGGAGTCTGGCTGCAGCAGTATGCAGAGCTCCTGCTGGCACCTAGGATGAAGGGATCCCACCCCTTGAGGGGGAAGTCCCTTTGGCCCTGGCTGCAGCAGAGTGCTGAGCTACCCCTGGCACCCAGGGTTGAGGGGTCTCACCCCTGGAGGTGGGGAGTGCCCTGGACCCTTGGTGTAGCAGCCTGCAGTCCTCACCTGGTATTCAGGTGGAGGGTTCTTGCCCCTTGTGGGAGAAAGTGCCATGGACCCTGGTTGCAACATGCAGAGCTCCTAGGGTGAAGGGGTCTTGCCCCTGGAGCAGAGAGTGCACTCCACTCTGGCAGGGAGGTTTAAGAAGCTCCCTCAGGCACACAGGGTGGAGGGGTCTAGCCCCTGGAAGAGGGAGTTCCCTTGAGCCTGGGGGCAGTGGCATGCAGAGCTCTCCCAGACACCCAGGTTGGAGGGGTATCTCACCTGGAGTGGGGAGTCCCTTGACCCTGGATGCTGCAGCCAGTGGAGCTCCTTGCTGCACCCAGGCTGCAGGGGACGCCCCTGGAGAACCTGGCTTCTGTGGCTTGTGTATCTCCCCCTGGGACCCAGGTTGGAGGGGACTCACCCCTGGAGAAGGGAGTGCCCTCGACCCTGGCTTCAGCAGCATGCTGAGCTCCCCTTGGCACCCAGGTGGAGGAGTCCCTCCCCTGAAGAAGAGTATACCCTGGAGTCTGGCTGCAGCAGCATGCAGAGCTCCCCCTAGCACCCAGGATGGAGAGGTTTGGCCCATGGAGGGGGGAGTCCCCTTGAGCCTGGGTGCAGTGGAGTGTAGATCTCCCCCTGGCCCCCAGGGTGAAGGGGTCTTGCCCTTGGAGAAGGAAGTCTTGTGGAATCTGGCTAAAGCAGCATATATTGCTCCCTCCTGCACCTAGGGTGGAGGGGCCCCACCCTTGGATGGAAGAGTACCCTAGACTCTGGTTGCAGCAGAGTTCAGAGCTCCGCCTGGAACTCAGGGTGAAGGGGTCTCGCCCTTGGAGTTGGGAGTGCCCTAGACACTGGGTGCAGCAGTTTAGGAGCTCCCCCAGGCACCCAGGTTAGAGGGGTCTCTTCCCTGGAGGGCAAAGTGTGCTCAATCCTGACTGCAGCAGAGTATGCAGCTCCTTCTGGCACCCAGGGTGGAAGGGTCCTGCCCCTGGAAAAGGGAGTCTTCTGGAGACTGGCTGCAGCAGCATGCTGAGCTCCCCCCTGCCCCTAGGGTGTAGGGATTCTGCCCCTGGCTGAGGATGGAGTGCTGTTGACCCTGGCTGCAGCATGCAGAGCTCCCCTGGCTACCACAGCAGAGGGGTCTCGCCCTTGGAGAGGTAAGTACCCTCCACCCTGGCTTCAGTGGAATGCTAAGCTACCCCAGGCACCTAGGGTGGAAAGGTCTCCCCCCTGAAGCAGGGCGTGCCCTTCACCCTGGCTGCAGCAGTGTGTTGATCTCCCTCTGGCTCCCAGGGTGGAGGTGTTTGGCCCCTAAAGTGGGGAGTGCCCTTGACCCTGGCTGCAGCAGCATGCAGAGCTCCAGCAGGCTCCCAGGGTGAAAGGTCTCGTCTCTAGAGTGGTAGTGCCCTCGGTCCTGGCTGGGGTGGCATATGGAGCTCCCCCTGGCACCCAGGGTGGAGGGTTCTCACTTCTGGAGGTGGATGTGTCCTCGACCCTGGCTTGGGAGCTTGTGGAGCTGCTTCTGTCACCTAGATTGGAGGAGTCTTGCCCATGGAGAAGGGAGTGCACTGGACCCTGGCTGCCTTGGTGTGCATAGCTCCCTCAGGCACAAAAAGGGAAGAGTCTTGCCCCAGGAGGCGGGAGTCACCTCCAGCTTGGCTGCAGTAGCATGGAGATCTCCCCCCACCCCAGCTTCCAGGTTAGACCGGTCTCCCTTCTGGAAAGGGGACTGCTCTGGACCCCGACTGCAGTGGCTTGTAGAGCTTTCCCAGCACCCATCGTGGAGGGGTCTCCAGCCTGGAGGTGAAAGTCTCCTCAACCCTCGCTGTGGCTGCTTGCTGAGTTCCCTCAGACACCAAGGGTGGAGGGGTCTCGCCCCTTGAGGGCGGAGTCCGGTATACCCTGGTTGCAGTGGCTTGTGGAGCTCCCCTGGCACCTAGGTTAGAAGGGTCTCCCGCCTGGAGGGGAAAGTGCCCTCAACCCTGGCTGCAGTGGCTTGTGGAGCTCCCATAGGAAACCAGGTTGGAGTTCTCTCTCCTCTGGAGGAGGGGAGTGCTCTCAACCCTGGCTGCAGCAGCAGGGTTGAGCTCCTCCTGGCTCTCAGGATGGAGGGGTCTCATCCGTGGAGCGGGTAGTGCCCTTGACCCTCGCTGCAGCAGCGTGCTGAGCTCCTCCTGTCTCCCAGGGTGGAGGGATCTCGCCCCTGGAGGGGGGAGTGTCCTCGAACCTGGCTGGGCGGCATATGGAGCTCCCTCTGGAACCCAGGGTTGAGGTGTCATGCTTCTAGAATGTGGAGTACCCTTGGCGCTGGCTGTAATGGCGTGTGGAGCTTCCCCTGGCACCCAGGGTGGAGGGGTCCCGCCCCTGGAGAAGGGAGTTCCCTGGAGTCTGGCTGCAGCAGCCTGCAGAGCTTCCCCCTGCACCTAGGGTGGAGGGGTCCTATCATTGGAGGGAGAATCCCCATGACCCTGGCTGCAGCAGTATGAGGAGCTCCCTCTGGCAAGAAGGGTGTAGGAGTCTTGCCCCTGGAGAGGGGAGTGCCCTCGACCCTGGCTAGGGCAGAATAAGGAGCTCCTCCTGGCACCCAGGGTGAAGAGGTATCACCCCTGGAGGCCGGAGTCCCCTGGACCCTGGCTTCAGGGTTGTGCAGAGTTACTCACAGAACCCAGGGTGGAGGGATCTTGCCCATGGAGGGGGAAGTCCCATCGACCCTGGCTGTGAAGGCTTGTGGAGTTCCCCTCCCTCCAGCACCCAGGGTGAAGGGGTCCTGCCCCTGGAGATGGGAATCCCCTCAAGTCTGGCTGAGACTTCGTGAAGAGCCCCACCCCCTGTACCTAGGGTGAAGGGGTCTTGCATCTGGATGGGGGAGTCTCCTCGAAACTGGCTGCAGCCGAGATGCAGCTCCCCGGGAACTAGGGTGGAGGGGTCTTGTCCCTGGAAGGGGGAGTCTCTTCAAGCTTGCCTGCAGCAGCATGCGGAGCTCGCCCTAGCACCAAAGGTATAGGGACCTCATCCTGCAGTGGGGAAGTCTCCTGGAGCATGGGTATTGCATCCTTCGGAGCTTCCCCAGTCACCCTGTGTGGAGGGCTCACATCCATGGAGGGTGGAGTCCACTTGAGCCTGGGTGCAGCATCCTGAGTAGCTCCCCCCTGCAGCCAGGGTGGAGGGATCCCGCCCCTGGAGAAAGGATTCTCCTCCAGTCTGGCTGAAGCAGCATGCAGAGCTCCCTTGGGCACCTAGGGTGGAAGAGTCTTGCCCCTGGAGGGGGAATACCCTCCACCCTGACTGCAGAAGCGTGCTGACCTCCCCCTGGCACCCAGGTTGGAGGGATCCTGCCATTGAAGGATCCAGACCCCTCGACCCTGGCTGCGATGAGAGTCCCCTTGAATCTGCTTCAGCATTGTGCAGAGCTCCCCTCCACACCTAGGGTGAAGGGGTCCCACCCTGGAGGAGAAAGTGCCTTCCACCCTGGCTGGGGCGGCATAAGGAGCTCCCCCTGGCACTCAGGGTCGAGGGGTCTCGCCTCTGGAGGCAGGAATTTCCTAAAGCCTGGCTGCAGTGTCATGCGGAGATCACCCTGACACCCAGGATGGAGAGCACTTGGCCCTTGAGGGGGGGGAGTCTCCTGGAGCCGGGGAGCAGCAGCCTGTGGATCTTCCCTCTGGCACCCAGGGTGGAGGGGTCCTGCACCTGTAAAAGGGAGTCTGGCTGAGGCAGCATACAGAGCTCCCCAGGGTACCTAGGGTGAAGGGATCCCACCCCTGGCTGAAGCAGCTGTGGAACTACCCCAGGCACTCAGGGTTGAGGGGATCCCACCTCAGGAGAATGGAGTCCCCTGGAGTCCAGATGCAGCAGGTTGAAGAGCTTCCCCCTGCACCTAGGGTGTTGGGGTCCCGCTGCTGGGGGGAGGAGTCCCATCAACCCTGGCTGCTGCAGTGTGCAGAGCTCCCCCTGGCACACAGGGTATAGGAGCCTCGCCCCTGGAATGGGGAAGTCTCCTGGAGCCTGGGTGTGGTTGTCTGCAGAGCTACCCCAGTCACCCAGGGTGCAGGAGTCTCATTCTTGGAGGGGTAGTCCACTTGAGCCTGGGTGCAGAATCATGCAGAGCTCCCCACTTGCACCCAGGGCGGAGGGGTCCCGCCCCCGAAGAAGGGAGTCTTCTCCAATATGGCTGCGGCAGCATGCAGAGCTCCCTCAGGAACCTAGGTGGCATGGGTCTTGCCCCTGGACAGGCGGCATGGAGAGATCCCCCAGGCACTTAGGTTGGACTGTTCCCGCCTCTGGAGGGGGAATTCCCCTGGACTCTGACTGCAGCTGCATGCACAGCTCCCCTGGGCATGGGCATTAAGGGTGGAGCCATCAACACCCTGGAGGGTAAAGTGACCTCAACCCTGGCTGAAGTGGCATGCAGAGCTCTCCCTGGCACGCAAGTTGGAAGCATTTCCCCCAGAGTGCCCTAGATCCTGGCTGCAGAAGCCAGCGGAGCTCCTTCTGGCACCCAGGGTGGAAGAGTCCCGCCCCTGGAGAAGGGAGTCCCCGTGAGTCTGGCTGCACCAGTGTGAAAAGCTCGCCCCTGCACCTAGGGTGGAGGGTTCCCACCCCTGGAGGGAGGAGTCCCCTGGACCCTGGCTGCATGTGGAACTACCCCAAGCAACCAGGGTGGAGGAGTCTCGCATCTGAAGCGGGGAATCCGATTGACCCTGGCTGCTGTGGCGTTTGGGCTCCCCGGAACCCAGGGTGGAAGGGTCTTGCCCCGAAGGGAGGACTCCCCTCAACTCTGGCTGCAGCTGCGTGTGGAGCTCCCCCTAACACCAAGGGTGGAGGGGTCTCACCCCTTGAAGGGGGAGTCTCTTCCAGCCTGGGTGCCATGGCCTGCTGAGCTCCACCCTGGCATCCAGAGTGGAGAAGTCCTGCCCCTGTAGAAGGGAGTCCCCTCAAGTCTGACTGCGGAATCATGCAGAACTCCCCCAGGCACCCAGGGTGGAGGGGTTTTGCCCCTGGAGGCGGGGATTCTCCTTGAACCTTGGTGCAGTGGCATATGGAGCTCTCCACAGAACCCAGGGTGGAGGCGTATCATGCCTGAGGGGGCTTCCCCTCTAGCCTGGGTGCAGAGGCATGCAGAGCTGGCCCCTGGAGGAAGTAGTGGCCTGGGCCCTGGCTGCAGCAGCATGCAGAGCTCTCCCTGGCACCCACGGTGGAGAGGTCTCACCCCTGGAGTGGGGAGTGCCCTCCACCTGGTTGAAGGTTTGCTCAGCTCCCAAGGAACCCAGGTTTTAGTAGTCTTACTCCTGGAGGGGGGAATCCCCTCGAGCCTGGCTGCCTTGGTGTGCAGAGCTCCCCCAGGCACCCAAATAGTAGGGGTCATGCCCCAGGATTTGGGAATCCCCTAAACCCTGGCTGCAGCACTGTTTGGGGCTCCCACTGGTCCTCAGGGTGGAGGGGTCAGGCCCCTTTGGGGCAGAAGTCTCTTGGAGCCTGGGTGCAGCAGCCTGAGGAGTTCACCCCAGCACCCAGGGTGGAGGGGTCTCGCCCCTGGAGGGAGGAGTCCACTGGAGTCTAGCTGCAGTGGCATGCTGAGCTCCCTCCCACCCCCCGTGCGCAGGGTGGAGGGGTCTTGCACCTTGAGGGGGGAGTTTCCTTGAGCCTGGGTGCTGCATCCTGTGGAGCTCCCCCTGACACCCAGGGTGACAGGGTCCCCTTACCGGGGAAAGGATTCTCCTAGAGTCAGCCTGCAGCACCATGCAGAGCTCCCCCTGGCATCAAGGGTGGAGGGGTCATGACCCTGGAGAGGGGAGTCCTCTGTAATTTGGGTGAAGCATCCTGAGGAGCTCCCTCTGGTACCCAGGATGGCAGGGTTCCTTTCTGAGACCCCTCCACTGTGGTAGCTCTCCCTAGCACACAGGGTGATGGGGTCTCACACATATAAGGGGGATTGCCCTGGACCCTGGCTTGGTGGGAGTAAGGAGCTCCTCCCTGCACCCAGGGTGGAGGAGTCTGGCACCTGGAGGAGGGAGTCCCCTGGACCCTGGCTGCGGCTGCGTGTAGAAATCCCCCCACAGAGGTCTTGCCCCTGGAGGGGGGACTGCCCTTGACCCTGGCAGGGGCAGAGTAAGAAGCTCCTCTGGGCATCCAGGGTGGAGGGTTCTCTCCCCTGGAGAAGGGAGTGCCCTCGACTCTGGCTGGGGTGGAGTAAGGACCTCCTTCAGGCACCCAGGGTGTAGGGGTCCTGCTCCTGAGATGGGAGTCCCCTGGAGTCGGGTTTCGGAGGTATGCAGAGCTCCCCCTGGCACCCAGGGAAGATGGGTCTCACCCCTAGAGTGGGAGTCCCCTTGAACCTGGCTGCAGCAGCTGGGAAGCTCCCCCTGACACCCAAGGTGGAGGGGTCTCGCCCCTGGAGTAGGAAGTGTCCTTGATCCTGGAAGCCAAGGCCTGCAGAGCTCCCCCCAGCACCCAGGGTGGTGGAGTCCCGCACCTCTAGAAAAGAGTCCCCTCAAGTTTGGCTGCGGCAGGATGCAGAGCTCTGCACTCCAGAGCACCTAAGGTGGAGGGGTACCCCCCCCCCCCTAGAGGCGGGAGTCCACTGGAACTTGGTTGAGCAGCTGGGAAGCAACCCAGGGCAGCCAGGGTGGAGGGGTCTCACCCCTGGAGGGTGGAGTCCAGTCAAGCCTAGGTGCAGTGGCATGCGGAGCTCCCCCCACCCCTGCCGGGCAACCTAGATGGAGGGGTCTCAGGCCTGGAAGGGAGAATTCTTTGGAACCTGGGTGCGACAGCATGAGGAGCTCCCCCAGGTATCTAGAGTGGAGAGGTCCTGCCGCTGGAGCTGCGATTCCCCTTGACCCTGGCTGCAGTGGCATGTGGAGTGACCTCAGGCACCCAGGGTAGAGGGTTCTCATGCCTGAGGGGGGGAGTTCCCTCAAGCCTGGGTGGTGCAGCAGCATGAGGAGCTCCTCCAGGCACCTAGTGGAGGGATTTCGCCATTGATGTGGGGATTCCACTTGACCCTGGCTGTAGTGTCATGTGGAGTGACCTCAGGCACTCAGGATGAAGGGATCTTGCCCCTGGAGGGGTGAGTTCCCTCCAGCCTGGCTGCAGCTGTGTGCTGAGCTCCCCCAACACCCAGGGTGGAGGGCTCTCGCCCATGGAGAGGGAAGACCACTCGACCCTTGCTGCAGTGGCTTATGAGGCTCCTCAGGTACCTAGTTTGGAGGGTTCTCGCTCCTGGAGAAGGGAGTGCCCTGGACCCTGGCTGCAGCAGCTTGCAGAGCTCCTTCCAGCACCACTGAAGATGGAGAGGTCTCCACCCTGGATGCAGGAGTCCTATCACCATGGCTGCAGGCATGCTGAGCTCCCCTGCAACCCAGGATAGAGGGGTCTTGCCCCTGGAGGGGAAAGTCTCCTCAACCCTGGCTGCAGCAGTGTGAGGAGCTCCCCTGGCACCCAGGGTAGAGGGTTCTAGCCCCTGGAGGGGGGAATCTCCTGGAGCCATGGTGCAGCACCCTGTGGATCTCATCCTGGCACCCAGGTTGGAGGGGTCTTGCTTCTGGAGGGAGGAATCCCAACAAGCTTGGCTGGGGCAGCATTCGGATCTCCCCAGGCCACCCAAGGTGGAGGAGTGTTGCCTCTGGAGCTGGTAGTACCCTTGAACATGGCTTGGGCAGAGTATGGGGCTCCTCCCCTGCACCAAGGGTGGAGGTATCTCCCCCCTTTAGGTGGGAGTCTCCTTGCCCCTGGGTGCCGCGGCCTGCAGAGCTTCCCCTGGCACCCAGAGTGGTGGGGTCCTGCACCTCTAGAAGGAAGTTCCCTGGAGTCTGGCTGCTGCAACATGCAGAACTTCAAAGGTCACCTAGGGTGGAGGGGTACGGCCCCAAGAAGGGGGAGTCCACTGGATCCTGGTTGAGCAGCTGCGGAGCAGGCACCCAGGGTGGAGGAGTCTCGCCCCCGGAGGGGGAGTCTCCTGAAGCCTCGGTGCAGCAGCTTGTGGAGCTCCACCCAGTATCCTAGGTGGAGATGTCTCCCGCCTGTAGGAGGGAGTCCCCTCCAGCGTGCATGCAGCGGTGTGGGGAGCTCCCCCAGGCACCTAGGGTGGAGGGTTTCCGCCCCTGGAGAGAGGAGTCCCCTTGACCCTGGCTGCTGCTCACTTGGGCACCCAGGGTGGAAGGTCTCATCCCTAGAGGGTGGAGTGCCCTCAAAACTGGCTGCCGCAGCCTGCAGAGCTCCCCCAGCACCAAGGTTGGAGGGGTCTCCACTCTGGAGGGGGCAGTGCCCTCCACCCTGGCTGTAGGCGTGCTGACATGCTCGCCCCATAACCCAGGTTGGAGGGGTCTCGCCCCTGGAGGGGAAATTCCCCTTAAACCTGGTGCAGCTGCGTGAGGAGCTCCACTGGCACCAGGGTGGAGGGGTCTCGCCCCTTGAGGGGGGAATCTCCTTGGTGGAAATGGGAGTCCCCTCCACCCTGGCTGCAGTGGTGTATGGAGCTCCCCTAGGCACCCAGGGTGGAGTGGTCCTGCACCTGGAGAAGGGGGTGCCCTTGACCCTGGCTGGGGCAGAGTAAGGAGCTCCTCCAGACACCCCTGGATAGGGGAGTCCCCTCACCCTGGATGCAGTGGCATATGAAGCTCCCCCAGGACCCTAGGATAGAGGGGTCACCCTCCTAGAGGGGAGCAATCCTCTCCACCATGGCTAGAGCAGCTTTCGGAGTGACCCCCAGCACCCAGGGTGGAGGGATCTCCCACTTGGAGGGGGGGAGTGTTCTCAACCCTGGCTGGAGTAGAGTAAGGAGCTCCTGCAGGCACCCATTGTGGAAGGGTATTGCCCCTGGGGTTGGGAGTCCCCTGGACCCTGGCTGCAGGGAGGGCGGAGCTCCCTCCAGAACCAAGGGTGGAGGGGTCTCAACCCTGGAGGGGGCAGTCTCCTCTACCGTGGCTGCAGCGGCTCGGGAGCTCCCGGAGCACCCAGGTCTAGGGGTCTCCCCCTTGAGGGGAAAGTACCCTCAACCCTGGCTGCTGTGGCTTGCAGAGCTCCCCCAAGTTGAAAGGGCCTCTCCCTTTGAGGGGAGAGAGCCCTAGACCAGGCTGCAGTAGCATGCAGAGCTCCTTCCTGCACCCAGGGTGGAAGGGTCTCCCACCTGAAGGGGCGAGTCTCCTGGACCCTGGCTGCAGTGGCCTGTGGTGCTCCCCCAGGCTTCTAGGGTGGAAGGGTCTCGCCCTTGTAGGGGGAAGTTCCCTTGACCCTGGCTTCAGTGGCATGCAGAGCGACCCCCAGCACCTATGATGGAAATGTCTCGCCCCTGTGGGTGTGTGTGGGGGGGAGTCCCATGGACCCTGGCTGAGGCTAAGTGTGGAGAGCTTCCCCTGTCACCCAGGGTGGAGTGGTCTCCCCTTTGCAGGGGGGGGGAGTGCAATGGACCCTGACTATGGAGGCCTGTGGAGCTCCCCCTGGCATCAAGGGTTGAGGGGTATCACCCCTAGAGGGCGGAGTGCCCTCCAACCTGGCTGCAGCAGCATGCAGAGCTCCCTAGGCTTCCAGGGTGGAGAGGTGTCATGCCTGGAGGGGGGAGTCCCATGGAGCCTGGGATCAGCAGCTCATGGAGCTCCTCAGGCAGCTAGGGAGAAGGGGTCCCACCAATGGAAGGGGGATTCCTTTTGATCCTAGCTGAAGCAGCATGCAGAGCCAACCCCAGCACCCAGTTTGGTGGAGTCTCCCTTATGGAGGGGAAAATGCCCTCAACCCTGGCTGCAGTGGCATGCTGAGTTCCCCTTGGCACTCAAGTTGGAGGGTCTCGCCCCTGGAGGGTGTGTCTCCTTGACTCTGGCTGCCATGGTGTGTGGAGCTCCCCCAGGCGCCTAGGGTGGAGGAGTCATTCCCCTGTAGGGGGGAGTGCCCTGGACCTTGGCGGCAGCAGCGTGGGGTGCTTCCCGAAGCTCCCAGGGTGGAGGGGTCCTGCTCCTGGAGGAGGGAGTTCCCTGGACCCTGGCTCAGGTGGCATATGGACCTTCCCCCAACAGCATCCAGGGTGGAGGGATATCCCTCTGGAGCGGGGAGTCCTTTAGACCCTAGGTGTGGCGGCATGCCCAGCTTTTCTGGGCACACAGGTTGGAGGGGTCTCCCCCATAGAGGGGAAAGTGCCCTCAACCCTGGCTGCAGTGGCATGCTGAGCTCCCCCTGGCACCCAGGTTGGAGGGTCTCACCCCTGGAGTGGGAAGTCTCCTGGACCTGGGTGCGGTGGCATTCAGAGATTCTCCCCCTCCCCGCACCCAGCGTGGACGGGTCTTACTCCTGAAAGGGGGAGTCTTCTCGAGTCTGGGTGCAGAGGCATGAGGAGCTCCCCCAGCACCCATGGTGGAGGGGTCTCGCCCTGAAAGGGGAGTGCCCTCAACTCTGGCTGCAGCATGTAGAGCTCACCTGGCTCCGATGGTAGAGGAGTCTTGCCTCTGGAGGGGGGAGTGGCCTCCACCCAGGCTGGGGCAGCATAGGAAACTTCCCCTGGCACCCAGGTTGGAGGGATCTTACCCATGGCGGGGGTATTCCACTCAATTCTTACTGAAGGGGCTGCGGAGTGACCCCAGGCACCCAGGGTGTAGGAGTCTTGCCCCTGGAGCGGGGAGTGCCCTCGACTTTGGCTGTGACAGTGTGTGGAGCTCTCCCCTGCACCCAGGGTGGAAGGGTTTGGTTCTTGGAGGAGAAAGTGCCCTTCATCCAGGCAGGGCGATGTATGAAGCTCCCCCTGGCACCCAGGGTGAAGGGGCCTTCCTCCAGGAGAGGGAATGCCCTCAACCCTGGCTGGGGCTGCATGCGGAGGTCCCCCTGACACCCAGGGTGGAGGGATCTCGCCCCTTGAGGGGGAATCTCCTGGAGCCTGGGTGTCGCAGCCTGCGGAGCTCCCACCCTGCACCCAGGGTGGAGGGGTCCCGCACTTGTAGAGGGAGTCCCCTTGAATCTGGCTGTGGCAGCATCTAGAGCTCTCCAAGTCGCCTAGGGTGAGGAGGTTTCATTTAGCCCCTAGATGTGGGAGTCCACTGGATCCTGGATGAAGTGGCTGTGGAGGGACCCCAGGCGCCCAGGGTGGAGGGGTCTAGCCCTAGGAGGAGGGAGTCCCCTGAAGCCTTGGTGAAGCTGCCTGAGGAGCTCCCCCCTTCACCCAGGGTGGAGGGGTCTCAAGTCTGGAGCAAGGAGTCCCCTCCAGCCTGGTTGCAGCTGCCTTGGGAGCTCTTCCAGGCAACTAGGATGGAGAGGTCCCTTCCCAGGAGGGGGCATTCCCCTGGACTCTGGGTGCAGTGGCAGCATACTGAGCGATCCCAGGCACCCAGGGTGGAGGGGTCTACCCCCTAGAGGGGAAAGTGCCCTCTACCCTGGCTGCAGTGGTGTGTGGAGCTCCCCCTTGCACCCAGGTTGGAGGGGTCTTCCCCCTGGAAGGGGAGTACCCTGGATCCTTACTGCAGCAGTGTGTGGAGCTCCTTCAGGCACCCAGGGTGGAGGGATCCCGCCCCTGGAGGAGAAAGTGCCCTCCACCCTGGCTGGGGCAGCGAATGGATCCCCCACCGCACCCAAATTGGAGGGGTTTTGCACCTTGAGGGGGGAGTCTCAGAGCTTGGGTACCAGATGGCATGAGGAGCTTCCTCAGCCCCCTAACCAGGGTGGATGGGTCCTGCAACTGGAGAATGGAGTCCCCTCAACCCTGGCTGAAGTGGCTGCAGAGCAATTCCTGGCACCCAGGGTGGAGGGGTTCTGCTGTGCAACCAGCACACTAGCTTCATACTAGAGGTTCCAAACACAGAAGTTAACTAGTGAGATCAAAATAAAGACACATAAAACTCAATTTACCTTTTTCTTGCCCAGCTCAGAGATGGATTCTCCTGGCTCATGCCTGGAGCCACCTGGCAGTAGTGAGGTTTACACAAGAGACCAGCAGGGGAGAGGAAGAAGCACACCAGAGAGTGGGCTTTTATTGGGGAACAAAAAATTCAGGGGAAATTCCATCCAATGAAGGTGGAGGGAGACAGCATTCCAAAGTCAGGGTCAGTGATTGGTTTCCAGGTCAATGGTCAGCCACACCCCCACATGGACAAGCCCTTGCACCTGGAAAGGGTGGGGAAAGCTCTGTTGCAGCTGGTCTGAGCGCCTCACACCCAATCAGGGAGGTATCTAGTCAGATGTGAGAATGGCTTCCCACAGGGGCCTCCAGCCTGGAGGGGAGTCCCCTGGAGCCTGGCTGTGGCAGCATGCAGAGCTTGCACTGGCACCTAGGTTGGTAGGGTCCCGCCCCTGAGGGGGAGCATCCCCTCGACCCTGGCTGCAGCAGAGTGTGGGGCTTCCCCTGGCACTCAGGTTGGAGGAGTCTCCCCCCTGGAGATGGGAGTCCCTTCAATCCTGGCTGCAGTGGTGTTTGGAGCTCCCCCAGGCACCCAGGGTGGAGGGGTCTCGCACCTGGAGAAGAGAGTGTCCTGGACCCTGGGTGCAGCAACCTGCATACCTCACTAGGCATTCAGGGTGGAGGGGTCTCCCCCCTGGAGGGGGAAGTGCCATTGATCCTGGCTGCAGCACAAAGAGCTCCCCTGGCTCCCAGGATGAAGGGGTCTTGCTCCTGGACTGGGCTGTAAACTCCACCAATGCTGGGATAACATAATAAGCTCCCTCAGGCAACCAAGGTGGAGAGGTCTCGCCCATGGAACAGGGAGTCCCCTCGAGCCTGGGTGTAGCGGCATGTGGAAGCTCTCCCTGGCACCCAGGTTAGAAGGGTTTCTCACCTGGAGGAGGGTGTCCCCTTGACCCTGGCTACTGCAGCATGTGGAGCTCCTTCCTGCACCCAGGGTGGAGGAGTCCTGCCCTTGGAGAGGAGCAACCCCTGGACTCTGGCTGCAGCAGCATGCAGAGCTCCTGCCCCAGCACCCAGGGTATGCCGCAGTCCGGCTGCAGCAAAATAAGTATCAACGTACACAAGTTGTTCGTCACCCCCCATTATTTTGCTGCAACCAGAATGCAGCAAGGGTAGAGAGGTTTCGCCTGTGGAAGTGGGAGTACTCTTGAGCCTGGGAGCAGCGGCGTGCAGAGTTCCTCCTGGCACCCAGGGGTCTCACCCATGGAGCAGGGCGTGCAGGGCTCCCTCACCACCCAGGGTGGAGGGGTCTTGCCCCTGGAGGGAACAGTCCCCTCAACCCTGGCTGCAGTGGCTTTCAGAGAGACCCCAGGCACCCTGGCTGGACGGGAGTCTAGCTTCTGGAATGGGGAGTCCACCGAACATGGTTGCAGCTGGGTGTGGAGCTGCCCCCAACACCCAGGGTGGGGATGTTTCCCCCTGGAGGGGAAAGTGCCCTCAACCCTGCCTACAGTGGTGTGGGGAGCTCGCCCTGGCACCCAGGATTGAGGGGTCTCTACCCTGGAAGGGAGAATGACCTAGATCCTGGCTGCAGCAGCATGATGTGGAGCTCTTTCTGGCACCCAGTTTGAAGGGGTCCCGCCCCTGAAGAAGGAAGTCCCCTGGTGTCTGGCTGCAGCATCATAGAGTTCCACCCTGCACCTAGGGTGGAGTGGTCCTGCCTGGACAGAGGAGTCCCTTAGACCCTGGCTGCAATAGCCTGCAGAGCTCTGCCTGGAACCAAGGGTGGAGAGTTCTCACCCCTGGAGGGGGGAGTCTACTTGACCCTGCTGCAGCATCCTACGGAGCTCATGCCTGGCACCCAGGGTGGAGGGGTCCTACCCCTGGAGAAGTGAGTCTCCTCCAGTCTGGATGTGGCCTCATGCAGAGTGCCCCCTGCACCTAAGCTGAAGGAGTCTCGCCCTTGGAAGGGGGAGTACTCTGTACCCTGGATGTAGTGGCATGTGGAGCTCCATCTGGCACCCAGGTTGGAGGGGTCTCACCCCTGGAGAAGAAAGTGCCTTCCACACTGGCTGCAGCAGCTTGCTGAACTCCCCTTGGCACCCAGGGTGAAGGGGTCCCGCCATTGGAGAAGGGAATCCCCTGGAGTCTGGCTGCAGCAGCATGCAGAGCTCCCCATTGCACCTAGGATGGAGGGGTCCAGTGATTGGAGGAGGGAGACCCCTTTGACCCTGGAGGCATCTGCGTGTGGAGCTTCCCTGGCACCCAGGGTGGAGGATTGTCACCCTTGGATGGGGGATTCCCTGGAGCCCAGGTGCAGCAGCGTGAGGAGCTTCCCCCTGCACCCAAGGTGGAAGGGTATCTCCCCTAGAGTAGGGAGGGCCCTAGGCCCTGGCTGCAGCAGCGTGCAGAGCAACCCCCAGCACCCAGGGTTCAGGGGTCTCGCCACTGAAGTCCACTGAGCCTGGGTGCAGAATCATATGGAACTCCCCTCTGGCACCCAGGGTGGAGGAGTCTGCCCCTGGAGAAGAGAGTCTTCTCCAGTCTGGCTAGGCAGCATGCACAGATTCCCTGGGCACATAGGTTGGAGGGGTCCCTTGCCTGGAGGGGGAATCCTTTGGACCCTGGATGCAGCAGCGTGCTGAGCTCCCCCTGGCATCCTGGTGAAGGGGTCTCTCCCCTGGACCCTGGAGGGGGAAGTGCCATGGACCCTGGCTGCAGCATGCAGAGATCCCCTGGCTCCCAGTGTGAAGGGGTCTTGTCCCTGGACACCTGTTTTCACTCCATCGTGGCTTGGATGATGTAAGAAGCTCCCTCAGGCAACCAGGGTGGAGGAGTCTCACTCCTGGAACAGGGAGTCCCCTGGAGCCTGGAAGCAGGGGCATGCGGAAGCTCTCCCTGGCTTTCTCAACTGGAGGAGGGAATTCCCTTGACCCTGGCTACTGCAGCATGTGGAGCTCCTTCCTGCACCCAGGGTGGAGGGGACCTGCCCCTGGAGGGAGAAGTACCCTGCACCCTGGTTTCTGTGGTGTGTGGACCTCCGCCTGGGACCCAGGTAAGAGGGGTCTCAAACCTAGAGAAGAGAGTGCCCTTGACCCTGGATTCAGCAGCATGCTGAGCTTACCCTGGCACCCAGGGTGGAAGAGTCCTGCCCCTGGAGAAGGGTGTCCCCTGGAGTCTGGCTGCAGCAGCATACAGAGGTCCCCCTATCCCCCAGGGTGGAGAGGTTTTGCCCATGGAAGGGGGAGTCCCTTGGAGCCTGGTTGCAGCATGTGTGGGTCTCCCTAGGGCACCGGGTGAAAGAATCTTGTCCCTGGTGCCCGGAGTGCCCTGGACCCTGGCTGCAATGGCGTGCAGAGCTCTCCCATCACTCAGGGTTGAGGGGTCTCACCCCTGGACGAGGGAGTCCACTGGACCCCGGCTGCAGTGATATGTGGAGTGATTCCCAGGCACTGAAGTTGGAGGGGGTCTTGCCACTGGAGGGGTAGTCCCCATAACCCTGGCAGCAGCAACATGCGGAGCTCCCCTCAAACCCAGAGTGGAGGGGTCTCGCCCCTTGATGGGGGAGTCTTCTAGAGCCTGGGTGCAGTGGCCTTTAGAGCACACCCTGCCATCCAGGATGGAGGAGTCTCTCTGCTGGAGGAGAAAGTCCCCTCAGCCTGGCAACCAGGGTGAAGGGGTCTCACCCCTGGAGGGGGGAGTACCCTGGAATCTGGCTTGGGAAGAATAAGGAGCTCCTCAAGGCACCTACAGTGATTGCTGAGCTGCTCCAATCACCCAGGGTGAAGGGGTCTCGCCCCTGGAGGGGGGAGTACACTCCAATCTGGCTTGGGAAGAATAAGGAGCTCCTCCAGGCACCTACAGTGGAGGTGTATCGCCCCTGGAGGGGGGAGTCCCCTCCACCCTGGCTACAGCAGTATGCTGAGCTACACCAAGCACTCAGGGCAGAGAGGTCTAGCCCCTGTAGAGGGGAGTGCCCCAGACCCCGGCTGGGGCGGAGTAAGGAGCTCATTCAAGCACCCAGGGAGGAGGGGTCATGCCATGGAGGGGGGAGTCCCCTCAACTCTGGATGAAGCTGTGTGTGGAGCTACCCCTGGCACCCAAGGTTGAGGAGACTCACCCCTTGAGAGGAGAGTTTCCTGGAGACTGGGAGTAGCGGCCTGTGGAGCTACCCCGGGGCACCCAGGGTGAAGGGGTCTAGCTCTTGGAGGGGGGAGTCCCCTCGAGCCTGGATGAAGCATCATGTGGAGCTCCCACCAGCACCCAGAGTGGCAGGGCCCCATTTTTGGAGAAGGCAGTACCCTCCAGCCAAGGTTCAGCAGCTGTGTGGAGATCTCCCCTGTACACACGTTTGAGGGGTTTCACCCCTAGAAGGGGAAGTCTCCTCGACCCTGGCTGCAGCAGTGTGTGGAGCTCCACCATGAAAGCACCCAGGGTAGAGGGGTCTCCCCTGGAGAGGGGAGTGCCCTCAACCCTGGGTGCAGCAGCATGCAAAGCTCCCCTTGGCAGCCAGGGTGAAGTGATCCCAACCCTGGAGATGGGAATCCCCTTGAGGCTGGCTGCAGATGACTGAGGAGCTTCCCCTGGCACACAGGTTGGAGTCTTCTCACCCCTGGAGAAGGGAGTGCCCTAGGCCCTGGCTGCATCAGCATGAGTAGCTCCCCCCTTCTCCCAGGGTGGAGGGGTCTCACTCCTGGAGGAGGGAGTCCCTTCCACTCTGGCTGCAGCAGCTTGTGGAGCTCCCTACCTCAGGCACCAAGGGTGGGGGGAGGTCTTGCCCCTGGAAGAGGGAGTGCCCTTGACCCTGACTGGGGCAGAGTAGGGAGCTCCTCTGGGCACACAGGCTGGATGGGTCAACCTCCTGAATGGGGGAGTCCCGTGGACCCTGGCTGCAGTGGTGTGTGGAGCTACCCCAGGCACCCAGGTGGGAGGGGTCTCACCCCTGGATTTGGGAGTGCCCTTGACCCTGGCTAAGGCAGAGTAAGGAGCTCCCCTCAGCATGCAGAGTGGAGGGATCTTGCACCTAGATGGGGGAGTCCCTTCCACCCTGGCTACAGTGGTGTGCGGTGTGCAGTGTGCAGAGCTACCCCTGGCACCCAAGGTGGAGCAGTCTCAGGGCAGGGGCGGGGAGTACCCTGAAATCTGGCTTAGGCAGAGTAAGGGCCTCCTCCTGGAACCCAGCATGGGGGTGTCAGGCCCTGGATGGGAGAGTCCCTTTGAACCTGGCTCCAGCAGTGTGCGGAGCTCCCCCTGACACCCAGGTTGGAGGGGTCTTCTCCCTGAAGGGGAGAGTCCCTTGGAGCTTGGGTGCGGCTGCATGCAGAGCTACCCCCAACATCCAAGGTGCAGGGGTCTAACCCATGAAGGGTAAAGTGCCCTCAATCCTGGCTGCAGTGGTGTGGAGCTCACCCTGGTACCCAGGTTGGAGGGTTTTCCCCCCTAGAGGGGGGGGCCCTCCATCTTGGCTGCAGCAGCATGTGGAGCTCCTTCAGGCACCCAGGGTGGAGGGGTCCTGCAGAGCTCCCCCCTGCACCTAGAGAGGAAGGGTCCCGCCCCTGGAGGAGAAAGTGCCCTCCACCCTGGCTGGGGCAACAAATGGAGCTCCCCCCAGCAAGGATGGAGGGCTTTCACCCCTTGAGGGAGGAGTCTCCTCTAGCTTGGGTGCCTTGGCCTGTGAAGCACCCCCTTGGCACCCAGGGTGGAGAGGTCTGCCCCTGGAGAAGGGAGTCCCCTCAACCCTGGCTGAAACAGCTGCTGAGGGACCCCAGGCACTCAGGGTGGAGGGGTCTCGAGCCTGGAGGGAGAAGTGCCCTTGCAGAGCTTGTGCTGGCACCTAGGTTGGAGGGGTCCTGCCCTGGATGGGGAAGTCCCCTCGACCCTTGCTGAAGTGGCATGCAGAGCTGCCGCAGCCCGGCTGCAGCAAAATAACTGGGGGGGGGGGGTGTGACGAACAACTTGTGTAGATTGATACAGCAGGAGTAGGAGCCGTTTATTGTAGGACCAGAGCAATATTTATACATTCCACACAGCTTATCTTAATTAGCATAAACTAGATACAGCAGTCAACCAATAAGGAATCTCTACACTTAATGGCTTGCTTTTGTTACTTCTCAAACCACTCCCTCTGGCATTTTGCCAGGCACCATCCAGACTTGTTTATGAACTCTAACATTTCTCTGGCAAAATGCCAGGCGCCATAATGACTTGTTTACAGACTCTAACACAGAGCTACCACCAGCACCCGGGTGGAGGGGTCTCGCCCCTGGAGTGGGGAGTGCCCTTGACCCTGGCTGAGGTGAAGTAAGGAGCTCCTCCAGGCACCCAGTGTGGAGGGGTATAGCCCCTGGAGGGGCGAGTCCCCTCGACCCTGGCTGCAGGGTCTTTGTAGCTCCCTTTGGCAGCAAGGGTGGAGGAGTCTTGCCCCTAGAGGGGAGAATCTCCTCGACCCTGGCTGCAGTGGCTTGCTTAGCTCCCTTGGCACCCAGGTCTAGAGGTCTCACTCCTGGAGGGGAAAGTACCCTCAACCCTGGCTGCTGTGGCGTGCAGAGCACCCTTGGCACCCAGGTTGGAGAGGCCTTTCCCTTTGAGGGCAGAGTGCCCTAGACCCTGGCTGCAGCAGCATGCAGAGCTCCTTCCTGCACCCAGGGTGGAGGGGTCCTGTCCCTAGAGAAGGGTATCTCCTTGAGCCTGGCTACAGCAACATGCAGAGCTCCCCCCTGCACCTAGGGTGGAGGGGTCTGGCCCCTGGAGGGAGGAGTCCCTTCAACCAAACCTGCAGCTGCATGAGGAGCTCCCCAGACACCCAGGATGGAGAGGTCTACCTGGAGGGAAAAGTGCCCTCAATCCTGGCTGCAGTGGCGTGCGGAGCTCCTTCAGGCACCCAGGGTGGAGGGGTCCCGACCCTGGAGAAGGGAGTCCCCTGGAGTCTTGCTGCAGCAGCATGCAGAGCTCCCCGCTACACCTAGAGAGGAGGGATCTGGCCCCTGGAGGAGAAAGTGCCCTCCACCCTGGCTGGGGTGACGAATGGAGCTCCCCCTGGCACCTACGGTGGAAGGGTTTCTTCCCGTGAGCAGGGAGTATCCTAGAGCCTGGATGATGAGGCCTGGGGAGCTCCCCCCCTCCCCCCGACACTCAGGGTGGAGGGGTCTCAAGCCTAGAGGGGGGAGTGCCCTGGAGCCTGGTTGTAGCAGCTTGCAGAGCTTGCCCTGGCACCTAGGTTGGAACGGTCCCACCCATGGAGGGGGGAGTCCCCTCGACCCTGGCTGCAGCGGCCTGTGGAGCCACCCCCAGCACCCAGGGTGGAGAGGTCTGGCCCCTGAAGGGGCAGTGCCCTCCACCCTGGCTGCAGCAGTATACAGAGCTCCTTCGGCTGCCAGGGTGGAGGGGTCTCCAGCCTGGAGGGCAAGTCCCCTCTAGCATGGGTGCAGCGGCTTGCAGAGCTTCCTGGCACCTAGGGTGGAGAGGTCCCACCCCTGGAGAGGGGAGTCCCCTGGACCCTGGCTGCAGAAGCTTGCAGAGCAACCTCCAGGTCCCAGGGTGGAGGGATCTCGCTCTTGGAGGGGGGGAGTGCCCTCAACCCTGGCTGGGGCAGAGTAAGGAGCTCCTCAGGGCACCCCTGGAGGGGGTAGTCTCCTGGACCTGACTGCAGAGTCATGCAGAACTTCCCCTGGCACCTAGAGTGGAGGGGTCAAGCCCCTGAAAGGGGGATTCCCCTTGACCCTGGCTGCGGTGGCTTTCAGGGTGGAAGAGTCTCACCTTTGGAGGAGGCAATCCCCTTGACCCAGGCACCCAGGGTGGAGGGGTCTTGCACTTAGTGAAGGGAGTGCCCTTGACCTTGGCTAGGGCAGAGTAAGGAACTCCTACTGACACCCAGGGTGAAGAGGTCTTGCCCCTGGAAGGGGGAGTCCGCTGGACCCTGGTTGGGGAGGAGTATGGAGCTCCTTTCAACACCCAGGGTGGAGGGGTCTCGCCCCTGGATGAAGGATTCCCCTTAACCCTGACTGCAGTGGTGTGCTGAGCTACCCCTGGCACCCAGGGTAGAGGGGTCTCTCCCCTGGAAGAGGGAGTGCCCTCGACCCTGGCTGGGGTGGAGTATGGAGCTCCTCCTGCCACCCAGTGTGGAGGGGCCTCTAGAAGGGGCAGTCCCCTTGACCCTCGCTTCAGTGGTATGTGGAGCTCCCCCAGGCACTGAGGGTGGAGGGGTCTCGCCCCTGGAGGGGGGAGTGCCCTTGACCATGGCTGCTGAGGTGTGCTGAGCTACCCATGACACCCAGGGTGGAGGGGTCTCACCCATGGATGGAGGAGTCCCCTCGAGCCTGGTTGAAGTATCCTGTGGGCTCTCCCAGCACCCAGGGTGGCAGGTTCCTGTTCCTGGAAAAGGAAGTCCCCTCTAGCCTGGGTCTGGTGGCATGCAGAGCTCTCCCTGGCACTCAGGGGGGAGGAGTCCCATCCCTAAAGGAGAAAGTGCCCTCTACCTTGGCTGAGGCCAAGTAAGAAGCTTTTCCCAGTTCCCAGGGTGGAGGAGTCTCGCCCCTGGAGGAGGGAGTGCCCTCAACCCTGGTTGGTGTGAAGTATGGAGCTCCTCCTGGCACCCAATGTGGAGGGGTCTCACCCCTAGAGGGGGCAGTCCCTTTGACCCTGGCTTCAGTGATGTCCACACATTACTGAGCTCCATGCTCCCCCAGGCACCCAGGGTGGAGGGGTCTCGCCCCTGGAGGGGGGAGTGCCCTCGACCCTGGCTGCTGGTCCTGGGGAGCTCCCCCTGGTAACTAGGTTGGAGGGGTCTCTACCCTGGAGGGGGCAGTGTCATCCACCCTGGCTGCAGGCATGCTGAGCTCCCCCTGGAAACCAGGTTGGAGGGTTTTCGCCCTAAAGGGTGGAGTCCCCTTGAGCCTGGGTGAAACATCTTGCTGAGGTCCTCCCAGCACCAAGGTGGAGGGGTTTTGCCCTTGGAGGGGGGAGGCCTTTGGAGCCTGGGTGCTGTGGCATTTGGAGCTCCCCCAGGCATCCAGGATGGAGGGGTCTTGCCCCTGGAGGTGGGAGTGCCCTCGATCCTGGCTGCAGCACCATGCAGAGCTTTCCCAAGCTCCCAGGGTGGAGAGGTCTCCCCCTGGACAGGGGAGTGTCCTCGAGCCTGGGTAAAACATCCTGTGGAGCTCCCCCTCGCACTCAGGGTGGCAGGGTCCCATTCCTGGAGAATGGAGTCGCCTCTAGTCTGGCTGCGGTGCCATGCAGAGCTCCCCCTAGCACCTAGGGTGGATGGGTCCTGCCACTAGAGGAGGAGTCCCCTGGACCCTGGCTGCAGCAGGTGGGACCCCAGGCACTCTGGGTAGAGGAGTCTCGCTCCTTGAGGAGGGAGTCCTCTGGAGTCTGGGTGCAGTGGTGTGTGGAGATCCCATGGCACCCAGGGTGGAAGACTCTCGCATCTGGAGTGGGTGTGCCCTTGATCCTGGCTGCAGTGGCGTGAGGAGCTTCTCCTGGCACCCAAGGTGGAGTGGTCTCGCCCCTGGAGGGGGATTTCCCCTCAAACCTGGCTGCAGCGGGGTGAGGAACTCCGCCCACCCCTGGCACCAAGGGTGGAGGGATCTCTCCCCTGGTAATGGGAGTCCCCTGCAGTCTGCCTCCTGCAGTGTGCAGAACTCCAGATGGGAGTTGGAGTCCTCTTGCCCCTGGAGAAGGAAGTGCCCTGTACCCTTGCTACAGCAGCATGTGGAGCTCCCCCTGGCATTCAAGGTGGACTTATCTCGCACCCAGAGGAGGAGGGAGTCCCCTTGAGCCTGGGGGAGTTCTCTAGACCCTGGCTGCAGCAGCATGAGCACCCAGGGTGGAGGGGTTGCCACTGGAGGAGGAAGTCCCCTGGACCCTGGCTGCATTGGCATGTGGAGCTCCCCAGGTACACAGTGTAAAGGAGTCTCACCCCTCTAGGGGAATCCACTCAACCCTGGCTGCAGCAGCATGAGGAGCTCCCCCTGGCACCCAGGGTGGAGGAGTCTCGCCCCTGGAGGAAGGAATCACCTTGACATTGTCTTCAAAGACTGTCTGCAATGGTTTGCAATCTCCCACAGGGACCCTGGGTGGAGGGGTATTGCTCCTGGAGAAGGGAGTGCCCTGGACCCTGGCTGCAGCAGGAAGAGGTCTCTACCCTGGATGCAGGAGTCCTATCCACCATGGCTGCAGGCATGCTGAGCTTCCCCTTTCCTGCAACCCAGGTTGGAGAGGTCTTGGCCCTGGAGGGGAAAGTCCCCTCAACCCTGGCTGCATCAGAGTGAGGAGCTCCCCTGGCACCCAGGGTGGAGGGTTTTAGCCCCTTGAGGGTGGAATCTCCTCGAGCCTGGGTGCAGCACCCTGTGGATCTCACCCTGGCACCCAGGTTGGAGGGGTTTTGCTTCTGGAGGGAGGAGTCCCATCAAGCTTGGCTGCGGAGGCGAGAGGATCTCCCCAGGCCACCCAAGGTGGAGGAGTGTTGCCTCTGGAGGGGGTAGTACCCTTGATCTTGGCTTGGACAGAGTAAGGGGCTCCTCCTTGGCACCCAGGGTGGAGGTATCTCCCCCCTGGAGGCGGGAGTCTCC
Organism: Ictidomys tridecemlineatus; assembly: GCF_052094955.1. Taxonomy (NCBI): domain Eukaryota; kingdom Metazoa; phylum Chordata; class Mammalia; order Rodentia; family Sciuridae; genus Ictidomys; species Ictidomys tridecemlineatus. Next base: position 76,692 of record NW_027522400.1, on the reverse strand, counting down.
TGGAGCCTCAGTGCTGAGGCCTGCGGAGCTCCCCCTGGCACCTAGGGTGGTGGGGGTCCTGCACCTCTAGAAAAAAGTTTCCTAGAGTCTGGCTGTGGCAACATGCAGAACTTCCCAGGTTACCTAGGGTGGAGGGGTACCACCCCAAGAAAGGGGAGTCCACTGGATCCTGGTTGAGCAGCTGTGTAGTGACCCCAGGCACCCAGGGTGGAGGAGTCTGGCCCATGGAGGGGGGAGTCTTCTCAAGCCATGTTGCAGCAGCTTGTGGAGCTCCACCCAGTATCCTAGGTGGAGGTGTCTCCCGCCTGTAGGGGGGAGTCGCCTCGAGTCTGGGTGCAGCCGTGTGGGAAGCTCCCCCAGGCACCTAGGGTGGAGGGTTCCGCCTGTGGAGGGAGGAGTCCCCTTGACCCTGGCTTCTGTGGTATGCTGAGCTCACCTGGGAACCCAGGGTGGAGGGGTCTTGCCCCTTGATGGGGGAGTGCCCTCCTCCCTGGGTGTATCATGCAGAGCTCTCCAGGCTCCCAGCATGGAGGGGTCTCGCGCCTGGAAGAGGGAGTCCCCTTGAGGCTGGGTGCAGTGGCATGTGGAGTTTTCCCTGGCACACAGGTTGAATGGGGGTCTCTCCCCTGGTGCAGGGAGTCTCCTTGACCCTGGTGGCAGCAGCATGTGGACTCCTTCCTTCCTGCACCCAGGGAGGAGTGGTCCTGCTCTTGGAGAAGGAAGTGCCCTTGACCCTGGGTGCAGCAGCGTGCTGAGCTCCCTCCAGCATGCAGGTTGAAGGGGCCTTGCTTCAGGAGGGGGGTGTGCCCTTGACCCTGGCTACAGGGGCTTGCAGAGCTGCCCCTGGCACCCAGTTCCAGAGGTCTCACTTCTGGAGAAGAAAGTGCACTGGACCCTAGCTGCTGCAGCGTTTGTAGCTCCCCCAGGAACCCAGGGTGGAGGAGTCTCACCTCTGAAGAGGTGAGTTCTCTGGAGCCTGGCTGCAACAGCCTGAGGAGCTCCCACTGGCACACAGGTTGGAGGGGTCTTGCCTGTGGAGAAGGGACTCTCCTCTAGTCTGTCTGCAGCAGCTTGCAGAGCTACCCTGGGCACCTAGGTTGGAGGGGTCCCGACCCTGGATGGGGGAGTCCCCTCGACCCTGGCTGCAGCAGCAGGCAGAGCTACACCCATGACACCCAGGGTGGAGGAGTCTTGCTTCTGGAGGGGGGATTCCCCTCATTCCTGGCTGCGGAGGCATGTGAGGCATGTGGGGCTCCCCCTGGCACCCAGGGTGGAGGGGTCCCGCTCCTGGAGAAGGAAGTCCCCTGGAGTCTGGCTGCAGCAGCATGCAGAGCTCCTGCCAGCACCCAGGGTGGAGAGGTTTCGCCCCTGGAGAGGGGGATCCCCTCGAGCTTGGATGCATAGGCATGGGGAGCTCCCCCAGGCACTTATGGTGGAGGGATTTTGCCCCTGCTGGGGGGATTCCCCTCGACCCTGGCTGCAGTGGGATGCGGGGCGACCCCAGGCACCAAGGGTGGAGGAGTCTTGCCCCTGGAGGGGAGAGTCCCCTTGACCCTGGCTGAAGCTGCATGTGGAGCTCCCCAGGACACCCAGGGTGTAAGGGTCCCGGACTTGGAGGGGGAAGACCACTTGACCCTTGCTGCAGTGGCTTGAGGTCCTCCCCTGGCACCCAGAGTGAAGAGGTCCCACCCCTGGTGGGGGCAGTTGAGCCTGGATGTGGCAGCGTGCAGAGTTCCCCCTGGCACCAAGGATGGAGGGGTCTCCACCCTGGAGAGGGGAGTGCCCTCCACCCTGGCTGCAGGTGAGCTGAATTTCTCCAGATACCCAGGTTGAAGGGGTCTCACCCCTGGAGAATGGAGTGTCCTGGACCCTGGCTGAAGCAGTATGTGGAGCTCCCCCTGGCACCCAGAGTGGAGGGTCTTGTCCCTAGAGGGTGGAGTGCCTTCCAAACTGGCTGCAGCAGCTTGCAGAGCTCCCCCCTCACCTAGGTTGGAGGGGTCTCCACCCTGGAGGGGGGAGTGCCCTCCACCCTGGTTGCAGACCCCAGGTTGGAGGGGTCTCGCCCCTGGAGGGGAAATTCCCCTCAAAGCTGGCTGCAGCGGCGAGAGGAGCTCCCCTGGCACCAGGGTGGAGGAGTCTCACCCCTTGAGGGGGGAGTCTCCTCAAGCCTGGGTGCAGCACCCTGTGGAAATGGGAGTCCCCTCCACCCAGGCTGCAGTGGTGTTTGGAGCTCCCCTAGGCACCCAGGGTGGAGTGGTCCCACACCTGGAGAAGGGGGGTGCCCTCGACCCTGGCTGGGGCAGAGTAAGGAGGTCCTCCAGGCACCTAGGGTGGAGGGGTCACCCTCCTAGAGGGGAGGAGTCCCCCTGGCTGCAGCGGCTTGTGGAGCGACTCCCAGCACCCAGGGTGGAGGGATCTCCCATGTGGAGGGGGGAGTGCCCTCAACCCTGGCTGGAGCAGAGTAAGGAGCTCCTGCAGGCACCCATTGTGGAGGGGTATTGCCCCTGGAGGGGTATTGCCCCTGGAGGAGGGAGTCCCCTTGACCCTGGCTGCAGAGTGTGCTGAGCTCCCTCCAGCACCAAGGGTGGAGAGGTCTCAACCCTGAGTGAGGAGTCTCCTACAGGGAGCTCCCCGAGCACCCAGGTCTAGGGGTCTCCCCCTTCGAGGGGAAAGTACCATCAACCCTGGCTGCTGTGGTGTGCAGAGCTCCCCCAAGTTGAAAGGGCCTCTTCCTTTGGGGAGGGGGTGTGCTAGACCATGGCTGCAGTAGCATTCAGAGCTCCTTCCTACACCCTGGACCTGGGGAGTCTCCTGGATCTGGGCTGCAGTGGCGTAGGATGCTCCCCCAGGCTTCTAGGGTGGTGGGGTCTCGCCCCTGTAGGGGAAGTTCCCTTGACCCTGGCTTCAGTGGCATGCAGAGAGACCCCCAGCACCTAAGGTGGAAATGTCTCGCCCCTGCGGGGTGAGTCCCATGGAACCTGGATGAGGCTAAGTGTGGAGAGCTCACCCTGTCACCCAGTGTGGAGTGGTCTCCCCCCTGGAAGGGGGAGTGCACTGGACCCTGGCTGTGGAGGTGTGTGGAGCTCCCCCTGGCACCAAGGGTGGTGGGGTCTTGCCAACAGAGGAGGGAGTGCCCTCGACCCTTGCTGAGGTGGAGTAAGGAGCTCCTCCAGGCACCTAGGGTGGAGGGGTCTCCCTCCTGGAGGGAAGAGTCCCCTGGACTCTGGCTGCCATGGTGTGTGGAGCTCCCCCAGGCATCTAGGGTGGAGAAGTCTAGCCCCTGTAGAGTGGTGTGCCCTCGACCCTGGCTGCAGCAGAGAGGAGTGCTCCCCCTGGCTACCAGGGTGGAAGGGTCTCTCCACTGGAGGGGGGAGTGCCCTGGACCCTGGGTTTGATGGCTGCAGAGCTTTCTTGGGCACACAGGGTGGAGGGGTCTCGCCCCTAGAGGGCGGAGTGCACTCCAACCTGGCTGCAGCAGCATGCAGAGCTCCCTAGGCTTCCAGGGTGAAGGGATCTCACACCTGAATGGGGGAGTCCCATGAAGCCTGTGATCAGCAGCTTATGGAGCTCCCCAGGCAGCTAGGGAGAAGGAGTCCCGCCAATGGAAGGGGGATTCCTTTTGATCCTAGCTGAAGCAGCATGCAGAGCCAACCCCAGCACCCAGTTTGGAGGAGTCTCCCCCCTGGAGGGAAAAATGCCCTCAACCCTGGCTGCAATGGCATGCTGAGTTCCCTTTGGCACTCAGGTTGGAGGGTCTGGCCCCTGGAGGGTGTGTCCCCTTGACTCTGGCTGCCATGGTGTGTGGAGCTTCCCCCAGGCACCTAGAGTGAAGAGGTCTTGCCCCTGTAGGGGGGAGTGCCCTGGACCTTGGCTGCAGCATTGTGGGGTGCTTCCCCCAGCTCCCAGGGTGGAGGGGTCCCACTCCTGGCTCCGGTGGCATATGGAGCTTTCCCCCACAGCATCCAGGATGGAGGCATATCCCCCTGGAGCGGGGAGTCCCTTAGACCCTGGGTGTGGCGGCATGCCCAGCTTTCCTGGGCACACAGGTTGGAGGGGTCTTGCCCATAGAGGGGAAAGTACCCTCAACACTGGCTGCAGTGGCATGCTGAGCTCCCCCTGGCACTCAGGTTGGAAGGATCTCACCCCTTGAGGGGGGAATCTCCTGGAGCCTGGGTGCAGAAGCATGCAGAGCTCCCCCAGCACCCAGGGTGGAAGAGTCTCGCCCTGAAAGGGGAGTGCCCTCAACCCTGGCTGCAGCATGTAGAGCTCCCTGGCTCCCATGGTAGAGGAGTCTTGCCTCTGGAGGGGGGAGTGCCTCCACCCTGGCTGGGGAGGTGTATGGAGTTCCCTCCTGCACCCAGGTTGGAAGGGTCTTGCCCTTGAAGGGGGAGTGCCCTCCACCCAGGCTGGGGCAGCATAGGGAACTTCCCCTGGCATCCAGGTTGGAGGGATCTCACCCATGGAGGGGAGAATTACACTCAACTCTTACTGAAGGGGCTGCGGAGTGACCCCAGGCAAGCAGGGTGTAGAAGTCTTGCCCCTGGAGGGGGGAGTGCCCTCGACTTTGGCTGTGGAGGTGTGTGGAGCTGCCCCCTCCACCCAGGGTGGAGGGGTTTCCTTCTTGGAGGAGAAAGTGCCATTCATCCTGGCAGGGCAGTGTATGAAGCTCCCCCTGGCACCCAGGGTGAAGGGGTCTTGCCCCAGGAGAGGGAATGCCCTCAACCATGCTGGGGCAGCATACGGAGGTCCCCCTGACACCAAGGGTGGAGGGGTCTCGCCCCTTGACGGGGGAATATCCTGGAGCCTGGGTGCCACGGCCTGCAGAGCTCCCACCCTGCATCCAGGGTGGAGGGGTCCTGCACTTGTAGAGGGAGTCCCCTTGAGTCTGGCTGTAGCACTATGTAGAGCTCTCCAAGGCGCCTAGGGTGAAGAGGTTTCGCCCCCAGATGCGGGATCCTGCTGAAGCGGCTGTGGAGCGACCCCAGGTACCCAGGGTGGAGGGGTCTACCCTAGTAAGACGGAGTCCCCTGAAGCCTTGTTGAAGCGGCCTGTGGAGCTCCCCCCCTTCACCTAGGGTGAAGGGGGTCTCTAGCCTACAGCGGGGAGTCCTCTGGAGCCTGGTTGCAGCTGTGTGGTGAGCTCTTCCAGGCACCTAGGGTAGAGAGGTCCCTCCCTGGAAGGGGGATTCCCCTGGACCCTGGGTGCAGAGGCACCCAGGGTGGAGGGGTCTACCCTCTGGAGGGGAAAGTGCCCTCAACCCTGGCTGCAGTGATTTGTGGAGCTCCCTCTTGCACCCAGGTTGGAGGGGTCTTCCCCCTGGAAGGGGAGTGCCTTGGATCTTTACTGCAGCAGTGTGCTAAGCTCCTTCAGGCACTCAGGGTGGAAGTGTCCTGCCACTGGAGAAGAGAGTCCCCTGGAATCTTGCTACAGCAGTGTGCAGAGCTCCCCCATGCCCCTAGAGTGGAGGGGTACCACCCCTGAAGGAGAAAGTGCCCTGTACCCTGGCTGGGGCAGAGTGGAGGGGTTTCATACCTTGATGGGGGAGTCTCAGAGCCTGGGTACCTTGACTCCCACACCCAGGGTGGATGGGTCCTGCCACTGGAGAATGGAGTTCCCCCTGGACCCTGGCTGAAGCAGCTGCTGAGCTATCTCAGGCATCCAGGGTGGAAGGGCCTCAGAGCCTTGAGGGTGAGTCTCCTGGAGCCTGGTTATGGCAGCGTGCAGAGCTTGCCCTGGCACCTAGGTTGGTAGGTTCCTGCCCCTGAAGAAGGGAGTCCCCTCGACCCTGGCTGCAGCAGAGTATGGGGCTCCCCCTGGCACTCAGGATGGAGGAGTCTCCCCCCTGGAAATGGGAGTCCCTTCAATCCTGGCTGCAGTGGTGTTTGGAGCTCCCCCAGGCACCCAGGGTGGAGGGATCTCATACCTGGAGAAGGGAGTGTCCTGGACACTGGGTACAGCAACCTGCAGACCTCACTAGGCATTCAGGGTGGAGGGGTCTCGCCCCTGGAGGGGGAAGTGCCATGGATCCTGGCTGCAGCATACAGAGCTCCCCTGGCTCCCAGGGTGAAGGGGGTCTCGCCCCGCCCCTGGAGTATGGAGTGCAATCCACCCTGGCTGGGGCGATATAAGAAGTTCCCTCAGGCACCCAGGGTGGAGGTGTCTCTCCTCTGGAAGAGGGAGTCCCCTTGAGGCTTGGTGTAACTTCATTAGGAGCTCTCCCAGGCACCCAGGTTGGAGGGGTATGTCACCTAGATGGGGGATTCCTTGACCCTGGCTGCTGAAGCATGTGGAGCTCCTTCCTGCATCCAGGGTGGAGGGGACTCGCCCCTGGAGGGAGGAGTACCCTCAACCCTGGCTTCTGTGGCGTGTAGACCTCCGCCTGGGACCCAGGTTGGAAGGGTGTTGTCCCTGGAGAAGGGAGTGCCCTTGACCCTGGCTTCAGCAGCATGCAAAGCACCCCCTGGCCCCCAGGGTGGAGGAGTCCTGCCCCTGGAGAAGGGCATCCCCTGGATTCTGTCTGCAGCAGCATGCAGTGCTCCCCCCAGCAACCTCTCCCAGGGTGGAGAGGTTTCACCCGTGGAGGGGGAAGTTTCCTCGAAACTGGGTGCATCGGCATATAGAGCTTGCCCTGGCACCCAGGGTGAAGGGGTCTCGCCCCTGGAGGGGGGAGTCCCCTTGACCCTGGCTGCAGTGGCCTGCGGAGGGAGCACAGGCACCCTGGGTGGAGGCGTCTCGCTAGTGGAGAAGGGAGTCCACCCAACCCTGGCTGCAGCTGGCTGTGGAGCACCCCCAGACACCCAGGGTGGGGGTGTCTTCCCTTGGAGGGGAAAGTGCCCTCAACCCTGCCTGCAGTGGCATCTGGAGCTCCCCCTGGCACCCAGGTTTGAGGGGTCTCCCCTCTGGATGGAGGAATGCCCTAGATCCTAGTTACAGCATCATGGTACAGAGCTCTTTCTGGCACCCAGGGTGGCGGGGTCCCGCCCCTGGAGAAGGGAATGCCCTGGAGTCTGGCTGCACCTAGGGTGGAGGGGTTCCACCCCTGGACGGAGGAGTCCCCTAGTCACTGGCTGCAGCATTGAGCAGAGCTCCACTTGGCACCCAGGGTTTAGGGGCCTCGCCCCTGGAGTCTAGAAATTTCCTAGAGGCTGGGTGCAGTGGCCTGTGGAGCTCCCTCAGTCACCCAGGGTCGAAAGTTCTCGTCCTTGGAGGGGGGAGTTCCCTGAGCCTGGTGCAGAATCATGCGGAACTGGCACCCAGGATGGAGGGGTCCTGCCCCTGGAGAAGGGAGTCTCCTCCAATCTGGCCAGGGCATCATGAATAGATTCCCTGGGCACCTAGGTTAGAGGGGTCCCGCTCCTGGAGGGGCAAATCCCCTCGACCCTGGCTTCAGAGGCCTCCATATCTCCCCCCTGTCACCCAGGTTGGAGGGGTCTCGCCCCTGGAGGCAGAAGTCCCCTCAACCCTGGCTGCAGAGGCGTTTGGAGCTTCCCCTGAAATCCAGGGTGAAGGGATCTCGCCCCTTGAGGGAGGAGTCTCTTTGAGCCTGTGTGCCACAGCCTGCAGAGCCTCCCACCCACCCCTGGCACCCAAGGTGGAGGAATCCTGCCCCTGGAGAAGGAAGTCTCCTGTAGTCTGGCTGCAGCAGCAAGCAGAGCTCCCCCAGGTACCTAGGGTGAAGAGGTACCGCTCCTGGAGGGAGAAGTCCTTTGACCCTGGCTGTGGCAGCATGCTGAGTTCCCCTTGCACCCTGGAAGTGGAAGTGCCATGGACCCTGGCTGCAGCATGCAGAGCTCCCCTGTCTCCCCTGGCTCCTGGATGGGAAAGTGCACTCCACCCTGGCTGGGGCTGCATAAGAAGCTCCCTCAGGCACCCAGGGTGGAGGGGTCTCGCCCCTGGAAGAGGGCGTCCCCTGGAACCTGGGTGCAGCAGCATTCGGAGCTCTCCTCAGCACCCAGGATGGAGGGGTATCTCACCTGGAGGGGGAATTCCCCTTTATCCTGGCTGCTACAGTGTGTGGCGCTCCGTCCTACACCCAGGGTGGAATGGACAGGCCCCTGGTGGAAGGAGTACCCTCGACCCTGGCTTCTGTGGCTTGTGGCCTTCTCTGGGGACCCAGGTTAGAGTGGTCTCGCCCCTGGAGAAGTGAGTGCTCTTGACCCTGGCTTCAGCAGCCTTTGGAGCTCACCCTGGCACCCAGGGCTAAGGGATATCGCCTCTTGAGAGAGAAGTCTCCTGAAGCCTGTGTGCCACAGCTTGCGGAGCTCCCCCTGACACCCAGAGTAGAAGGATCCCGCCCCTGTAGAAGGGAGTCTCCTGGAGTTTGGCTCCAACAGCAGATCTCCCCAGGCACACAGGGTGAAGGGGTACAACCCCTGGAGGGGGAAGTCCCTTCAACCCTGGCTGCTGCAGCATGCTGAGCTCCCCTTGGAACCCAGGGTGAAGGGATCTTGCCCTTGGAGTGGAGAGTGCCCTTGACCCTGGGTGCAGCAACCTGCAGACCTCACCAGACATTCAGGGTGGAGGGGTCTCCCCCCTGAAGGGGGAAGTGCCATGGACCTTGGCTGCAGCATGAAGAGCTCCCCTGGCTCCCAGGCTGAAGAGGTCTTGCTCCTGGACTGGGCTGTAAACTCCACCATTGCTGGGATAACATAATAAGCTGCCTCAGGCAACCAGGGTGGAGGGGTCTCACCCATGGAACACAGACTCCCCTCGAGCCTGGGTGCAGTGGCATGAGGAAGCTCTCCCTGGCACCCAAGTTAGAGGCGTTTCTCACCTGGAGGAGGGAGTCCCCTTGACCCTGGCTACTGAAGCATGTGGAGCTCCTTCTTGCACCCAGGGCAGAGGAGTCCTGTCCCTGGAGAAGAGCATCCCCTGGAGTCTGGCTTCAGCATCATGCAGAGCTCCTGACCCAGCACCCAGGGTAGAAAGGTTTCACCCCTGGAGGGGTGAGTCCCCTTGAGCCTGGGTGCAGTGGGGTGCAGAGTTCCCCCTGCCACCCAGGGGTCTCACCCATGGAGCAGGGCGTGCAGGGCTTCCCCACCACCCAGGGTGGAGGGTTCTTGCCCCTGGAGGGGAAAGTCCCCTCAACCCTGGCTGCAGTGGCTTGTGGAGTGACTCCAGACACGCTGGGTGTGTGTGTGGGGGTCTCGCTTCTGGAATGGGGAGTCCAGTTGAACCTGGCTGCAGCTGAGTGCGGAGCTCCTCCCGACACCCAGGGTGGGGGTGTCTCCCCCTGGAGGGGAAAGTGCCCTCAACCTGCCTACAGTGGCGTGGGGAGCTTTCCCTGGCACCGAGGATTGAGGGGTCTCTACCCTGGAAGGGAGAATGACCTAGATCCTGGCTGCAGGAGCGTGAAGTGGAGCTCCTTCTGGCACCCAGTTTGGAGTGGTTCCGCCCCTGGAGAAGGGAGTCCCCTGGTGTCTGGCTGCAGCATCATACAGAGTGGAGTGGTCCCGCCTGGACAGAGAAGTTCCATAGACCCTGGCTGCAGCAGCATGCAGAGCTCTGCCTGGAACCCAAGGTAGAGAGGTCTCGCCCCTGGAGGGGGGAGTCTACTTGACCCTGGGTGCATCATCCTGTGGAGCTTCCGCCTGGCACCCAGGGAGGAGGGGTCCCGCCCCTGGAGAAGTGAGTCTCCTCCAGTCTGGCTGTGGCCTCATGCAGAGCTCCCCCTGCACCTAAGCTGGAAGGGTCTCGCACTTGGAAGGGGGAATACTCAGGACCCTGAATGTACTGCCGTGTGGAGCTCCATCTGACACCCAGGTTGGAGGGGTCTCACCCCTGGAGAAGAAAGTTCCTTCTACATTGGCTGCAGCAGCGCGCTGAGTTCCCCTTGGCAACCAGGGTGGAGGGGTCCCGCCCCTGAAGAAGGGAGTCCCCTGGAGTCTGGCTGCAGCAGCATGCAGAGCTCCCCATTGCACCTAGGGTGGGGGGTCCATTGATTGGAGGAGGGAGACCCCTCTGACGCTGGATGCATCTGCCTGTGGAGCTCCCCTGGCACCCAGGGTGGAGGGGTCTCACCCCAGGAGGGGGGATTCCCCGGAAGCCTGGGTGCAGCGGCTGAGGAGCTTTCCCCTGCACCCAAGGTGGAGGGGTATCGCCCCTAGAGTAGGGAGGGCCCTAGGCCCTGGCTTCAGCAGGGTGCAGAGCAACCCCCAGCACCTAGGGTTCAGGGGTCTTGCCCCTGGAGGCGGGAGTCCACTGAGCCTGGGTGCAGAATCTTATGGAACTCCCCTCTGGCACCCAGGGTGGAGGGGTCCTGCCTCTGGAGAAGAGAGTCTTCTCCATTCTGGCTAGGCAGCATGCACAGATTCTCTGGACACGTAGGTTGGAGGGGTCCAGTGCCTGGAGGGGGAAGTCCCTTGACCCTGGCTACAGCAGCGTGCTGAGCTCCCCCTGGCACCCAGGGTGAAGGGGTCTCTCCCCTGGATGGGGAAGTGCCATGGACCCTGGCTGCAGCATGCAGAGCTTCCCTGGCTCCCAGGGTGAAGGGGTCTTGTCCCTGGACTGAGGTGTTCACTCCATCATGGCTTGGGTAACTGGAGGAGGGAATCCCCCTGGACCCTGGCTACTGCAACATGTGGAGCTTCTTCCTGCACCCAGGGCATAGGGGACCTGCCCCTGGAGGGAGGAGTACCCTGGACCCTGGCTTCTGCAGTGTGAGTGTGTGGACCTCCCCGTGAGACCCAGGTTAGAAGGGACTTGCCCCTAGAGAAGAGAGTTCCCTTGACCCTGACAGCAGCAGTGTGCTGAGCTCCTCCTGGCACCCAGAGTGGAGGAGTCCTGCCCCTGGAGAAGGGTGTCCCCTGGAGTCTGGCTGCAGCATTATGCAGAGCTCCTCCCAGCCCCCAGGGTGGAGAGGTTTCCCCATAGAAGGGGAGTCCCTTGGAGCCTGGTTGCAGCATGTGCGAGGCTCTCTAGGGCACCAAAGTTGGAGGGGTCTTGCTGCTGGAAGTGGAGTCCTCACAACCCTGGCAGCAGCAGTATGCAGAGCTCTCCTCAAACCCAGAGTGGAGGGGTCTCGCCCCTTGATAGGGGAGTCTTCTAGAGCCTGGGTGCAGCGGCCTGTGGAGCACACCCTACCACTCAGGGTGGAGGGGTCTCGCCACTGGAGAAGAAAGTCCCCTCAGCCTGGCTGCGCTGCATGTGGAGCTCCACCAGGCAACCAGAGTGAAGGGGTCTCGCCCCTGGAGGGGGGAGTCCCCTCTACCCTGGCTACAGCAGTGTGCTGTGCTACCCCAAGCACCCAGGGTGGAGAGGTTTCGCCCATAGAAGGGGGAGTCCCCTGGAGCCTGGTTGCAGCATGTGGCAGCATGTTCAAGGCTCTCTAGGGCACCAAAGTTGGAGTGGGGAGTGCCCTAGACCCTGGCTGGGGCGGAGTAAGGAGCTCATTCCAGCCCCCAGGGAGGAGGGATCATGCCATGGAGGGGGGAGTCCCCTCAACCCTGGATGATGTTGTGTGTGGAGCTACCCCTGGTACCCAAGGTGGAGGCGACTCACCCCTTGAGGGAAGTTTCCTGGAGACTGGAAGTAGAGGCCTGTGGAGCTTCCCTAGGGCACCCTGAGTAAATGGGGTCTTGCTCTTGGAGGAGGAGTCCCCTGGAGCCTAGGTGAAGCATCATGTGGAGCTCCCCCTGACATCCAGGGTGGCGGGGGTCCCGTTTTTGGAGAAGGCAGTCCCCTCCAGCCAGGGTGCTCAGCATCTGGAGATCTCCCCTGTACCCAGGGTTGAGGGGTTTCACCCCTAGAGGGGGGGAGTCTCCTTGACCCTGGCTGCAGTAGTGTGTGGAGCTCCACCAGGCACCCAGGGTAGAGGGGTCTTCCCTGAGAGGGAAGTGCCCTCAACCCTGGGTGCAGCAGCATGCAGAGCTACCCCTGGCACTCAGGGTGGAGTGGTCCCACCCCTGGAGATGGGAGTCCCCTTGAGTCTGTCTGCAGAGGCTTGAGGAGCTTCTCCTGGCACACAGTCTTCTTGCCCCTGGAGAAGGGAGTGCTCTGGAGTCTTCTTGCCCCTGGAGAAGGGAGGGCTCTGGACTCTGGCAGCAGTAGCATGCATAGCTTCCCCCTGCATCCAGGGTGGAGGGGTCTAGCCCCTGGAGGGGAGAGTCTCCTCTACCTGGGTGCAGTGGTGTGTGGATCTACCCCTGGCACCCAGGGTGGAGGGATCTCACCCCTTGACGGGGAATTTTTCTCCACTGGGTGCAGTGGAGTGTGGAGCTTCCACCTCACCCAGGGTGGAGGGATCTCGCTCCTGGTGGGGGGAGTCCCCTAGACCCTGGCTGCAGCAGCATGCAGAGCTCCTCTTGGCACCCAGGGTGAAGTGATCTCGCCCCTGGAGATGGGAATTCCCTTGAGGCTGGCTGCAGAGGCCTGAGGAGCTTCCCCTGGCACACAGGTTGGAGTCTTCTCGCCCCTGGAGAAGGGAGTGCCCTAGACCCTGGCTGCATCAGCATGGGTAGCTACCCCCTGCTCCCAGGGAGGAGGGGTCTCGCTCCTGGATGGGGGAGTCCCTTCCATCCTGGCTGCAGCAGCTTGCAGAGCTCCCTACCTCAGGCACCAAGGGTTGGAGAGGGTCTTGTCCCTGGAGGAGGGAGTGTCCTTGACCCTGACTGGGGCAGAGTAAGGAGCTTCTCTGGGCACACAGGCTGGATGGGTCTCCCTCCTGTATGGGGGAGTCCCCTGGACCCTGGCTGCAGTGGTGTGTGGAGCTACCCCAGGCACCCAGGGGGAGGGGTCTCATTCCTGGATTGGGGAGTGCCCTTGACCCTGGCTAAGGCAGAGTAAGGAGCTCCCCTCAGCACGCAGGGTGGAGGGGTCTTGCCCCTGGATGGGGGATCCCCTCCACCCTGGCTACAGCTGTGTGTGGTGTGCCAGAGGCGGAGCTACCCCTGGCACCCAAGATGGAGCAGTCTCACAGGGTGGGGGGTGTACTCTGGAACCTGGCTTGGGCAGAGTAAGGGGCTCCTCCTTGAACCCAGCATGGAGGTGTCAGGCCCTGGATGGGGGAGTCCCTTTGAACCTGGCTGCAGCATCGAGCTGATCTCCCCTTGACACCCAGGTTGGAGGGGTCTCCTCCCTGAAGGGGAGAGTCCCTTGGAGCCTGGGTGCGGCTGCATGCAAAGCTTCCCCCAACCCCCAGGGTGCAGGGGTCTAACCCCTGAAGGGTAAAGTGCCCTCAACCCTGGCTGCAGTGGTGTGGAGCTCATCCTGGCACCCAGGTTGGAGGGTTCTCCCCCCTAGAGAGGGGACTGTCCTTCTGTCTGCAGCAGCATGTGGAGTTCCTTCAGGCACCAAGGGTGGAGGGGTCCCGCCCCTGGAGAATGGAGTCCCCTGGAATCTTGCTTCAGCAGCATGCAGAGCCCCCCTCCCTACACCTAGAGAGGAGGGATCTGGCCCCTGGAGCAGAAAGTGCCCTCCACCCTGGCTGGGGCAAAAAAGGGAGCTCCCCCCAGCAAGGGTAGAGAGCTTTTGCCCCTTGAGGGAGGAGTCTCCTCTAGCTTGGGTGCCTTGGCCTGAGGAGCACCCCCTCGGCACCCAGGGTGGAGGGGTCTGCCCCTGGAGAAGGGAGTCCCCTCGACCCTGCTGAAATAGCTGCTGAGCGACCCCAGGCACTCAGGGTGGAGGGGTCTCAAGCCTGGAGGGGGGAGTGCCCTTGCAGAGCTTGTGCTGGCACCTAGGTTGGAGGGTCCCGCCCTGGAAGGGGAAGTCCCCTGGACCCTGGCTGCAGTGGCATGAGGAGCTTCTCCAGGTAACCAGGGTGGAGGGGTCTGGTAACTGGAGAGGGGAGTCCCTTCAACCCTGACTTCAGCGGCGTGCCAAGCTCACCCTGGCACCCAGGGTGGAGGGGTCTCGCCCCTGGAGGGGAGAGTGCCCTCGACTCTGGCTGCTGTGGCGTTTGGGGCTTCCCTGGACCCAGGGTGGAAGGATCACGCCTCTGGAGAGTCCCCTGGACTCTGGTTGCAGCGGCATGATGAGCAACCCCAAGACCCCAGGGTAGAGGGGTCCCGCCCCTGGAGGAGGGAGTCCCCTGGAGCCTGGATGTGGTAGCGGCGTGTGGAACTCCCCCATCACCCAGGGTGGAGGGGTCTCGCCCCTGGAGGGTAGAGTGCCCTCAACCCTGGCTGCAGTGGCTTGGGGAGATTCCCCTGGAACCCAGGGTGGAGAGGTCGAGAACATGTAGCAGGAAGTGCCCTGGACCTTGGCTGCATTGGCTTGAGGTGCTCTCCATGGATTTTAGGGTGGAGGAGGTCTCTGCTCTGTATGGGGAAATCCCCTTGACTCTGGCTGCAGTGGCGTGTGGAGAGACCCCCTGCACCTAGGAAGGAAAGGTCTTGCCCCTGGAAGAGGGATTCCCCTGGACCCTAGCTGAGGCTACTTATGGAGCTCCCTCTATCACCCAGGGTGAAGGGCTCCCTTGAGACCCCTGGAATCTTGTTGCAGCAGCCTGCAGAGCTCCCCCCTGCTCCTAGAGTGGAGGGGTACCACCCCTGGAGGAGAAAGTGTCCTCCACCCTGGCTGGGGTGGCGAACAGAGCTCCCCCTGGCATCCACAGTTGAGGGGGTTTGCCCCTTGATGGGGGAGTATCCTAGAGCCTGGATGAGGAGGCCTGCGGAGCTCCACTTACCTCCCAGACCCTCAGGGTGGAGGGGTCCTGCCCCTGGAGAAGAGAGTCCCCTCAACCCTGGCTGAAGTGGCTGTAGAGCGACCCCAGGCACCCAGGGTGGAGGGGTCTCAAGCCTGAAGGGGGGAGTGCCCTGGAGCCTGGTCACTCTTGCAAAGCTTTCCCTGGCACCTAGGTTGCAGGGGTCCCACCCATGAAGGGGGAAGTCCCCTGGACCCTGGCTGCAGCGGCCTGTGGAGCCACCCCCAGCACCCAGGGTGGAGAGGTCATGCCCCTGGAGGGGGCAGTGCTCTCCACCCTGGCTGCAGCAGCATGCAGAGCTCCTCAGGCTTCTAAGATGGAGGGGTCTCGAGCCTGGAGGGGTGAGTCCCCTCAAGCCTGGGTGCAGGGGCTTGTAGAGCTCCCTGGCACATAGGGTGGTTGGGTCCCACCCCTGGAGAGGGGACTTCCCAGGACCCTGGCTGCAGCAGCTCGTGGAGCTATCCCCACGATCCAGGGTGGAGGGATCTCCTCTTGGAGGGACGAGTGCCCTCAACCCTGGCTGGGTCAGAGTAAGGAGCTCCTCAAGGCACCCAGTGTGGAGGGGTATTGCCCCTGGAGGGGGGAGTCCCCTGGACCCTGGATGCAGAGTCATGAAGAACTTCCCCTGGCACCTAGAGTAGAGGGGTCCGGCCCCTGAAAGGGGGAGTCCCCTCCACCCTGGCTGTGGTGGCTTTCAGGGTGGAAGGGTCTTGCCCCTGGATGAGGCAATCCCCTTGACCCTGGATGCAGTGGCGTGTGGAGCTACCCCTGGCACCCAGGGTGGAGGGGTCTCTCCCCTGGAAGAGGGAGTGCCCTCGACCCTGGCTGGGGCAGAGTATAGAGCACCTCCTGCCACCCAGTGTGGAGGGATCTCGCCCCTAGAAGAGGCAGACCCCTTGACCCTGGCTTCAGTGGTGTGTAGAGCTCCCCCAGGCACCCAGGGTGGAGGAGTCTCGCCCCTGGAGGGGGGAATGCCCTGGACTATGGCTGCTGCGGTGTGCTGAGCTACCCATGGCACCCAGGGTGGAGTGGTCTCGCCCCTGGTGGGGGGAGTGCCCTTGACCCTGGCTGCAGCAATGTGCAAAGCTCCCCCTGGCACTCAGGGTGGAGGGGCCTCGCCCCTTGAGGGGAGAGTTTCCTGGAGACTGGGTGCTGAGGCCTGGGGAGCTTCCACTGGCACCCAGGGTGGAGGGGTCTCGCCCATGGAGGGTAGAGTCCTCTTGAGCTCGGGTGAGACATCCTGTGGGCTCTTCTCGCACCCAGGGTGACAGGTTCCTGTTCCTGGAAAAGGAAGTCCCCTCTAGCCTGGGTCTGGTGGCATGCAGAGCTCTCCCTGGCACTCAGGGGGAGGGGTCCTGTCCCTAAAGGAGAAAGTGCCCTCTACCTTGGCTGAGGCCAAGTAAGAAGCTTCTCCCAGTTCCCAGTGTGGAAGGGTCTTGCCCCTGGAGGGGGAAGTGCCCCGACCCTGGTTGGTGTGAAGTATGGAGCTCCTCCTGGCACCCAATGTGGAGGAGTCTCGCCCCTAGAAGGGGCAGTCCCTTTGACCCTGGTTTCAGTGATGTGTTGAGCTCCCCCAAGCACCCAGGGTGGAGGGGTCACGTCCCTGGAGGGGGAGTGCCCTCCCTGCACCATCGTGGGGAGCTCCCCCTGGTACCTAGGTCGGAGGGGTCTCCACCCTCGAGGGGGAGTGTCATCCACCCTGGCTGCAGGCATGCTGAGCTCCCCCTGGATATCAAGTTAGAGAGTTTTCGCCCTGGAAGGTGGAATCCCCTTGGGTTTGGGTGAACCATCAAGCTGAGGTCCCCCCAGCACCATGGTGGAGGGGTTTTGCCCCTGCAGTGGGGAGGCCTTTGGAGCCTGGGTGCTGTGGCATGCGGAGCTCCCCCAGGCATCCAGGATGGAGGAGTCTTGCCCCTGGAGGCGGGAGTGCCCTCGACCCCGGCTGCAGCAGCTGAGGTGCCACCCCAGGCACTCTGGGTAGAGGGGTCTCGCTCCTTGAGGAGGGAGTCCTCTGGAGCCTGGGTGCAGAGGTGTGCAGAGGTCCCCTGGCACCCAGGGTGGAGGGGTTTTGCACCTGGAGGGGGGATTCCCCTCAACCCTGGCTGCAGCGAGGTGAGGAGGTCCCCCCCCCCCCGCACCCAGCGTGAGGGGGTCTCTCCCCTGGTAATGGGAGTCCCCTACAGATTGCCTCCAGCAGTGTGCGGAACTCCAGATGGCATGGGAGTTGGAGACTTCTTGCCCTGGAGAAGGGTGTGCCCTGTACCCTTGCTGCAACAGCATGTGGAGCTCCCCCTGGCCCTCAGGGTGGAGTGATCTTGCGCCAGGAGGAAGGGGGAGTCCCCTTGAGTCAGGGTACCGCAGTGTGTGGAGCTCCCCTTGGCACCCAGGATGGATGGGTCTTGCCTCTGGAGGAGGAAGTGTCCTCAATCCTGGCTGGGGCGGAGTAAGGAGCTTCTCTCCAGGGTGGAGGAGTCTGGACCCTGGAGGGGGGAGTGTCCTCCACCCTGGGTGCAGTGGCTTGGAGGGCTCCCCTGGGAACCCCGGTTGGAGGGGGTCTCCCCTCTGGAGGGGAAAGTTTCTTTGACCCTGGCTTAGGTGAAGTGCAGAGCTCACCCTGGCACCAGGTTGTAGGGGTCTCCCCCTTGGAGGGGAAGTGCCCTGGACCTTGTCTGTGGCGGCTTGTGTAGCTGCCACCTGCACCCAGGTTGGAGGTTTCTTGCCCATGGAGAAGGGAGTGCCCTCCACCCTGGCTGCTCTGACGTTTGGAGCTCCCCCCAGGCAACCAGGTTTCAGGGGTCACATCTCTGTATAAGGGAGTGTCCTCGACCCTGGCTGCAATGAATTTCGGAGTTCATTGCAGGGCGGGAGTACCCTGGACCCTGGCTGAGGTGGCATGCGGAGCCTTTCCCCCAACCCAGTTTGGAGGGGTCTCCTCCCCTGGAGGGCAGCATGCAGAATTCCCCCAGGCACCCAGTTACAGGGGTCTCCTCCCTGGAGAGAGGATTGCCCTCCACCCTGGCTGTGGTGGTGTGGGGAGCTCCACTCCCCCCACCCCCCCACCCCATACACCAGGTCACGTGGGTCTCCCCTCTGGAAGGGAGGAGTGCCCTCTACTCTGGCTGTGGCTACATGAGGAGCCCCCCACCCCGCACCCAGGTTGGAGGGGTCTTCCCATTTGAGGGCGGCATGCGGAGCCCCCCTCCCCCTGCGCACCCATTTTCCAGGGGTCTCCCCACTGGAGAGGGGAGTGCCTCCACCTTGTTTGGGGAAGTGTCCAGAGCTCCCACTGGCACCCAGATTGGAGGGGTTTCACCCCTAGAATGGGGAGTCCCTTCAAACCTGACTGCAGCAGCATGCAGAGCTCACCCTGGCACCCAGGGTGGAGGGATCTTGGATCTGGAGGGGGGAGTTTCCTCAAGATTGGGTGTGGTGACATGCAGAACTACCACCTGCACCAAGGGTAGAGGGGTCACATCCTTTGAGGGGAGAGTTCCCTGGACCCTTTCTGGGGCAAAGTAAGGAGCTCCTCCAGGCATCCAGGGTGGAGGGGTCTCGCCCCTGGATGGGGGAGTATCCTCGACCCTGGATGCAGGGGTATGCGGAGCTACCCCTGGCACCCAGAATGGAGGGGTCTGGCACCTGGACAGGGGAGTCCCCTTACCCTAGTTTCAGCAGCATGCGGAGCTCCCCTGAGACCCAGGATGGAGGGGTCTCGCCCCTGGAGTGGGGAGTGCCCTAGACCCTGGTTGAAGCAGCTTGTAGCTCCCCCAGGCACCCAAGTTGGAGGTCTCGCCCCTGGAGAAGGGAGTGCCCTGGACTCTGGCTGCAGCAGTGTGCAGAGCCCCCCCTGGCACCCAGGGTGGAAGGGTCTCTCCACTAGTAATGGGAGTCCCCTAGAGTTTGCCTGCTGCAGCGTGCGGAACTCCAGATGACATGGAAATTGGAGGTGTCTTGCCCCTGGAGAAGGGAGTACCCTGTACCCTTGCTACAGCAGCATGTGGAGCTCCCCCTGACACTCAGGGTGGAATGATCTTCCGCAGAGGAGGGGGGAGTCCCCTTGAGTCTGGGTGCAGCAGTGTGTGGAGCTCCCCCAGGCACCCAGGATGGATGACTCTCTCCTCTGGAGGGGGGAGTGCCCTTAACTCTGCCTGGGGAGGAGTAAGGAGTTTCTCCCAGCACCCGGGGTGGAGGAGTCTGGACCCTAGAGTGGGGAGTGCCCTCGGCCCAGGGTGCAGTGGCTTGCTTCCTTGGGAACCCAGGTTGGAGGGGTCTCCCCCCAAGAGGGGAAAGTGCCTTTGACCCTGGCTGAGGTGTAGTGCAGAGCTCACACTGGCACCAGGTTGGAGGGGTCTCCCCCCTGGAGGGGAAAGTGCCCTTGACTTTGGCTATGGAGGCTTGTGGAGCTGCCCACCCGCCCGCACCCAGGTTGGGGAGGTTCTTGCCCATGGAGAAGGGAGTGCCCTCCACCCTGGCTGCTCTGGAATTGGGAGCTCCTCTGGCACCCAGATTTTTGGGGACTCACCCCTGGAGAAGGGAGTGCTCTCGACTCTGGCTGCTGTGGAGTTTGGGGCTCCCCCTTCCCACTCCCAGGGTTGAGGGGTCTCCCCCCTGGAGGGGGATTACCCTCCACCCTGGCTGTGGCAGCATGCGGAGACCCCCCTGGCGCCCAGGTTGGAGGGGTGTCCCTCCTGGAGGGGGGAGTCCTTTCTACTCTGGGTATGGTGGTATAAGGAGCTTTTCCTGTCCCCCAGTTTGGAGAGGTCTCCCCCTGGAAGGCAGAGTCCCCTCTACCCTTGTTGTGGTGAGAGCTTCCCAGAGACCCAGGGTAGAGAGATCTCTCCCCTGGAAGAGGAAGTCCCCTCAACCCTTGGTGTAATAGTATACAGAGCTCCTCTAGACACCCAGGTTGGAGAGGTCTCCCCCCTTTATAGGGGTGTCCCCTCTACCCTGGGTGCCATGGTATATGGAGCTCCCCCTTACACACTGGATGGAGGAGTCTTCTCTCTGGAGGGGGGACTCCCTTCTTCCCTAGGTGCGATGGTAGATGGAGCTCCCCCTGATACCCAGGTTAGAGGGGTCTTCCCCCTGGAGGGTGGAGGCTCCCCATCCTGGGTGCGGTGGTATACAGAGCTGCCCCAACATGCTGGTAGTTAGAGGGGTCTTCCCTCTGGAGCGGGGAAGTTCCCTCTCTGGTTTTTGCTGTGGTATTCGGAGCTCCCCCCCCCCCCGCCTCCCACACTCAGGTTGCATGGTTCTCCCCCCTAGAGTGGGGAGTTCCTTCTACCCTGGGTTCAGTGATATTCGGAGATCTCTCCCCCTCCCAGATTGGAGGGGTCTCCCGCCTGGAGCAGGGATTCACCTCTACTCTGCGTGCAGTGGTACATGGAGCTCCCCTGGCACTCAGGTTTGAGGGGTCTCCTCCCTAGAGGGCAGAGTCCCTTCTACCTTGGGTCAGGTGGTATATGGATCTCTCCAGGCACTCAGGTTGGAGGGGTCTCCCTCTGCAGAGCAGAGTTCCCTCTACCCTGGTATGGTTGTATAAGGAGCTCCTCCTGATACCCAGGTTGGAGGGGTCCTTCCCTGAAGGGCGGAGTGCCCTCTACCCTGGGTGCAGTGGGGATCTCCCCCTGACACGCAGGATAGAGGGGCCTCCACCCAGAAGCTGAGAGTCCCTTCTACCCTTGGTGTGGTGGGGAGCTCCCCCAAAAACCAGGGTAGAGGGATCTCTCCCCTGGAATAGGAAATCCACTTTACCCTTGGTGCGATGTATACAGAGCTCCCTTGGACACCCAGGCTGGAAGGGTCTCCCCCTAGAGGGGGTAACCCACTCTACCCTGGGTGCTATGATATATGATGCTCAATCTGACACCCAAGTTGGAGGGGTCTTCCCCCTGTTGGGGTGAGTCCCCTCTACTCTGGGTGCAATGGTATATGGAATTCCCCATTATACACAGGTTGGGGGGGACTCCCCCCTGGAGAGGGACTCCCCTCTACCCTAGGTGCGATGGTATAAGGAGCTCCCCCTGAGACCCAGGTAGGAAGGTCTCCTTTCTGGAGGGAGTCCCCTCTATCCTGGGTGTGATGGTATTCAGAGCCCCTTACACACAATTTGGAGGGGTCTCCCCCCTGGAAGGGGGACTCCCCTCTAGCCTGGTGCTCCCGCCAATACCCAGGTTGGAAGGGTCTCCTTCCTGGAGGTGGGAGTCTCCTCTACCCTGCAAGAGGTGGTATATGCCCCCCCACACACCTAGGTTGAAGGGGTCTCCCCTTTGTACCCAGTTTTCCAAAGAATCTCCATACTGCTTTCCAAATTGGCTGCACCAACTTGCAGTCTCACCAACAATACATGAATGTACCTTTTCCCCCACACCCTCACCAACACTTATAGTTGTTTGTCTTCCTAATAGCTGCCATTCTGACTGGAGTGAGATGATATCTTAGAGTGGTTTTGATTTTCATTTCTCTGATTGCTAGACATAATGAGCATTTTTTCATATATTTATTGATTGATTGTATATCCTCTTCTGAGAAGTGTCTACTGAGGTCCTTGGCCCATATGTTGTTTGGGTTATTTCTTTCCTTGTTTTTTCATGTTGCTTGTGTTTCTTTTTTTCCAATTCTATTAGACTGGTGTGTTATTGTTTTTACCCTATAGATTTGTGTAGTGCTCTTATATGGTTCCAAGATCCTCACTTTATGGGGAAGGACAATGTTAACAGATCCTAATATCAAGAGTACATCACCTATGAACAAATTATTGTTATTAAGACATTTATAGTAGTCTCAATGTCCAGAAATGTTGGGTTCAATTATTATTTAAAATATAATCAATAGTTTCATAAAAGGTGTACAGTTTCTGTGGTGGACAATGAAACTGGGGTCAGGCATAGCACTATATGCTAAGGGGGAAAGATGTGAGGGTATGGGGTTAATATAACTTAGGAAATTTAAAGGAGAACTCCAAGAAGAGGGTTAGAAGCAAAGGAATAGATAGGAGGTAATTTAGGGTAGACAAGTACTTGGGAGGACAGTAGAGTACATAAAAATAGACACACGTATGTATTTAGAAAATTACAGGCTGTTAAAATAGTATAATTTGGACGGTACAAAAAGAAGAAAGAAGAAAAAAGGAAAAGAGAGAGAGAGTGAAAGAAAAAAGGGAGAGGAGAAAGAGAAAAAAAGAGAATTAAAAAAAAGAGGGGCCTTATGCAATTCATCTATATTATATTATTCATGTGACTCAGTTCTCATAGTTCTATTTCAAGTAAAGTTCTTGGTTTCACATATGTTGGGGTTATGAGGACCAGAGGATAGAAGGGTAGAGGAGGAAGAATAAGGAGGAAAATAACAACAACAAAAAAAAACAAAAGCTCTTAGAATTCCATTTCTTTTCTGCTTCTCTTCTCTTCCAGTAGGTGGAGTTGTCTTAATCAGGGTGAGAGGACTTGAGCCCCTCAGTATCCTCTCCCTCTCCTGCCTGGAGCTTCCCAATCCTGGTCTCTCTGATTTGCTCTGGGTTTTTCTCTCTTTAGTCACTAAACCCTCCTCTTCTGTGCTCATTAGGTCCCAACTTCAGGACCTCTCATCCTCAGGCTCCTGAGAAATGTCTACTGAGGTCCTTGGCCCATATGTTGTTTGGGTTATTTCTTCCCTTGTCTTTATTTAGTTTTGAAACAATTGTTGACTTAATGAAAAGATTTTTAAAAAGTTGAGAGGCTACATAATATCTTGCATAATTAGAGTACAACCATCAAAACTAATAAAACACATTGCAGACTATTATTGTTAGATTAATATTACTAATTAAATTATTTGAAATACTATTAGTTACCTACTTTATTCCAAGATTATAGTTTTTCCACTACCTTTTTCTGTTCAGGTCCAATCCAGGTTCTCACATTGCAATTCACTGTTGTATATCTAGTTTCCCCCTTCCTGTAATATTATTATTGGACTTTTTTCCCTCATGATCTTGACACCATTGAAGATACCAATCAGTTTATTTGTAGAATGCATCTCATTATATTTGTTTGGTGTTTTCTCCCGATTACATTGAAGTCCTGCCTTCTGAGAAAAATATCACAGCAGTAAAGGGCCTTTTCAGTGCATGGTATCAGGGGTGTGTGATGTTGGTGCATTTCATTGCTAATGATGTCAGCCTTGGAGGAGGTGATATTTACCAGGATGTCAATGTAGAGTTATCATTTTCCCTTTGTAATTAAGACATATCTTGGGAGACAAACTTGGGTTATGCAAATATCCTGTTTGTTCTTAAATTTGTATTGATGAATTTTGACATCCACATTTGGAACATGTTGTAATTGGTGTTATGTCAATCTAAGGATGGGTGTTTTAAAAATGGTTAATTTTTTATGCAGTTTTAAATTTTCCTGGAAGAAAGATTTTTCCCTTCTTCTTCATTTATTAAACTGTTATACTAGTATTGATTCATGGAAGATTATTTTATTATATGGAATACAATCAACTATTAATATTATCTGATTCACTGTTCACATTGTTCCACCAAAATCTCTTCTTTCAGACT
The DNA here is from genome assembly GCF_052094955.1 of Ictidomys tridecemlineatus. Classification (NCBI taxonomy): domain Eukaryota; kingdom Metazoa; phylum Chordata; class Mammalia; order Rodentia; family Sciuridae; genus Ictidomys; species Ictidomys tridecemlineatus. Next base: position 53,506 of record NW_027522400.1, on the reverse strand, counting down.
GTGCCCTGTGACATTTGTGTTTAATAGATTTGTAACCTAATAAGTATATCTCTACAGAATGGTATTACCTCAAATTTCATATCCTAGAGAGGACCTGATTGTAATTAGCAATTTACATTCAGTCTTTTAAGGTTAAGGAGATAAATTTGGCAGGACTTAAAAAGAATTTTTAAAAGTTCCATATTTATCCCAAATGATGACTTCTAAGTGTTTACAGAACAAACAGTGTACACACGAGCAGCTTATTAGTCACTGGTAATAAAGCCAGAATATTTTATTAATTAGTAGCTGGATTAAACTATATGCTGACTAATAAACAATTGTATGTAAAGGGAAAATATAAAAACATTGTGTCCTTGAGATGTTTCAAGAATTCTCAAATGAATTATGATGTCTGACCCCCGCAGCCACCCAGCCCTGTCATCTTAGGGCAAGTCTGTGAGCCTGCATCCTCATTCTGGAAATAAAAGCTCTAGGCAATGGTTTTGTTTCCTGTGCTTTTCTTGCATACTTAAAATATCCCTTAATGTCCAATATATTTAGAGTACTACCTCTATTTTAGTTTTAATTTTAGTATCTGCTGATTGAATCCACAGTGCTAAATAAATTCAGTTAAACTTCAAATCCATGTTTATTTTAGGCATAATACATTGATGTTAGTGATGCTACCAATTCTATAGTCCTGCATACATACTGAGACATCATTTGATTTGAGACAATGCCACTGCTCATAGATTATAGGGTCTTATATAATAATTTAGACCAATCTGTGGTTTTCTGGAGTTTATGCACTTGTACAATAGACACATACAGACACAGAAAACTCATGCACACACACTTTTGTACTTTTGTTTACTGGGTTATAATGGGAATTCCTTCATTATTTCAATATTTTGTGGTGCTAGGGATTCAATCCAGGACATCATTCATATTAGGAAACAACTCTACCACTGAGTTCTACCCACACTCTTTTTTAAAAAAAAATTATTATTTTCAGTTTTTAGACTGGATCTTGCTACATTGCTGAGGCTTGTTTCATATATTTTAAGAAATAAAAAAAAATGTTAGTTTTTTTATCAACTCTTTTTTTTGGCCAAATTTTATTTTGAGTATGGGTCTTGTTAAATCCCAGAGGCTGGCTTTCTGCCTCATATTCCTAAGCACCTGGGCTCATAGTTGTGCATCACTGCCCTCAGTTAAAATACATTTGTTACTGCAGGTCTGCTCAGAATTTTGAGATAATAGTGCTGTTGTTCTCTCCTGAGTTTCTGTTCACAATAAGTGGTTGTTATGATGATGATCGAATTATAAACTGTAAGGAAACAGGAATGTTGACTTTAATGTGGAGACATGTGTGGAAATGTTACCAATCAGCCAATCCAGGGATTTTACCTGGATCTCTGCTGAACAGATTAGGCTGCTCACCCACATAAAAGTGAATAATGAAAAAATGAATTTTATGTACCCTAGCCTGAATCTCTTGTTTTCCCCTTGGATCTCCAGATTGTAGTCTCTAACAATGACTTCCCTGGGGTTTTCATGAAAGGAATGAAAAATGCCTGTTGCTTGAGTTGGTTGAAGATCTCTGCCTATTCCCATAAATAGAGAGAGAGAGAGAGAAAAAGAGGGAGGGAGAGAGAGAGAGAGAGAGAGAGAGAGAGAGAGAGAGATAGTCCTCCTTTTTATTATCCTATTTCACTTCCTCACTATTTGTATACTATATTTGTACCTCTCTCTACTCCCCTGGAGTTGAGAAACTGATAAAACTGGGGAGAAGGAGCTAGGTTGCTTGCTTTTCTGCTGGTGCCACAAAAGGGGTACAATTTATAGAAAAGAGAGATAAAAGGGGTACAATTTATAGAAAAGAGAGGTAAGCAATATACATATGTACATATACCTAGGCTGTACTTAGCCAGAGAATCTGTCAGTCTTAGTTTCCTTGACATCTATCTTCAGCCTGTGGGAGTTTTTATTCTCATGTGAAATTCAGGAGTTCTCTATTTCAGAAGGACTAGGTTTTAGATCCTATGCTGTAAAGCTACTGGTAAATTCTAACTCAAGCACTCAGATTGACCTTAGCCTGTTCCTCTTGTTTTTCCCTTGGATCTCCAGATTCTAAAATTTTGTAACCACCCCTCTCTGCTGTTGGTCATCTGGTCACAGTGCCAGATTAGTGAGGCCAGCCTTGGGAAAGCAGAAGAGAATCGGCAATGATGATAGATAATAGATGTGAGTGGTGGAAACATAGGGTTCAGGGGGCAATTCTATAAACTGTGCTGTCCTCCACATGATTTCTTTTTAGAAGCAATTTACCTGCAGTTCTGTCTAGCCTAAGTCTAATAAGATTCCTCAGTTAACAACCAGTTATCTGCAGGAGAAATGCAGGGCCAAAGACTCCTGCCTGCTGGTAAGAAGAACACAAGTTTTCTGAAGGAGGGCTTTTGTGACCTTCATTTAGGCCAGATTCCAAAAACCAATGAGATAGAGTAATTAAAAGCAAAGTATACTACCATAAAATCTATAGAACAAGTTCTATTTAGAAGTGATCAGCATGGGCCAAGGTGATCCAGAGTTGCTTTGAATTTTTAATATGTCATTATAATATTGAAATCTCTCCTCATGGGGAAAGACCCTGTGCAGTGGTGACTTGAAAGTCTAATGCAATCCTTCTATCAGCGAAAAGTCAAGAGGTGGACCTTGTATGACTCTATGAAAACTTCCCTGGGATCCCAAATAAACTTAGAGGTCAGGAGGGCTGCACCCTCTCTCTCTTCTTTGAGAGAATCCATTGTCTCCCTTGAGAGTCTTCCTTTTTCCCGTTGCTTCTATTAAACTCATGCCTGAGCTATTCTGAGAACCTCATCTGAAATCTTTCCAGAGAATGATCACACACACACACACACAAAAAAAAAAAAACAGTGACCAAGGACATCTAGGGTGGCTTTGACTCCACAGATGGCCTTGATCTCTAACAATGACTTTCCCTGAGGTTTTCATAAAAGGAGTAAAATATGGGGAGCACTTGAGTTTGTTGAAGATCTCTACCTATTTCCATAAAAATAAAGACATGTATATTCCTTCTTTTTAATAAACTATCTTCCTTCCTCATTATCTGTAACATACATTTGTAACCTCTCAACTCCCTGGGAGTTGAGAAACTGATTTGTGAGTAAATATTTCCCTTCTCCATTCTTTGACCTCTGAATAAAAATCATCTCCTGGATACTGTTTTAACATGGGATGAGCTTCCACAGTTGGGATGAATAACTCTACAAGAATCTAACATCCCTAGAGAAGTTCTGCAAATCTAATTTTTAACATGATTGCTAGTGACTTCTTGTTAGGGATTGTAAGAGTTGTGGTTCATTGTGATTCAGTTTTTTATTCAATAGGAATCTTTGAAAATAGTGTATGGGAAGATCTGAAGGACTGAAATAACTAGATATTATAACATTAAATGTTACATTTAATTTTCAAATGCAAATATGATCTTCAGAATTGTTGTTTGCAAGAAAAGGCTAAAAGAGATGCTTCTATGAATATTATTCTTTTATTTACATAGAGGAGACAGGTGAGACCAAAGCGAAAGATAAGTTCTTACTTGTGACATGAGTTGAAGAACACTTTAATGCTAAATTGTTGGAGTCATAATCTAAACACTGGAATAAATGCTTGTGAGTATTTAGGACTTTTCTAGGAAAGCCCTGGGTGAGAGGATTCCTGAAATGTTCTAGTTACTGAAATTGTTCTTAGTATGTTTTCTTTTTTTCCTTGGCCTGTTGTTATTGGAAATTTTGAAAACAAAAATATGAAACTCAGTTCAGGAATAAAAATATTTTTTCATTAAAAATAATATGAATTCTATTTAGAAATCAGATATAATTCTTTGGGATTTATTTCATTTATTTTCCTTGAAGAAAAGTATTGCATTTAGTTCATAGAAGACAGTTCTGAAACAACAGGAGCATTGCAACACTTGCTAATGTTATATGTTTATTATTTTCAAACTGATGTATACAGCATTTTTGTTACCATTACTGCAGTTTCCTTTGTTTCCCCAAACTAAAATCAGGCAGAAATACTGTTTGGCATGAACGAGTCTTTTATTCTTAAGCTATAATATAAAGAAGGCAGCATGTGGGAATGGGATTCATAGTCCAGTTCCATAAGAGAGAAATACAGTTTTTGTTTTGTTTTATTTTTTATTTTTTTATATCATATATAGGGCAGGCATGGTTTCTGTTGGTGCGACACACACACAACCAAATCAGTCAGGGTCACTCCAGTGAATTGTGTTGGCACAAAATAATCACACAGAGCCAGAGAAAATAGCTTTTTCTTGGGGTTCAGTGATGGCTCTTTTGCCCCAGCTCCCACAAAAGAAGAAAGAGAGGCAGACAAAAAAGAGAGCACCCCTGAAGCCCGATTTATTAAGGGGAAGGCCCACCATAAAGTTCCATTCAAATGAGGCAAGAGATGGGGTTTCATGGAGGTGTAGTCCAATCTCATTGGGTGATGCCCACTCCCAGAGCTGTAATTCCCCTGTGGAGCAGAGGTTGTGTCCACTCCTCCTGCACTGCAAGCAGAAGCTGGTGGCATATCTCCATTGCTCAAGGGTAAGTGTCATTCTAATCTTCTTTGTGCTCAGCTCCTGTTCATGGCAACCAGACACTCATTGGTGTCATCACAGGTAGTGTCCACTTGGGCTCTTTTCATCATAGAAGAAGTAGTCTTCATGGGCTACCTGTCTCATTATCATATTAGGTCTCTGTTCTGTGATATAATTTTAATATGCTAGTAAAGTTAATGTTATCATGGTTTATTTTAGTGACTAATTTCGACATGCCTTTATCCTCTATAAGCCTTACCACTGTTTTAGAAGAAAGTACAATATTAATATGTATGCCTGTGCATCACTGATAGTTAGCTTTATAACTTTGCTTTTCTCAGTCTGTGTTTCCTAATGTTTGCTGACCCCATTGTCTTGAGGACTGAGTGTACTACCTCACTTTCCAACTCATTTCTTTTTTAGCATTTTGTTATTTTTGAAAAAACAGGGGCAGAGGGAAATTTTTTCATGGATGACATTGGCTTTTCAAAAAAGAAGCTAGTTTTGTTGCAGGTAACATTTCAAACCTCTTGCACAAGATCAGTTCACATTAATGTCTTACTCCAATTAAATATTTTAATGGGTCTTTTGCAAATTTTTTAGTGAAATGTTTTAAATCTACTTTGTGAATGTAATATTCCGTTTTTGCTTTAAAGGATGGAGCTTCTTAACTATTGGCTTTATTTACTTAATAATTTTCATAGTTAATTTAGAATTTTGCTGAATTTAAATGGCCATTAAGGAAATGATTTGCCATTGTGAAAAATTATGTTGGAGTTTACTTTCTCAACTGACTGAAAGTGCATAACAACCAGAAATATAAAGTCTAAAATTATAAATTCAGAGAAATTTTATTGTGCTTGAGTGCTTTACTAAGCTTGTATTTGTAACAACAATGTTATACTCTCTAAATATAAAAAAAATATATAATAAAAAGGTGGCACGTGATCGTGAGGATCCTGTAGACCATCAATAAACTTAAGTTGTGTCATACTATACTTCAAGTACTACACCAGGCAAGTCTAAGGCTCCCCTGCCTTTTTCCTCCTTTATGAGATTCAAGTATCTTGTATACTCTTTAATTATCACTAAAATATTTGGCATCTAATTTGAGCACAAGAATTCAAAGTTGTCTTTCCTCCAATTATAAGTTCTAAGTATTCTCATCACAGTGATGTGGGCTGATCATTAGAAAAGAATCAACTGCAGCACAGTTTTAAACAGACTTGATTTAAATGTATTTTCAAGTGTTTACAATCACATTTATATGGACTATCAACTTACTACTGTTTCCCCCTCTACAGAAAGGTAGAATACGTCAAGATGTTTTCCAGTAATGACCAGGACTTTATCCCATTTTTACAAAAAAATACCACTGACCTCCCTGAGATGACCTCCAGTGACCTGAAGACATTTCCTGAAGGGGCTGTGTTAAGTTTCCATAATCTCTGATATCGTGAAAAAGTGAAGAGTGGCTTTATATTTGGGCGGAAAACAGTTGAGAAAAAATTACTATCAAATATCAAGTATATATATGAACTTTTTAAAAGACCACTTTAATGACCTATCTCAGGCATCACAGATTTTGCCTATTACCAATAATTTACTGTGAGCATTTGTGTTTTTGACTTTGTGCTGATGTATTGACACCTACTTTCATTCTTTTTGACTAAACTAAGACAAAAATTATTCCATCAGTAAAACTGACTCATGAATTGCTGACAAGATTTTTGTGTAGAAATAATGTGATTTGATCACATGCATGTTGAATAGATACACAAGCATACTGTGGGAATGTATATGTACTATGTCCTTATTGTTTAACTCACCCTCCTCCTCTCTCTTTCTCTCAATCTTTCTTTTTTTTTTTAATGTGTATTACAGATCAATCCCAGGGCTTTATGCACACTGGGCCATTGTTCTGACACTGAGCTATGCTCCTAATCCCACTTGCTTAATCTTTTCCATCTAGTAGACTCCAGACTCAATATACTGTTTCCTCTACTCAAGACTTTACATTGAGTCTATGACTCAGTGGTGTGCACCTCGGCAAAGGAGAACGCCATTGTTTTATGCTTTGTTAGCCTTATAAAATGTAGTAAGTATTGAAGTTTTTTAATTTTTTAAATTTTTATTTTTTTTTTTACTTTAAAAGACAGCAAGGATTGGTTTTATTGGTTACTTACATTTCTGGTTTAGGAATTCATGAGAAGGTAATCATTTTTCTGGCTGAAGTGTTTCCAAATTTTCTCTTGTCTGTTGGCTTCAAACAGTCTCTGATTTGTGAAGAGTTGCTTTCATTATATATTTGATTTGTGTTTGATAACCTACCATCATTGAAAATGGTGACAACATTTCAAACAATTTTGATTCTCCTTTGATTTTTGCTTTTCTGTTCATTGAATAAGAAAAACATAAAACAAAAGTTGACCATAAAAATTGAAGAATTTTTCGTACCTTCAAAGAATTCTATCATACTTAGTTTTTCTTCTTACCCAGCATTTGAGCTTTCTCTCATCTAGGAAAGTGTGTATGCACTGTGAACTCTGTAAAATAGCCATTCATTTGAGCTTTATTGGCAAGACTTTTCCAAGTGAAGATTTTTGTTTTCATTTTTGATGGTGTTCTGGGTATAATGGATGATAGAAGAAAAAAAAATAAAGCTCTACCCTTGTGCTATAACCCCAGCAGATTTTTTTTTTATATTTTATCTTCATACAGGGTCTTTCTAAGCTTCTCAGGCTGGTCTTAAATCATCGTGCCTTATCCCACCAATAACTGGGGCTGTACACATGTGCCCTGTGCCCTGATAAACAGAACTTTCAATATTATAAAACTATGTTTTACAGAGATGCCATGTATCATATTCAAACATAGAAAGAATTCATAAAACACTTTGAGACTATGCTAGAAAAGCTGTGATATTTATTTCCTATCTATTCATATTTTTTCTGTTATCTCTCAACAGATATTTCTATATACAGATAAAATTTGATTGGTAAGCTTATCAATAACATATACAGAGATATACAGAAAGATAAGGAATCTGTGTACACATGTAATCTTTTCTTCTCTCCTTATTAATGAGAGAAAGATGGTGACTTTGGGGTTTGTTGATTTCATATATAATTATTACATTAGTCTCAGCCTTCATCACAGTGTCATTGTTTCTGAATTTTTATGTTTCTCTCTCTTTTACATGCACCAGAAATATATATTTATGAAAACACACTATAGGATAAGAACCACTTATAAAGTGTAAAATTTCCATTTTATAAATAAGAGATATGTTATAAAGAATTGGTCATGGAATATATACCCCCCGACTCCTGTTCTTGCAGCTGTTCCAAAATCGTTAGACTGTATGACCTGTAGTGTTAGCTCATTACAGTTTTTAAAGTAGTTTGTGATGCTTATCTTATTCCATTCTCTATCACAGAGACATATGATGGTTTGTCTGGGAGACTTAGGTTATGGAGATACCTTTCCTTCCACCAGGTATTAATCCACTGAGGTTGTGGAACCTGATCCCTGTTTCTTCACTAATGCAGTGACAACAAACCATGAGCAATGTGTCTAAGTACAGGAAAAATCAATATAATTTGGCCAATTATGTTGCCTGTATCTCTCCATCTAAGCAGTTCTGAAGTTAATCATAATTCCACATAGGGAAACACAGGTGCTATATGGAAAAGTGATTTGGTATTTAAGTGTACCAAAAAAATCTGTATGATAACTCTGTGCAGTTATATACAGGTGAACATTGAAGTTGATGGCCCATAGTAGTTGAATATGGATAACTTTTTTCATTCAGGTATTAATTTCTCTGAATTATTAACATTTGCATGGTAAATGATATTGAATACATATTGTCCAGGTAGCAGGGCTGAACCATTTTTTTCTTTTTAAGGATTGAACTTGAAGGCAAGAGCTTTCTCAATAATGATGCTTACTCTTTTGATGGTATGCTATTCAACTAGTTTTCTAATACTAGATATAGGAGCACATGAACATTTGTCCACAGCAGAAATTATGGAGCCCTATTATCTGTTAATACTGGTGAGTAAGAACTGTGCTTCTCTGAGAGGGAAATTTCCCCTTGTTCTTCTTGTACCTTTTCCTGTCATTTAAAACATACTTTGAGGATTCTAAACATGGAATTTGGATGCTCCATGAGGACATAGATTGCTAAAGTCTAGAGAATATTCCAGCTCACCTTCTCAACTTTATCCAACCTTATTTTGTCACTATTCTAATGTAGTTAGTCCTCCATGTATTTTGAAAAGCAGTTTTTTAAGTATACTGTAAAGTTCCAAAGTCCATAGTACTAGGTCACTTCCTTTCTGTGTTCCTAAGAATCTCTTATATCAAATATTTCTGCTTATCTTTTCTTTATAATGGTTACTTAGTTCTAATCTCACAAGGCCCTAATGTTTGTATGTACCTGGTGAATCAACAGATGAGCAGAACGAGTTCCCTCATTTTTGCCCCATGACTCGGACTAAATAGGAGTTCTTAGGCAATCAATGCACATGTCATCTCTGCTATAATAAATATATTTCAGTGATACATAATTAGCATAAGCTCTTGTCATAGTTTAATTCTTGCATTTCTGACTTTGTCAACTACAATGTATTGCATTGGGAAAGTGATGTCCTTGTTTATATTTCATCTAATAAATAAAATACATTTTAATAAATACAGATGATTTCTTTGATTTATTGGATGCTTAGGCTGATTATTATGTAAGGGTTTCTTTGTAGAACCTTAAAACCACAGTCAAGAAACCACATTTTACTCACAGATGGTATGTTTTAGGCTTGACTTGGTTAGGTCAATTCTAAGTGTGTGCAGACACATAACATTGTCATTGTTTTGTTATTCTAGTGCACTTGGTATCACTTAGGACTATATCATTTAGCTTTCCCTTGTGTTCTGAGAAGTTCTTCCTGGCATCTCCACTGTGACACTTATTTCTAGTAGTTTGAATTGGGAGGATTAACCACATTTTCTGCTATATTTCATTATATTATTCTGTTTATCAGTTCTAGACTTTGGGTCATCTAAAGCCTGCATTTTGAACTCCAAATTATTCTTAATGTCATTTTTGGTCATTATGCCATAAAGTATACAATATAAACTATTTATATAGCATTTACACAGTAGTAAGTATTGTTAAGAAATAGAGAAATGATTTGAAATATACAAGATATGATTTTAAAGCAAAAAGGAAGTACATAAGTTACATTTGTGCAAATACTATACCATTTAAAGAGAAGGGACTTGAGTAACTTCAGATTTTGTATCTATGGACTGGGGTTCTACAACCAATGCCCCTTGCATACCAACAGATTACTACTTCTTAAACTTCCATTGTGTGCAGTAATAGAGAATGTTGAGGAGATGGTCTTAATCATTTGGGGTCTTCTAAATAATTAAAAAATATAATATAGATATAAGTATGTCATCCTTCCTTCCATACCACAAACAATGTTAGATATTCAGAGGTATACATATTCAAAGAATGAAGATTATTGTTTAGAGTAACTGGAAGGAATTTTAAGAGAATTGTTTCTAGCAGAAATGTTTGGAAAGTTGTAGGGTTCTTGAAAAGGGTCTTATCTAGAAATCATCTTAAAATCACTTGTTGGATTTTGACACATGTATTTTTGCCTTTTGTAGGGTTTATGTATTATGTTACAGAATTCCATTCCTATTCTGCCTTGGCTCTCATGGCTTGAGTGCATCAGTATCCTTCATGATGGGTATATGGTAAACTGTCTTCATTTGTTATGGTAAGTGGGTTCCCAATCTGTGACAAAATCAAAATAAAACCTGACTGGCTCATTTCCCCAGCCATGATCCATGAATGTCCCCCATTTGGGACTCTCCTTTCAAGATCAATGAATGAAACTCTACTGTTAATTTCAGTTAGCACATTTTCCTGGAGTCATGGGGGGTTTTCCCCAGTCACTCATTGTTTGAGGAAGAGGAAGGTTGTTGAGAAATATTATAGTAACATGGAAAGACTAACTAATGATGATAAGCATGTTGTGCTTTAATTATTTAAGGAAATAAATGAGAGGATGGGGGATTAGAATTTATAGTTGATATCAAAAGGAAAATTAGAAGAGAAACAACCATATAATTATATTTATAGTTGATATCAAAAGGAAAGTTAGATGAGAAACAAAGAACCATATTGGCTTTAGTGAACTACTCTACACCAGAATAACCTGTGTCAATACAGTTTGAGTGTTTCCAGCTCCCATAATTACAACTAGATTTGAAAAAACAACAAGAAAATATTGTTACTGTAAATCAGCAATATTATTGTGCTCCATTGTATCATTTTAATTATAATGTTTGAGTTATAAAATTGGGAGAGCATAAAATAACCACAGTGTAATATATCCAGAGTTCTCCTTTCTCAGCCAATGGGATGCAAAATCACAATCCTAGGCCACTTGAATTCCAGGAAAAATAATTTTAATTACTTTGGTGTGGCAAAGACATTAAAGGGAAAGAGAATATTTTTAGAAATAATAATAATAAAGATTAAACCTGAGGACATAATCGTGATAATCCCTTGACACTATTTACCTCGCCCCCTTGTGATAATCCCTTGGAAGTATTTATCTTGCCCTGCTCCCCCTTGTGTTTTAGGCTATTCAGGACAATAAATTTTGGGGATGAAACTACTGTCCAGAACTCAATACAATAGAAAGCAGTATCTGCTCCAACTATGTGATGTAAGTTTGGATTCAATGTCACATTGGATTTGCTTACTATCATAGTATGATGTGGAAAGATCCCTGGGCTTGGAGCTGGTAAGGATCCTCTCACAGTCAATAAGCTTTGCTGAGCCTATGTTTTCTCACTTGTAAAGTGAGTGTTGTACACTAATGTATATGATCATGCTGTGTGATTCTTGTTCTCTTAATAAAATATTATCTCAGTAAAATATTATCTAATGTGAAAAAATGAGTTCTTTTTCAGAACATTTGAATTTGTAATAGACTGTTTTAATGGTTTGGCAGTCTTTGAACCTGTGCATTATTGGATACTTATGAGCCCTACTCAGGTGCCTTTATGACCTGTAACAGGGATACTCACTCTATCCTGCTGTGCTCCAGCTGCTACCTAAGGTTCGAGCCTGATCCTGGGCCTCCTGGTATCTTCCCATAACTGACTATCTGCAATGCTCATTACAGGCTTGGAGCAAGAGCTGATAAAACATGATTTTCTTCAGAAGCGCTTTCTCCCCTCTGATCCTGGTTTTAGAATTCCTAGCCTTTTTTGGATTGACCATCTTGTGTGTAAGCAGAACTAAAAGGAGCTTTGATCATATGGGCAGGAGTCACAGATGACATCAGGTAAACTGAGGTTTCCTCACCAGGTGTAAATGAAGTTACTCCATCAGTATTTCCTTTGAGGAGAGCAGCATCATAGATTTGAAAACAAGTGAATCTGAGGAACCTAGAAAATTGGTTCACAGTATGGCTGTGTAAACATGGCCAAGTAAGTTAAGCTTGCATCACTTCTTTTTTGAAATGTGTATAATATTTATATTTCTTTAGATTGTTTTAGTAATTAACTAAGCTGTCAGGCACAAGATGCTTAGTATATCTAGCCAAATGTTAAATATTCAATAACTGTTACCTATTATATATGAAATGGCAACTACTGAACATTTAGGTGACCTATAGACTTTTTTAGGGGTAGCAACTATATTGAGTAAAATTTGAAAGATTCTTAGAATATAGTCATATATTTTTGTGTTGAATTTCAGATGTACTGGTGAAGAACTGTTGACAAATCAGGGCATCAATCTCTTACCTTTGAGTTTATGGAAGAATCATGTGGCTTTTGCTTTCTCATAATTGTCTACCTAAAATTGTGATTTCTTAAAAGAAGTTATTAAGCTCTCCTTTAATATACTATGAGTTACTCTTACATTAATAAGAAGCACCTCAATTTATTTTAAGTATCCAATGAAGTTTTTTGTTTCTTGTGCATGATTGCCAAATATACTGTCAAATTATTTTCAATAGAAAATATTTTCAGAAAAAACACAACTAATGTAATTATACAAGAAAGAATCCAAGCCAAAAACTATTGTATATTGTCATTAGACAGTAATTGTCGACAGTAATTGTGGGGAAGAAATCCAGTTGAATTTATTGGTCAGAAAAAAATGAATCCTGGATACTCTTGTCTAGTTACTAATATCTCTGGAATCAGTTTTCTCATTTTCAAAAGTAATATGATGATTAGTAGCCCTTCAGTTTTAATAGATTTGATATTAGTTAATAAATAACAGATGTTAATATATTAATGTTATAATGGTAGAATGAAATCTAAAATAGGCTGAAAAAAACAGAGATATATCCAGGGTAAAAAAATTATACAATTCTTAATACACCTTTATAATAAGAATAATAAGAATTATATGCAAAAAAAGATAACTCATGTATAATGGCATAATTTGGTGTGAACATACTTTGTATACAGAGTTACAAAAAATTTTGCTGTGAATGGATAATTATAATTTAATGCATTCCACTATTGTCATGTGTGTAAGAAATAAATAAAATAATAAAAAAATCATGATGATAGAAAAATTATGTTTATGATAAGTCTATTAAGATTGTGGAACTTACTGTAGTTCTCTATTGGAATTTTGAAGTTTCAGTAGTCTTGGTTGTGGGCTTTGAGATTTAGTAGAGGGCCAGGGATCTGTGAATATAGTTATTGTGCATTTTGGGCACATTCTTCCTCTGAAGTCACTTCACTCCCCAGATGTCTCAGTGGGATATATGTGGTTGATTCAGAATCTCCTGAGAGCTCTGTTAAGTCACAGATGTCTGGACCTGTCTGTCCCACCACAGCAGCACCTGCAGACCTGCCTCCTTGAAGAACTTGCCAGGACTGGATTTGGCCATGTACAAGGTCCATTAGCTCTTAAAGCTTTAGATTTATAGTCTAATGATGGTTGGATCTGGGTCCACACAGGATCCCCCTACTTGTACACCTCTTTTATTTCCATATACTGTGTTCTTTTTCACCTTTACCAGGAATGGGAAAGTATTTACCAGTAATACTGAAGTGTTTTTAATCCTTTTTTTTACTGAAGGGTAATTAACCAAAAGTACAGTTCAGTGAATTACTAAAAAAATGAAGACATGTGTGCAACCTCCAGTTCAGGCCAAGAAGTAAAACATGACCAGAACTGGGAGGCCCAGGTGCCCCTCTCCCAACCACTACTTCCTCTTTTCTCCATGGGTTGTTTTTGAAATGAAACTTATGTAATCATCTCCATTGCTCTTAACAGAACATCACTACAGCTCAGGTTTGTGGTCTTGTGTGCACAGCTACATAGTTAAATCTCCTTCCCACAATTAGTAAACTTTTAATTTTCAAATAATCTTAGATTTATAGAAAAGTTGAAAAGATAGTGTAGGAAGTTTTCATGTGCCCTTTGCCCAGATTCATTTAGTGTTAATATTTTATATGTTTCTATAAAACAAGGTACAGTGTCAGGCTAAGAATTAACATCAAGGCATTGCTGTTGATTCAACTGCACACTCTGTCCATTTCACCACTTTTCTACCATCATTGTTTCACTGTTCCAGGCTGCAGTTCAGGAGGTCACAGTCCATCCAGCTACCCTTCCTAAAAGCAAAATACTTATAGGAATCAAGGAATTTGGGGGCTAGTGAGCAGAGATCCCTAGTTACTGGTCATCCTGTTATATCATTTAGCCTATCTATTCTGCCTGTCATGTTGTTGCAACATGTGTCTGAAGACAAATATTTGTATTTTTATATTTGAATTTTAAGAAAAAATTTTCTTCTTGTGATTTTACTAAGCCTTCATCTCAAAACTTATAATGTAGTGTTCCTGGTTATTATGTGAATGTCAAGGTGAATAAATTTTTCTTGTGTTTTATACAGTTCTTCCTATGCCTTCCTCATTGTGTACATGCTTCCATATTATGTACAGGTATACCTCATGCTCACACTAGGCCAACCAGAATAAGCAAAACAGTCAAAAGTACAATACCTACACTTTTAAAAAATTGATTTTATTTTTTAAATAGATGACAATGGAATGCATTAGAATTCTTATTACACATATAGAGCACAACTTTTCATACCTCTGTATATAAAGTATGTTCACACCAATTCATGTCTTCATACGTGTAGTTTGTATAATGATGTCCATCACATTCCTCCATCCTTGCTAATCTCCTACCCCCTCTCTTCTCCTCCCAAACCTCTGCCCTATCTAGAGTTTGTCTATTCCTCCCATGCTCCCCTTTCCTATCCCAGTATGAGTCAGTCACCTTATATCAGAGAAAATATTCAGCATTAGTTTTTTGGGATTGGCTAACTTCACTTAGCATTATCTTCTCCTACTCGATCCATTTATCTGCAAATGCCATGCTTTTATTCTCTTTTATTGCTGAATAATATTCCATTGTTCATATATGCCACAATTTTTATTCATTTCTACTTTTAAAATATGAATTTAATGAGAATATATACTACTGTCTTTATCTCCATTTTATTTTACAATTGACTTTGTAGTTATATATATATATATTTTATTTTTGGACATTCTTGAGATTGAATTCAGTGACACTCTGCCAGGGAGCTTTATTTTCAATACAGCTCTTGCTATTGATCCTTCCATCTTCTTTTTTTAAAAATTTTTATTATTTGTTGTTCAAAACATTACATAGTTCTTGACATATTATATTTCACACATTTGATTCAAGTGGGTTATGAACTCCCATTTTTACTCCCTATACAGATTGCAGAATCACATGGGTTACACATCCATTTTTTTTTTACATATTGCCATACTAATGTCTGATGTGTTCTGCTGTCTTTCCTATCCTCTACTATCCCTCCTCCCCTCCCCTCCCCTCCCATCTTCTCTCTTTACCCTATCTACTGTAATTCATTTCTCCCCCTTGTTTTTTTCCCTTTCCCCTCATTTCCTCATATGTAATTTTGTATAACAATGAGGGTCTCCTTCCATTTCTATGCAATTTCCCTTCCTTCTCCATTTCCCTCTCACCTCTCGTCCCTGTAGTATAGTTTGAAATTTGGTATCACTATACCGCCTGATTCACACTTCCTGCTTAGAGTTGCTTTTGCTATTCTGGGTCTTTTATTTTTTCATATGAATTTCATGATTGCTTTATCTATTTCTACAAGAAATACCATTGGGATTTTGACTGGCATTGCATTAAACCTATAGAGAACTTTGGTAATATCGCCATTTTGATGATGTTAGTTCTGCCTATCCAAGAACAGGGTATATTTTTCCATCTTCTAAGATCTTCTTGTATTTCTCTCTTTAGGGTTCTGTAGTTTTCATTGTATAAATCTTTCACCTCTTTTGTTAGGTTGATTCCCCATTTTTTTTGAGGATATTGTGAATGGGGTGTTTTTCCTCATTTTCATTTCAGAAGTTTTGTTGCTGATATACAGGAATGGCTTTGATTTATGCATGATGATTTTATATCCTGCCACTTTTCTGAATTCATTTATTAGTTCTAGTAGTTTCTTTGTAAACCCTTTTGGGTCTTCTAGGTATAGAATCATGGCTTCCAAAAATAGTGATAATTTAAGTTCTTCTTTTCCTATTTTTATGCTTTTAATTTCTTTCATCTGTCTAATTGCTCTGGCTAGTACTTCGAGGCCTAAATTGAATAGAAGTGGTGATAGAGGGCATCCCTGTCTTGTTCCAGATTTTAGAGAGAATGCCTTCAATTTTTCTCCATTCAGAATGATGCTAGTCTGAGGCTTAGCTTAGATAGCTTTTACAATGTTGAGGTAATTTCCTGTTATCCCTAGTTTTTCTAGTGTTTTGAACATAAAGGGATGCTGTACTTTGGTGAATGCTTTTTCTGCCTCTATCAAGATGATCATATGGTTCTTATGTTTAAGTTTATTGATGTGGTGAATAACATTTATTGAATTCCATATATTGAAGCATCCTTTCATCCCAGGGATGAATCCTACTTGATAATGGTGCACAATTTTTTTGATGTGTTTTTGTATCCAATTCACCAGAATTTCATTGAGGATTTTTGCATCTAGGTTCATTAGAGATATTGGTCTGTAGTTTTCTTTCTTTGAGGTGTCTTTGTCTGGTTTCAGAATCAGGGTGATGTTGGCCTCATAGAATGAATTTGGAAGAGCTCCCTCTTTTTCTATTTCCTGAAGTAACTTGAAAAGTATTGGTATTAATTCTTCTTTAAAGGTTTTGTAAAACTCTGCTGTATACCCATCCAGTCCTGGGCTTTTCTTGGTCGGTAGTCTTTTGATGGCTTCTTCTATTTCATCCATTGATATTGATCAGTTCAAATTGTGTGTATCCTCCTGACTCAGTCTGGGCAAATCATATGACTTAAGAAATTTATCCATGTCTTCACTATCTTCTATTTTATTGGAATATAGGGTTTCAAAATAATTTCTAATTGTCTTCTGTATTTCTGTAGCATCTGTTGTGATATTGACTTTTTCAACCTGTATGTTAGTAATTTGAGTTCTCTGTCTTCTTCTCTTCATTAGCATGGCTAAGGGTCTGTCGATCTTATTTATTTTTTTGAAGAACCAACTTTTAGTTTTGTCAATTTTTTCAATAGTTTCTTTTGTTTCAATTTCATTGATTTTGGCTCTGATTTTAATTATTTCTTGTCTTCTGCTACATTTGCTGTTGTTTTGCTATTCATTTTCTGTCACGACCCCCTTGCCCGCAAGGAAGACGCGACTCAGGAATCTTCTTTCAGCAGTTTATTCAGGCCCTTGATATTTTTCTAATGATTTTTCAACTACCCGGAATAATAATTGGATGCCCCTCACAGCCTTAATAAAGCACCTCGAACCCCAATGCAAAGCTGCCACGTGTACCCTTCTCACAGGGTGCTAGAAAATGACACACCAACTTTCTCTGATAAGGAGCTGGGAACACGCCAACTCTCTTTGATATGGAGTTGTCCTTCACAGACCACAACGGAGCCAGCGCCATCATGTAATGGCGACCACAGTCCGCAGGAACGGCTCACCACAGCTCCCCCTTTTTGTTTCACTAAGACAATACAGGCGAGAGTAGAGGTCCTATCCCACTGTGCAAAAGTGGCTGCATAGTATGGGCCAGCCCCAGGGGGCGCCTTCTCCAGACCTGACACCATATCAGCCGACGCCTTTTTTCGTGGGGCGGGGCCGAGACACGTCAAAACCGCATGTAATAGGACATGCTCCCCTTGAGGTCCCTCTTCTCAATGGATCACTCAAGTGTAGTGCCTTGTCTCGCACCCTGTATCGTGACGATGGTGAGTAAGAGGGAATAGCTGAGGTTGAACTGTGGCCATGTAGAGGTACAACTACAAACAAGTTGGCAGCACCCTGAAAGAAAGGCACGGACTTTAAAGTGATAGATAAAGACCAGTGTGGAAACCCTTCTGCGTGCAATGGCAACAAGACCCGCAGAGTGCAAGGGCTTTCCAGCACTAAGAGAAAGACAAAAGAAGGACATGTCGTACCCAGTGCAATGTTATAATAACTTGGGGTGCAACGACCATGTCAAAGGCACTAGTGTAGAAACCCATCTGCGTGCAATGGTAGCAAGACCGGCAGAGTGCAAGGGCTTTTTGACACTAAGAGAATAATGAGGAAAGACATGTCAATCCCAGTGCAATGTTATAATAACTTGGGGTGCAATGACCATGTCAAAAGTTTAGTGCTTAAGATGCGCAAGCCAGACCTGTGGCGAGTTGCCAGTTTCTAAAGCAGCAAGAGCTTGTATGATCATAGCCTTATCTTGAGCACTACGAGCCTTAAGGCGACAGAGAAACCACAAACAGAGGAACATACCAAAACAACACAGTGCACCAAAAATGTCTACTCCCACCCATTCCTTAAAAAAGGAAAAAGCAGAAGATATCCAATTGGTGAATTGACCCAGAGTCACGGGATCGACACGGGTACTATTCAAGACAGCTATCTGGGTTAGTTGAGACTGGATCATGTCTTTCGCTTCCATGGACCAATTTCCGGCCAGATATCCACCAATGATGTGGGAAGTATTTCTGGAATCATTAAATCTGACAGAGGTTATACATAAATGTGCACGTTGGTCAATGTAGCCTAAAAGTACTAGGTCAGCCAATTCTTCTACCTGAGCTTGAAGAAAATCTATTCTTTGGTTGGTAGCTAAAATCCCCGACAAAATATGTTGATTAATCGCATTTTGTGATTCAAGTATAGTGGACGTTTGTTGAACAACTTGATTAATAGTGGCAGCAGTTTGTACTTGACTGGCCATGGCTACTCCGGCCGTAACTGCTGCAGCAGCAGATGCCGCCACGGCTGTCACTATAGCTGCTGTGATTCCAAAATCTCTGCGGACTCTAAGTAGCTCTACAATAGGAAATTTATCTGGATCCGCAGTGACTGGTATTGGGACAAAAGTTGGAATTTTTATAATTACTGTTACAGTCCAAGAACCATTCCAACACTCAGATAAGAAACAGGTAGTATGAGAACAATCCAGCATCCCCAATGAGGTGTGATTAGCTAAAAGGAACAGGAACGGGGATTGGATACAGACCATTGCAGGAGGCAATGTGGCATAATGTAACAGAGAGTTGAAGGAAACAGATGTAAGCCTATTACCTCGTTCACTCTCCTTAGTAGTGCCAGAAACATTAGCCAGCCAACTTTTGGCTCCTAGTAATTGAGCCAATGTGGAAATATCGGCTGAAGCCCCCTTCTCATTGGAAATTAGCCATTGAAACCAGGACCAACCTGTTTTTGTAGAGGAGTTGGCATTGTTGTTAAAGTTATAAACATATCTCTTCAGAGGGGGGGAAAAGGAGAAACCTTTAGCAACTTGATGTTTCTCCCAAGAATGATCCTGACAAGGCGTAAATGTCGGGGGAAAACCAAAATTAGGGGTACAGTAGGGAGAGGCCTTGAAATGAGTGGCATAGCAAGTACTATTAGAAGAAGGAGGCATTGGGATTAATACCTCGGAGATAATAGCTAAAGTAGTTATGTTTAAAACAGAGCTAGTTGTGGGGGTCCCTGAGCCTGATTGCTTCCCTGAAACTACTTGGCTCAATACAGCACTGAGAATACTCCCTGAGACTCGACTGGACCGCAATGGGTCCTCCCAGTTAGTCAAATTTTTGGTCTTAAGGCTAATACAATTAGTGTTCCCAAGGCTGAAACAAAAAACTCCTGTGAGATTAACTTGAGACTGATTAAAAATATTTTCTATGTCCCCTCTAGGAGAGGTACAAGGAGCAGACATCTCACATGAGGTATAAAAAGAGTGGGGAGGACACTAAAATTACTATGAACTGGCATTGGCATTGGCCATGCCCGTGTCACTGCCCACCACTGCATTGGTGCCATCTGTACCGTTGGTACCAGCATCAGAGCCAGAGCACTCATCAGAATGAAGCTCCTCATCATGGGACTGTTGTGGCACCTCCTGCTGCTGGTTAGTAGATCTCGAGACTCTTCTTGTCAGGCGTTCAGGGATCCACAGCGGCTCCGTGCGATCCTGGGGAAAAACACATACAGATCCTCGTGCCCATGTCAGCACGGGGTCAGGGCCGTTCCATTGGCCCGTAAAAACATCCTTCCACTTAACATAGCCAGTCACAGAGGGCTGAGGGGACACATGTCTATCAGCCGCAGAGCGGCCATGAATATCCAAATTCAAAAAATTAATGGTAAAAAGAGCTAAGGACAGGCGTTCTTTAGGAGTGTGGTCAACTCCTATTCCTTCTTTTTGTTTTTCTAAGGTTTTTTTTAAGGTGCGGTGGGCACGTTCAACAATGCCTTGTCCTTGAGGATTGTAAGGCAACCCATGAGCAAGTTGTACTCCAATAGTAGAACAAAAAGATGTAAACTGTCTGCCCGTATAAGCAGGTCCATTATCAGTCTTAAGGGATGCAGGTGCACCCCATGCTGCCCATGCCTCTAAGCAATGAGCAATAACATTACGTGCCTTTTCTCCCAATAAAGCAGAAGCATGAATAATTCCAGAGTATGTGTCAATAGAAACATGTACATATTTGAGGTTGCCAAAGTCAGGCACGTGAGTTATGTCCATTTGCCAGACGACCAATGGCTTTAATCCTCGTGGGTTTACACCATAAGTAGGAGGATGAAGAAATGTGACACAATGGGGACATTGTAATACTATCTGACGAGCATCTGCTCTGGAGATGGAAAAACGTCTACGCAGCGTCATAGCATTGACATGAAAGTTGTGATGAAACAATTTAGCTTCTTCTAAGGAGGAGGCCAAGCATACCAACTGGCTTCTAGTTGTCGAGTCAGCACAGGCATTACCCTGTGATAACGGGCCAGGAAGAGAGGTGTGAGCCCGAATGTGTATTGGATAGAAGGGGGCAGTACGGCTACGGATAAGCTGTTGAAGCTGATTAAAGTAAGCAGACACAGCATGGGTGTCACTAATAGCTCCTACAGCCTCCAGAATTTTGAGCGCCTGCACCACATAGATGGAGTCCGAAATGAGATTGAAAGGAAAAGAACACTGTTTAAAAACTTCAATGACAATTTGTAGTTCTACCCATTGTGGATTTCCAGGAGCAAATTGATGCTGGACAGGGGGAGAGTCATTAATCACATAAGCTCCCATTCCAGACTTAGAGCCATCAGTAAAAATATTAACAGCCCCTGGAATTGGAGTGGGTGAAGTTACTTTAGGGAAAATGATAGGATGCTCTTTAACAAAATGGAGTAATGGATGAGAAGGGTAATGATTATCAATATCCCCTTGAAACGAGCAACATAGAATAGCCCAGTTGTCTAGAGTAGCACACAAAACATTAAGTTGAACTTTAGAATAGGGTATGATAAGAGAAGAAGGTGCTTGTCCAAAAAATTGAATGTTTTGTTGAATCCCTCTAAGTGCTAATGCTGCAACAGCATCAGGATAGTATTCTAAAGATTTTCCTGGGGATACATGTGGGTGGATCCATAGTAAAGGCCCATTTTGTCACAGTACTCCAGTAGGCTGCCGCATAGTGGCAAGCACACATAACTGGAAAGGTTTATCACTCTGGAGCCTGCATAGAGTGGCATGTTGTATAGCTTCTTTTACTTTTATAAGGGCTGCTCTGGCCTCTTTAGTGAGGGTACGAGGGGAAGTAAGATCTGGATCACCCTTAAGAATAGCATAAAAAGGCTGGAGCACGATATTAGGAATATGTAAATAACCTCTTATCCAATTAATATCTCCCAACAGTTTTTGAAAATCATTTAGAGTTTGGAGATCTTGAGTTCTTATAGTAACTTTTTGTGGTTTTAATATGTCATATCCAATCGTCGCTCCCAAATACTGAATAGAATCCCCTGTTTGAACCTTCTCAGGTGCAATATGTAATCTATACTGAGCTAACAAATTCACCAAGTTTTTATAGGCCTCATAAACTGACTGTTGTAATTTGGCTGCCAATAATACATCATCCATATAATGAATAATCTTAATGGAAGGATATTGTTGTCTGAGAGGTGCGAGTGCCTTCCCTACATACATCTGGAAAATTGTAGGACTGTTAGACATTCCCTGTGGTAAAACAACCCACTCAAACCTTTGATCTGGTTCCTCGTGATTACACGAGGGAAGGGTGAAGGCAAAACGCTGTGAGTCTTTAGGATGCAAAGGAATAGAAAAGAAACAGTCTCTAATGTCAATAGCAATGATATGCCAGCCCTGAGGAACAGAGGAAAGCAGCGGCAGCCTGAAACACCCCCGCCATACGGAGGCGGATCGGGAGGCCGCCCGTTCCTGAGCCCTTGCTTATCTCTGTTCCCTCTACCTAAACTCCCTAACAGCCGGGACAGCGTTCTTATCTCCTCCTCCTCAGCGTCTTCTGCCTCTGACCCACTTTCGCATGGGGGCGTGCGCAGCCCACTGAGATCTGGATACAGTCTCCTCCCGTTCTCCACGCCCCGCACACTCCCCTCTTCCTGAGACACTTCGCTCTCTGTTGTTTCTGATTTTTTTTCATGTAATTGTTCTAAAACCTCCTGCCCTTTAACAAGCGCTTCATGGCATCGGCCATCCGTAAGACAACTACGGACCATCTTCCAGAGGGTTATCACCCCGCCCTCTAACATGCCCTGCTCACGAGCAAAATCAAGGTCTTTGCCTAATTTATCCCAGCTGGGTGTAGTGAGGCTGCCTGAAAATGCAAACCACGGTGCAGCTGTATCTACCCTCTGTAAAAATTTCTCTAAGGTACTGTGTTTTACCTCCAGTCCCTTGGAACGTAAAAGGCCATCGAGGGCTAGAAGGAGTGGACTTGAAGTCACAGCTCCCATAACGCAACACAAGAAAACACAGAAATCGAAAGTGAAAGTACACAAAACAAAACGAACATACACAGAAAACAAAAACGAAAATACAGAGTGCAATTGCTATGAGATGTAACGCCCTCTCTTTTTACAGAGGAGCAGGTAACTTTTAATGCTCCCTCTTTATGTATAGAGGAGCCTCCGCTTTTTAACAGCGGGTCCCACCTTACCTGGGACTTACCGGCGCGCCTCCCTGACTGCTAAAAGTTCTGGTTCCTGGGTGTTTCTTTGTTTCTTTTCTCCCGGGTTTCGGCACCACTTGTCACGACCCCCTTGCCCGCAAGGAAGACGCGACTCAGGAATCTTCTTTCAGCAGTTTATTCAGGCCCTTGATATTCTTCTAATGATTCTTCTACTACCCGGAATAATAATTGGATGCCCCTCACAGCCTTAATAAAGCACCTCAAACCCCAATGCAAAGCTGCCACGTGTACCCTTCTCACAGGGTGCTAGAAAATGACACTCCAACTTTCTCTGATAAGGAGCTGGGAACACGCCAACTCTCTTTGATATGGAGTTGTCCTTCACAGACCACAACGGAGCCAGTGCCATCATGTAATGGCGACCACAGTCCGCAGGAACGGCTCACCACAATTTTCCAGGGCTTTGAGATGAAGTGTGAGCTCATTTAGTTGTTGTTTTTTTCTTTTTTGGGGAATGACCTCCAGGCAATGAATTTCCATCTTAAAACTGCTTTCATAGTGTCCCATAGATTCTGATATGTTGTGTCTGTATTTTCATTTATCTCTAAGAAGTTTTTTATTTCCTCCTTTATGTCTTCTGTAATTCATTGATCATTCAGTAACATATTGTTCATTTTCCATGTGATGTAGGATTTTTCCTTCCTTCTTTTATCATTGATTTCCAGTTTCATTCCATTATGATCAGATAAAATGCATGGTATTATCTCCACCCCTTTATATTTACTGAGGGTTTCCCTATGGCATAATATATGGACTATTTTTGAGAAGGATCCATGTGCTACTGAGAAAAAAGTATATCCAATTGATGATGGTTGATATATTCTATATATGTCAGTTAAGTCTAGGTTATTGATTGTGTTATTGAGTTCTATAATTTCTTTATTCAACTTTTGTTTGGAGGATCTGTCCAATGGTGAGAGAGGTGTGTTGAAGTCACCCATAATTATTGTGTTGTCATCTATTTGATTCTTGAACTTGAGGAGAGTTTGTTTTATGAACATCACAGCACCATTATTTGGTGATAATTGTTATGTCTTGCTGGTGAATGGTTCCTTTTAACAGTATATAATGTCCTTCCTTATCCCTTTTGATTAACTTAGTCTTGAAGTTGAGTTTATTTGATATGAGGATGGCCACTCCTGCTTGCTTACAGAGTGTATTCTTACTTCTTTGGAAAACTGTTATCTGATTTTCTACCCAGGAGTTTGTTAACAATTATTCTATTTACTTGTACAGTATACTTCATGTTAGGTAAGTAACAAGACAAAGAGGATGTGTCCATAGTCTTACAAATAAAAGGAAACCAATTTCTCTTTGTAAACACAATTAAGGTTCCCAAAATGAAAGATCAAGTCATAAGCCAGGAGAGCAAGTATTCATTCATCACTTTCTAAAATGGTAGTTCAGTTGTCAAAACTGTTCTACAGAAATTCTTTTATTTTTATTTGTTACTTGTGTGTGTGTGCAGTACTGAGGATTGAACCTGGAGCCACTCACATGCTATACAAGTGGTCTACCATTGAGTTACATCTCCAGCCCTTTTTTACACTTCTATTTTGAGATAGGGTTTTGCTAATTTGCTCAGGCTTGCCTTAAGCTTGGATTCTTCCTTGCTCAGTCAACCCAATTCCAGGGATAACAGGTGTATGGCACCATACTGGACTCAACTGAACTTTCAAACCTATAAATATATTTTATGTCAGTAAAATGCTGTGATTCATACAAAAACATGGAAAGAATCCCTTCATATTTGAGACTATGCTGGAGATAATGGGATATTTATTGCTTTTCAATTTTTCTCTGAGTCTCTGTACATATACCTCTACATAAAGATAAAATGTAAATGGAAAAACTATAAATAGGTATTATAGATACAAAGAGAGAGCTAAAAATCAACATATACACACATACACATATGTACACATGTGCGCACGTGCACACACACACACACACACTCATACATACACACACACACACACACACACACACATATTTATTCTCCCTCTCCTTTTCCTTATTTAAAGAAAGATGATGACTTTTGGGTTCAGGGATTTAACAAGAGTGCTTGTTTAATGGCTATAGACACATTCATTCATGCATTATGCTCAGACTTCTTTCCAAGCTCATTCTGTAAGAATGTAAATGTATTTCTTTCTCTCTCTCATACACTCACATGCACACATACACACATCACAGAAATATCTATTTTTGACAATACACTGCAGAGTAAGAACCACTGAGAAAGTGTAAACCTTCCAGTTTAGAAATAAAAGTTGTTTCATAAAAAATTAATTGTAATCTAACCCCTCCCCCACAGTCCTGATTGGTGTTCCTGCAGCAATTGCAACATTGTAAGACTGATGGTGAGCATTAACTCATTAGAGTTCACAAGGTGATTGACGAAACTTCATTTGGCTCCAATCTGAATCAGAGTAATAGGATTTGTCTAGGGGGATTCAGCATACGGATTCTTTCTCTTTCCTCCCCATATATTAAAACCATTGTTAGAAAAAAATATAGAATTGTGATCCCAGTTTTTTTTTTTTTTTACAAATGCATTATAGCAGACAGTGAGTAATGTAGAGATGTCTGAGTACATGGATGTGCTGTTGATGAGTTTCCTTTAATAGGAGAAGGCAGTATAATTTGGCTAGATATGTTGCCTGCGTCCACCTCACCAATTGTGAATTGGTCAAAATTACACATAGGGCAACATCAGTGTTATATGGGAAAATGCTTTGGTAGAAAGTGTAATAAATCTGTATGGTAATGTTATACAGTGGTGAACAATGCGATTAATGTCCCTGGGTATTTCGGTCTTGGATGACAACTTTTCATCTTGATATTATTTTTTTTTCAGAGTATTATACTGTCATTTGTGCACACGTGTATATACACACAAACATACACACACACACACACACACACACACACACACACGAGTGTCAAATACATGGGAACCTAGGCAGGTAGACTGACCCTTTCTTTTCTTTCAAAGGATTGAAACCAGGGGTGAAGGCTTTCTTCATAATAATGCTTACCATTTTGATGGTGGCTAATTCAACTGGTTCCCTGATCCTTGCTATTGGAGTTCACAGTATTTTTTTCACAGCATCAATTTTGGGACTATATTTTCTATTGATGATGGTGAGTGTGAACTGTGATTGTCTGAGAGGGAATTTTTCCCTTTGTTCCTTCCTGCTCTTTCACCTGTCCTGTAAAACCTGCTTTGAGGATTCTGGGCATAGACCTAAGATGCTTTCAGGAGGCCATGGACTAAGATCCTGTTTATATTAGAGAATGTACCACTTTCCTCCTGGCACTTATCTTGTTTTTTTTTTTTCCTGGTGCTTAATGTGAACTATGTTAAACTTAATTAACATGTCCTTACTAACAGCTTTTAAATGAACATCTTGGTGACATTATAAAACCTTGATATATTGGAAATTCAAACACCAGAAGAAAAATGATTGGCACTTCCTTCATACAAATAAGCTATTTGTCTGCCTTTCATGATGGTATTGAGAACTGCCAGTTAGTTAAGAGCAGAGGTGGTTCAGTTGGGTTCATTACTCTCCAAGATCAAAGTTAAGTTCCATGAGAAGTTAACAGAGTTGTGCCACATGGGGAGTCTAACTTGAATGACTTTTGCATTTTGCAAAGGAGTATTTTAAAAACACTGGAAATCCAAAACTCATAGTACAAGGTCACCGTATTAATGGGTCATTGATGCTTTTTATATCAATTTTTTTTTGCTTAATTTTGCTTTTAATGATTCCTTAGTTTTAATCTTTTATGCCTTAAATTTTGCACTCACAATGTTGAATCCGCAGATAACTAGTTACCAACCTTTGCCACACAATGACATCAAATAGGAGTGGTTATCCTATCAATACACACGTCCTTTCTTCTATAGTAGAAGGAGTTGTCTTTCAAAGATACATAATTAGCATAAGCTCTTGCCATAGTTTAATTATTTCATGTATAAATTTGGCAAAAACCAACGTATATCACTGAGAAAGCAATGTCTTGTTTATAGTTTCTACACTGTCATAAAATAAAATATATGATTAATTATTATGTAAGGTTTTCTACGTAGAAATTTAAAAATCAGTCCCAGAATCACATTTTACTCAGAGATGCTGACTTATATACTAAGCAGTTGGTTAGGTCCAGTTTTAACACATTCAGACAAAACCACAGCATTGTCATTGCTCCGAATATCCCAGGGTACCTCACGCCAGTTAGGACAAGCATTATGTGCACCTCACAGCGTCTGTTGTGTGTCTCCAGCAGTCCTTCCTGGCATCTTCATTGCCACACTGCTTTCTGGTAGCTTTAAATGGAGGGATTGACTATGTTTCCTGCTGTATTTCACCACACTATGTTGTTTATCAGGTCTAGGGTTTGGGTTTTCTAAGGCCTCCTTTCTGAACTCCAGATGATTCCTAACGTAATGGATATATAGTGTTGAACCTTGTGAATAACAAATTACATGTTGTATGAAAGTAAAAAGGGGCATGTGATGCTTAGGATTATTCTTAGACTGTCAGGTTCCTTACTGGGTACATATAATTTAGTATAATTTGAATAGTCAGTAAAATCAGCTCTTCATGTCCATGGGATCCACATTCAAAGATCCAACCAACTGCAGATTAAAACTATGCAAAGCAAAAATTATGTCTACAACGAGTATGTGTGCTTATTTCTTTGTCATTTTGCTCTATTCGTATGAACTCTTTGCATAATATTTATATTGTATTAGGCATCAAGAAATATTAAAATGATTTTTAAAACACTATGTTTTCATTTATGCATAAAGAATGTATGTGGGTTACATGAAAATATTATGCCATTTTAAAAATAAGGGACTTGAGCATCTGCAGATTTTTGGTATCTGTGGACTAGATATCCTGGAACCAATACTGTTGGGCTACCAAAGGATAACTGTACTTCTTGGTATTCTTTTATGTGCAGTCACAGAGAAATTAGAGGACTTAGTCTTGATAATTATAAATCTTCCAAATAAGTGGAAAATATAATATAGATAATATTGTCATGAATCTCCTAAATAAATGAATGTATAATACAGACTATAGGTATATTGTTCTTCCTTTAATACATAAACTATCTTAGCTGTGTGGAGGTATAGATATGCTTACTTTCTAGAATAAGTTGAAGAAATTTTAAGAAAGTGTTGGTCGTAGCAGAAGTGTATAGAAAATTCTAGAGTTCTTGGAGAGACTTATCTAGAATTTCTCATAAAATCACTGGACTAGTTTCGATTCATGGTTTAAAATCACTGGACTAGTTTTGATTCATGGTTTTTGCTTTTTTTTTTAGATTTTGATAAGTTTTTCACTGAATTTTTGGAAACTTTGCCCCTTGGCTGTCATGGATTCAGTACTTAAGTATCCCTCACTATGGTTATATGGTAAGTTGACCTCATATGTCATAGGAAATGTATTCTCAAGCTGGATGCAACAAAAACAATGCCTATCCATATTGCTTTGACCATGAACAGTGAAGGAGTCCTATCCAGGAGTTACCTTTTATGGCTGAAAATCTCCTATTAGCCTCAGTTAGTACAAACTCCAGGAGTAACATGGATTTTCCCCAATCACCTCATTTTTTGAGGAAGATGAAGGTTGTAGAGAAATTAGGGAAAATAGAAGAAGCAAAAATAAGACCATAATACACTCTTAACTGTATCAGCTTTAGCAAGCCAATCAATTCCAAAATGACTGTCCATCCATGTATAACCAAATTTCTAACTCACATAATTACAACTAGTTTTGAGGAAATCATAATTATCATAAATCAACATTACCTTTGATCACCACTGTATTATTTTAGTTGTAGTGTTTACAGGACTATAAAATTGGGAAGAGATGAAGGAATGACTTCTTGGCCAATGGGAAGCAACATCCCAAGCTTAGGCCTCTTGATTTCCAGAAAAAATAAGGTATTTTGTGGGAAATAGACTATGAATATGAGACTTTGGCATGCTGTAAATACAAAATTAAGATTAGATTTGACATTATTGGGATAATTTCTGGGAAACTTTTGGAATCCAAGTCTGTTTCACTTCTGTTCTTCCTTGCTGTAGGCTTTGCAGTATAACAAATTTTGGGGACAAAACTTCTGTCCAAGACTCAATACAACAAAAAGCAGTGGCTTTTCCACCTATGTGATGTAAGTTTGTGTTCAATGTCACAAAGGGTTTGATTACTCCTATGATGTGATTAAGAAAGGCCCCCAGGCTTAAAGCTGATTTGATTCATTTCAAGGCTAACAAAACTTCCTGATTCTAAGTTTTATCACTTGAAATATGAGTCCTTGTACAGTAATATATATGAACACCCATACAATTCCTGTATTGAACATAAAATTGTGTTTAAGTTTAATGTGGAGACATAATTGTTTAGACCCTTTTGAGAAATTGTTCTGATGTTTTAGTTGTGGGATTCAGTTCTTATTTTTTCAGAACTATTGATTTTGAACTTAATTGCTTTGACAGTTTAGTGAAGGATCATAGTCTCTGATCACTTGGATTCTGTGCTACCAGTGAGCCCATCCCTTGGAGATTAGTAATAGCTCAAAGAGCAGCAGTAGCATAAAAGTGGTTAATGTTGCTTTGCTGATATCCCCGCCCTTCTCTTTGTTCACACTTATGGGAAATCAAAGCCTGCGTAGTTGTGTGTGTGTTGGTGTGTGTATATGTCTATACATTGACTCAGTATACTCCTTATTAAAGGCTATATCCTCTAGAGAAAGAAATACATATTTCAGTTAGTTTACAAAAAATCTATTTTTGAATAATGTCATTAAAACGGAAGTGCAAATTTCAATCAATTTAGAAGATCTCATTTTTAATTTTTAATACTACTTTCGTTTTCTATGATTGCTGTTAACAGATAAATTACCAAGGGAAAAGAGAATCTGGCGTGTTCAATCTCTCCTAGATTTTTCAAATGTATAGAATTAAGTCTTTGTAAAAACACAAACCCTATTGTTAATGATTGATAAAGTCTCTACTAAGAGGAGTTTTCCTTACCCACTCTCTTTGTTTTGAGCTGGGCATACTCTTTGTGACAAAAAGTTAGTGCCAGGCTATTAGTCAGGATGAAATGGATGGGAAACATTAGACCACATAAGGAGAAGCTACCACAGGCTTCATGCTCACAGAAGGCTCCTTCACATAAGAGAAAATAAGAAGCTCCTCTAATAGCACAGAGAGGTCAAGTATATTTTTAAAATGGCTGAATTCCAAGAGATGCACAAGAATGGCAGCAGGCAATAATTGTGACTGCACAAGGTGTTTTTATTAAGAGCCACTTTTCTACCTTGTGGCAGGAATGCTCCATCTTGCTGTGTTCCAGGTGCTACCTAAGTCTGATTCCTGGGTATCTTTCTGTAGTGGAGTGTCTGTGATGATTATTACCATCATGGTACAAGAGCTGACAGATCCTGACTGCCTGGAAGCATTTGTTTCCTCTATTTGTAGATGTGGAATTCTTGCCTGTGTTTTTTGGATAACTATTCTGTGGGTGAGCCAAACCAGAAGGAACTTTTGATGCTCTCAGTAAGGTCTATAGGTGTCATCAGTTAAAGCTGAGCTTTTACCCACTAGGAGTGGTGAAAAGTTCCTTCATCAATACTTCCTTTGAGAAGAGTAGCATTATAAATTTGAAATGGAATAAATCTGAGGAGACTAGAACTTGGTTCATTGTGTGACTGTAAACTTGGCCAAATTCATTAATCCTTATTAATGAATCCTCCTCTTTGAAATGTGTGTAATACCTATACCCCCTTGGGTTATTTTAGGAATTCCTTAACTTACTAGGTGCAAGCAGCACAGTATTTAGAAAAATTTTAAGCACTCCATGATAGGTATTATATATGAAGTGATGATTTCATACGATTTGGTTACTTATTGGCTTCTAAGAAAGAAATAGTGAATATATTGAGTAAACCTTGACAGATGCTACAAATGTAATCAGAAATTTTGTGTTGAATTTTAGATGTACTGGTGAAGAATACTTGACAGTCCAAGGCATTGATCCATCTCTGTGGAGCTTGTGGAAGAATCACCTGGCTTTGGCTTGTATAACTACTATCCTTCTCGCAATTACCTACCTAAAATTGTTACTTCTTAAAAAATAGATTCTTAAATCCCCTTTAATTTACTATGAATTACCCTAATATTAAAAAGGAACATCGTAATTTATTTCACAAATGCAGATGTTTTTGCCTTTGCTCAGTAGCCTGCATACTGTTATTCAGAAAAAATATTTTTTAATAGAAAATATTCACAAAAATCACAACAAACTGAATTACACATGAAAGAACCCAAGCCAAAACAACTGACCTGTTATATTAGCTCATCTTATCAAACAGTAAAGAAGTCCAGTCTAATTTATTGATCTGAAAAGGAGAATTAAATTACTGAAACGCTTAGAAAGTTAATAATATCTCTATTATGAGTTTTCTCACCTTCAAAATGCATGGGAGATTAGTAGACCTCTAGTTTTAATAGATGATGAGTCCATGATCTGCCATTCTATAATAAATTATATATATATATATATATATATATATATATATATATATATATATAAATGCTGTATTAAAATATGAAATCTAAAATGTGTTGTAATAACCTGTGTTATTTCTAGGGGACAAAAATCTATGATGATATAAAAAGACATCTTAATGAGGTTATTGATGATGTTAGAAGTTAGTGATACTTCTCTAGTGAAATTGTAAAACCTCAGGAATCTCAGCTGGGGGCTTTCAGTCATAGTTAGAATAGAGACCAAAGGTTTGGGGATGTAACTCCTGTACCCTTTCTGAGACACTCTACTCAGAAGTCACTTTACTTCCCTGGTTGAGTCAGTGGTATATGCATCAGATTCTCCTGAGAGCTTTTGTTAAGACACAAATGCCTGACCCTGCTTGTCCCACCACAGCAACACATGCAGAGCCAACTCCTTGAAAAACACCAGGGCTGGATTTGGTCATTTTTAAGGTCCTTTCAGCTCAGAAAACTTTGGAATTATGATTCAATGACTGTTATATCTGGGCCTACACAGGATTCCCCTATATACCTCATTGATTTCCACATACCATCTTCATTCTACCAATAATGTCATATTCTTGTTACTATGTGAACATCAAGGCCAATAATTTTTGGGGGTGTTGAATACAATTCCAGCTTTTTATATAACTATGTTTTACTAAGTACAGATGTCCCTATTATGCAGAGAAATGCATATCTATACTTTGTGCTCAAAATATACCTGCCAGAAGAAAGAGAACAGTCAAAATTACTAACACATACATGTTAATAAGAATTTAATAGCATCTACAAATAAATTATTATGTTTATCACCCTTTTGCATTATTATTGACTTTTTGTATAGTGTTTCATTGTGATAAGAAACATATAACATAAAATTTATCATCTCTATATTTTAATTAAGATGCAATTTTAAATTATGAATTTATTTTTCTATGAAGTAGAAAGAAAAATGTTAGTTTTAGATATTTAAGAATATGACTATAATCTTAATAAAATGTTTTTTTGTTCTTGGATGTCAGAATTAATCTATAATGGATAGAGCCAATTAATTTGGTTTAAACTAAAAGGAACCACGGAAATAAATGAATTTCTGTTTCTATTTATACTCCAATTACTTTTTAAGACAGTCAACCAAGATTATAAAAAGCCTGTGGCTATGGAAGGCTACTTGGTAAGTTGGGGAGGGAGGAAAAAAGGGAGAAAAAGTGAGTAGTTTGGAGAGAGATGTTAAAGAAGAATATATTCTTCTTCTTCTGCCTTTGAAGTCATCCTATATATATTTAAATTCGAATTTTATTAACATCCATAGCAAATATACATTGGAAAAGTGGGATTACTCATTTATGAAATGTTTTTCACTATTCCAGTGCTTGCTCAGTAGGCGTTAGAAGAAAATCTTCAAGGTGGCAG
The DNA here is from genome assembly GCF_052094955.1 of Ictidomys tridecemlineatus. Classification (NCBI taxonomy): domain Eukaryota; kingdom Metazoa; phylum Chordata; class Mammalia; order Rodentia; family Sciuridae; genus Ictidomys; species Ictidomys tridecemlineatus. Next base: position 20,284 of record NW_027522400.1, on the reverse strand, counting down.
GAATGGAGCTCTCAACTGGTCCTAAAGCAGCTGGGGCTGTCACAAAGGCTGAGGTACTGACAGCACTGCTGGTGCTAGAGCTTTCAGCAACAGGAGCTGATGCTGGGCTCTTGGTATGTTTATGACATTGTAGGAGAGCAGATGAGTCAGCAAATGGGTGTCACCAACAAAGCCTAAGTATTTACTATCTGTTTCAGTAAAAATTTTTTGCTGCTATGACTAAAGGATTTGACCAGAACAATTGTGGAGGAGAAAAAGTTTATTTGAGGGCTCACACTTTCAGAGCTCTTAGTCCATAGAAGACTGGCTCCATTCCTCAAGGCTCAACCTAAGCCTAAACATCATGATGAGAAAGGATAGTGGAGGAAGGAAGCTCACATCAAAGTGACCAGGAGGCAGAGAAAAAGACTCTACTCACAAGATACAAATATACACCCAAAGTCACACCCCAATTCCCACCTCCTCCAGCCACACTCCTACCACTTCAGTTACCACTCAGTTTATCCCTATCAGTGGATTAAATTACCGATTGGCTTAAGAATCTTACAACCCAATCCTTTCTCCTCTGAAACTTCTTGCATTGTCTCAAATGTGAGCTTGGTTGGGGGGGGGGACACCACTCATACAAAACATAACACTATCTATTCCTTTATATAACTTTGCAAATATCTACATTAAACCAATAGAGCTTGCAGTATGCTTATATTTAAGTACAAGACTGACTAGGATTAATAATAAAATTTATATTCATAGCATTAATCCATTCAAATACATCTTTTAGCCAGGCATGGGGTGCAAAACTGTAATCAACCTAACTGAAAAAACAGGCAATGAACAAAACATACTCGTTTCCCATTAAGTCAAAATATAAAATTTTAAATATTTGAATCAGAAATATACAGAAAGGGAAACTCAATTATGTAACAACTCTAGAGTATATATTCAATCTTACCAGGAATCAGGGAAAAAAGGGCTCAATATCAGCTCATTCTATCAGGAAGTATATGATACCAGTGCTGGTGAGGTTATGGCTTAAACTGGAGTCCTAGTGCACATAATTAGATTATCCTGGGCAGTCATTCTGGTGGGCAGCCTGATAGACCTGGGTAAAATATTTATTCACTTCACTCTTATCACTCCAACCCTTATCATACATCCAGAGAGGAATACACGAAAAGTTACCAAGGGAATTATGTTCATGCAAAGATTTTGAAATGATGTCAATAGAACCAAACATTCACTATAGGAATGCATAAGTAAAATATGGTGGCTTCATACTAGTAAATACTACACAAATATCAGAACAACTTACTGGATTTACATAATACAGAAGAAATATACTGTAATAATTAAGACATGAATACTACATTAGTAATGTATAAAGAAAGACTAGATCCTATATTATAGTATAAATTCACTTACTTATACTAGTAAAACCTCTTTAATTATAACACATGAACAAACCTTTTTTCTACATATCCAAAATCATCAGAAGGGCCCATTTTGGGAGAAATGACAGTAATGGAACGGTATACAAATGGAGAGGAAAATATAATAGCATATAATAGCGGTGCATAAGATAAAATGGCTAAAATATTCATTGGGGTTGATATGAGAAACACATGACACAACATCCAACAAAAATCGAAATCATTAGCCAGGCATGGGGTGCACAACTGTAATCACAGTTATTGGGAAGACAAGCAAGAGGATTACAATTTCCAGGGCCAGCTGGGAAACCTATCTTAAACCTGTCTTAAAAAAGGCTGAGGATGAACTCAATTGTAGAGCACTTCCCTAGACTAAATGAGGGTTCAATATCCAGTAGAGAAATTTTTTTTGTTAATGCACAGGATGCATTTTACTAGAAATCTTAGAGGTAGAAAACAAAGTAATTGACCAAGAAACTGTTTAGTATACTTAAAGACTTTGGACAAATTTGCTTCATCATATGCAAATAAACTATCAAGATAAAATAGGTCATTTACCATGGCTTTACTAAAAATATTTTTAGTTGGGATTCAAATTGAGAGATGGAAATTTGCTTTTCAAACCTTTATAATCTTATACTTTGATCTAGTGGAAAACAAATGTGTTTTCTTCAGGTAAAGAAGAGCCATTAGAACATGTTATTTCAAATGTATTTCTAAATTATTTTTTTCTAAAAAAGTCTGGACTAAGATAATAGACAAAAGTAACAACTTTATTTGCAGTTGCACATTATATTCTGCAGTATGCTTATATTTAACTACAAGAGTGACTAGGATTAGTAGTAAATTTATATTCATAGCATTAATTCATTCACTACATCTCTTTAGAGTTGAAGTTCATAGGCATTAGATTTTCTGGGAACACTTACTGCCTCCAATGGTTAATGTACATTGCATTTCTCCAAGCTTTTTAGTTTTCTAAACCACTTGAGAGCTTTTAAGTGTAACTTACAAAGGGTACATAGCTTATTTTTGATAACAACTCTTAACCATAATCCTTTAATTTTCTGGGTAACTAACTTACTGAGTCCCAATCACTATGGCATCTGTTGGTTCATAGTGAAAAGTGGCATATATTCCCTTTTTTCATCCTCTGAATGCATATAGCACAAGTGGCTAATACCAATATTTCAATGAAATGCCCTTGTCTTTGTAATGCTAATATTGTGTAATAACATTCTAATAGTCACCTTAATTACATCTTGGGTGTATCTGTGCCCCAATAATATTAATATATCCTTTAGTTAGTACAAGAACCAGCAGTTGAGCTGGGAATGAAGCTTAGTTGTAGAGTATTTACACAGGATGCTCAAGGACCTGGGTTAAATCCCAAGAATCATTAAAAAAATCAGTTCATAAAAGAAAAAACCTATAGATGATTCATATAACAATCCTTTAGGAATTGCAAAATTGATGCCATTTTGATTTATTACACTGGCAAAATACATTCTGTTTTAATCAGAGGATTTGTTTTCCTTTTAGAGACCAATTGAGATGCACCAAGTCCTGTCCAGATTTCTTATTGGCCACATAGGGTAGTTAAAAGGACTGTGGGTTGAGCACAGTTTATTTTAGTCAATTCATGTTTGGTGTCCCTTATCTCTCGATAACAATTTGGAAGCTGGCACTGTTTAGTGGTGACTATACAGAGAAGCTCAGGAAAATCAATGGTTGAGTGTTTAGCATCCCTCCTTAATATTGGCTTTACAGCTCACATGTTTAATCTCTTGACAATAAAATGAAACTCCCTTACTATGTTTTATGGAAATCTACCCCATTAGATAAGGATATCAATTACATATTAAAAATGGGAGCTATGAACACTAGGTAGTGGATAGGCAGCAGATGTCTAAACTGAAGCATAAGTGTGGACAGCTTGAACCCTTACTGTTTCTCCCATCACACCCATCAATAGCAGTTAACTTGCCCAAGACTTTGTCAGGAATACAATATATCAATGCATATTCAGCTTCCATATCCTCCAATACTGTTAATTTCAATATTTTTGAAGACCAATGTACTGCTAATTTTATATATGGCCTCCAGTCCAGATATACAATTCAGATGCCTGAACCTTGACCCCCAACTTACTCATCCTTTAAGCAAACAGCCAAAAATTCATCAGGCAAGTTCATGGTGCTTTTATTATACCTCTTTTTAAATTTTATTATTTTTTTAAAGAGAGAGAGAATTTTTTAATATTTATTTTTTAGTTTGCTGTGGACATAACATCTTTATCTTTATGTGGTGCTGAGGATTGAACCCAGAGCCCCATGCATGCCAGGTGAGCGTGCTACTGCTTCAGCCACATCCCCAGCCACTATTATACCTCTTAATAGCAGGAATTTGTCTTTGCCTCTTTTGGGAGCAGGAGTTAATTTATTATTCATGACTATCTCCTCTTTCTTTTCCTTCTTGGAAGATAAGGGTAGTTGCTTCCAAATTGTACCATAGTGGCATTAGGTTGCTTATCTATTTTCTTTTCCTCCACTCTTGTTTGTATTAATTCTACCCACATCTGTTCACAGGATTACTGAAGTAGTCCTTCCCAATTTTAGATGGATTTTATGGGACTCCATTTTCTGCTACAATCTTTCTATCTCTCCTAGATTAGCTATCATTTGTGTGATATATATGAGAGACTGCATTCCCACTATGTGGCAGATGAATTTCTTCAGATGTTTTATGAGTACATTTCTTTACTATATAATGAAGATTCCCACCTACAGATTGGAGACAAGGGAAGTGGCCAGTTTCGGACCCCTTTACCCAAATAATCACATTCTTTGAAGCTCTTTTTATCTCACCATCATGAACAACAAGCCTTCCTAGGCACTGACCAATAACTACCCCAATGACATATAATTGTGCCTTATAACTATAGAGTAGTGTATTTAGTGACATTTCTCCACAAGTTCATAGAATCATCATCACAGTGGGGTTAGGATCTGCTTTATTTGCCATGGTATCCTCAGCATCTACCACGTCTCACACTGTATAAGTATAGTATACATTATATATTATAATCTATAGTATAGACAATATAAAATATTTATGGAGATATAATGGTGGAATATCTATTTTAACATTAGGGCTATCTTATTCTGAAGGACTAATAAATCTTTATCAATTAAGGGAGAATCTTAATATTGTATAGCAGATATAGAACAGAACATAGAATATACATATAAGTTCCTGGCCAAAGGCTCCATTTTCAGGACTGATAATTTCAGTTGGAATGTTGTCCAACTTCTCTTTCCCAACAGAGGCATCTAACATTCTATATTGGCTTCCAAATTGCTACCCATGTCTCTGCTGAAATGGTTAAAGGGTGGGTCATCTGAGCAGGCTTTTAATAGCAGACAAGGGCTGAGACAGGATTTCAAAATGGTAGCAAGATGAAGCTTGCCTACTTACTCCCCATTCAATAATGCAAGTGTCACATAAGTGTCTCTGTACTAGGAGGTCTTTCCCTCTGTGTGTGGTGGTAGTCATTTCTATCTCAGGCATTTCACACCCCTGTGGGTTATTTTTAAATGGAGGATGGGATGAATGCACCCTACAGTTTGCTTCTCATTGGCTAAAAAATGATTTTGTATTGAAAGTAGCCTCTATATCACATCTATTATCTATCATTCATCTATCCATCTATCAATTATATATCTATCATCTATCTTTATGTGAAGACTTCAAGAAAAGCAATATCTTCTTGTGTACTAGTATAAAAATATTTTAATATAAAAAACAAGGTTTTCTTTTCTTTTTTTTTAAGAGAGAGTGAGAGAGGAGAAAGAGAGAGAGAATTTTTAATATTTATTTTTTAGTTCTCAGCGGACACAACATCTTTGTTGGTATGTGGTGCTGAGGATCGAACCCGGGCCGCACGCATGCCAGGCAAGCACGCTACTGCTTGAGCCACATCCCCAGCCCAAGGTTTTATTTTCTTGTTGTGATCTTTGATCTGATAAAATGAATTGAATAACCTGGAAGGTTCTTCCTATTAAGGCACAACATTCAAATGAGACCTCATTTGAGCAGTTCAAGTCACCACAGTTATGTTCCTCAGTTAGGTGACCGATAAACTGAAAACTAGAAGGCCAGGGTCAACTGAAGGATCCACTGAAGGACTCTCAGTTCCTGGATTGTGGCTCTTTAGGATACATTCTGGTGTCCCCAAGTCCTAATACTACAAACAAAGAACTTCCCCTATGTGTTTCTTTAAAATGTAAAAGGGAGAGGACATTTCAGAGGGTTAAAAATTAGCTATAGATAGGCTTGTTGGCACATGCATATAATCCCAGTTACTCAGGAAGCTAAGGATGGAGAATCAAAAGTTTGAGGAAAGCATGAGAAATTTAGCAAGATCCTGTCAAATAAATAAATAAATAAGGTAGGGGTTGTGGCTTGGAGGTAGAATGCCTAAGGGTCCAATCCCCAGTACAGAGAAAATACACAAAGTTTTATGCTAGTGAGTGACTGTGAAGGTGCTGACGTTAAAGTTAAAAAAAAAAGCATGTTAGAATATTCTATTATTGAGATAAAGTACTATTTGGGGTAATTATAAATTTGTACTTGCTCTTATTTTTTTGATTAAACACACTTAAATGGATAAATTAAAGACCATAAAGATGATATTTGATTAAGGTCTGCAATGGAAAATAACATGAATTTTCTAAAATCAATTTTGTCTGCTCTTTGCCATGATGGGAAGTAAAGTGTGAGAAAAAAAGATGCTTATTTATAAACATGGAGCCTATATCACCACACTATAAACAATAGTGTACATACTAAAGAATGAAGTACAAATGTAGTAAAATACAGTGGTTCTGAAACTTTATTAACTTCCTAAACTCTGCCAAGTTGATATACCAAAATGATGCAGAACTGAGAGAAGATATAAAAACAAAGCAAAACATCAGAATACAATACTGAAGAACACCCAGCTGGTAATGTAACATTTCTTAAAGACGGTTTCACATTTCAGGCAGTTGTGGCAGTTGCGGAGAGCTGCCAAATAATAAAAATGTCAATATCATTGAAAAAGTCTTGCTACTTATGTCAGCAATTGAAGTCTTCTGGAAGGATAATATGTTTTCATTCTACCTGTTATTTCCCTTCGATTAATATGAAAAATAACTATTATTAATTGATGTGGCTCTGTGAATCCATGTACAATCTGGGTAAACCATGATAACTCAATTTTTTACAGTGGTTACTCTGGATCTGAAAATTTAAATTTCTTAAAAGAAAAACAAAAATTTTTAAAGAATTGCCAGAATTGCATATGTTCAAAAATCTAATATTTTCATTCACTCAAAGTGAGATAAAAGTGAATTTGTATTTCCAGGGTCAGGTTTTCATAAATCATTTCAATTTCTGTCTTTTATCAAACAGCAATTAACTAGAGATAATTCTGCCCACATACACAAAAAACCCTATCAATCAATTATCATAGGAGTCCTCTCCTTTACTAACTACTCACTCCTTCATACAAGGGACAGAAACCTGATGCTGGCTAGTTTTCTTTTGTTTTGTTTTGTTTTTTGCAGGTATGAGAACTTCGAAAAAAAGATAAAAGGAGTTCTAAGTTTTGTCTAAAATATTAGAAACATCTTTTCTCTTATTAAATAAGTTTAATTTCTAAGTATATGACAACAATTTTCAACAGAAATGAAACTATACAGGGATGTCTTTTCAGAGACTCCAGTCCAAACTAGGTGCTAAAAAGACCTTGGTCTATGGAATAGTGCTGGTTTTCTATAGCTGTTTCATTATATCTCAATGTGCAAGGGCAGGTTGCATAGACACCAACATTTAATAATGGATTGACTTCTTTGCGTTTGTGGGTCCCATTTTGAGTGACAATTTTTAACATTTCATAGTTAAAAATTGCCACCAAGTGGCAATCATGAATATTTCCTCATCCTTGAAAAGGACATGATCTCACATTAAATATTTTCTTCTTAATTATATAAACACTGAAGTCAGCAACCTGAGCATAGAAGGTGTGGAATATTAACTGGAAATAACTTTGCCACCTCTAGACAGTCATGGCAGACTCACGGTCATGTTAAAATTTGAATTTGAAGAACTGTAAAGAGGGAAGACATAAAAAAAAGATTGGAAAAACCCAGTGGTATAGACATATAATGGCATATTTTTCAGCCATAAAAAGGAGTGAAATTTTAATATAAGAATGAGTCTGGAATCATGCCAGAGAGAGATCAAAGATGGTGGATTAGAAGAGAGTTGCACTTTTTAGTTGCTCCATAGCTTGGGATTCAAGAAGCAGGAGTTCTGCTCCTCAAAAAGCTCTGTGACAAAAGGAATTCACTGAAATTTGATACTGGAAAGTCATAGAATCATAAAAATCCAGAAATTTTGTTTCTTGTAACAGAGGACAAGAAAGCATGCATTAGAGCCAAAGCAGTGGTGGCAGCAGCACGAGTTCCCCACAGAGTGGAGGGAAAACACAAACAGAAAGACAGAAGTGAGGCACACAAATTCAGCATGAGAAAACCTGTGGAACACAAAAGCAGTCTGACCTTAGCCAAACTCCCAGAGCTGGTGTTTAAAAGTGCTCTGTTTCTCAACTGGAAGAGCTGAGGCAGGCAGCCATCTTGAAGATGTCCTGTTGCAGCATGGAACAGGAACCCAGGTCATAGCAAATATTGCAATACTGTGCTGGCAAGGACCTACAGTGTGGCCTAGGGTGCGTCCATTAGAGTGGGATTGAAACAGGCCTAGAGAATATTGTTCCCAAGGGGACTCAGGTTAGGGATATGGAGGGGAATGTGGCTCATTTTCCCTCTGAATCCGGCTGGTTTATGTAACCAGCTGAACAGAGTTGGGAAGCTAAACAGGCAGGCATGATTACAATAGGAACTGAGCCTGGGAAGGCCATGTTCATGGGTGGTGAAGTCTGTAAGAGTTGTAGAAATTTGGTTATCTCATCCTGTGAGTGGAGTTCTCAAGAGGCCTCTGAGATTGAGACACTCAGCAGAGATAGAAATCTGCTTGGTCCTAGGAGATAGCACCTGACAAAATTTCAAAGGTCTGATCAGAGCTTAACTCTGAAAATTGGAAATTCCCACTTAGAAATTTGCTCAGCTCCACCCTAGGTGTACATCAATCTAGTCTGTCTGGACTAAACCCCTGTGGACAGTACTTCACATTCTATTCTGATTTATACTGCAGAGAAGGGAAGCTAAGAACTATTTCAAATGGCTTCAGTTCCAGGCTGCTCTAGTTGGCAACCTGGTTATCTGTTTCCTTGTTTTGATTAGCCAAATTAATCAAAACAAGGAAAGAGAATATCCAAATTAATAAAATGAGACAAGAAAACTGAGATATTACCACAGATATCTCTGAAATTCAGAGGATTATTAAGTAGTATTTTGGAAACACATACTCCACTAAATTGGAGAATCTAGAAAATATTGATAAATTACTAGACACATAGGACCTACCATAATTTTTGTATCCTACTAGGAGGATATAAAAAAACCTAAACAGACCAATCTCAAGCAAAACTATTGAAGTAGTAATAGAAAAGCCCAGGACCAGATGAATTCTGAGCTGAATTGTACCAGTGTTTTAAAGAACTCATGTCAATTCTTCTTGAATGATTCCATAAAATAGAAAGATAAAGAAGACCCCCAAATTCACTCTTTGAAGCCATATCACCTGATGCCAAAAATAGGAAAAGATGTTACAAGGAAAGTACAGATTAATATCCCTATTGAACATTGATACCAAAAACCTAATTTAATACAATATTAGCAAACTGTTTTCAGAAACATATTCAGAAGATACTACACCATAATCAAGTGGGTTTCACTGTAGGGATGCAAGTATTGTTCAACATGCGAAAATCAATAAATACAATTTATCAAATAAATAGAATTAAGGACAAAAGTAATATGATAATCTCAATAAATGTATAAAAAGACTAACTAAATGTAGTTATGCATTTATGTTAAGAAATCTGAAGAAACTAGGGATAGAAATAACTTAGCTCAACATTATAAAACTTGTGTATGAGAAACCCAAAGCACATATTGAGATGATTATGTGATTTTGTCCTTAATTATATACATATTTAAAAATATTTTTCTTTATAAATGCTTTTTTTCTATCTATTTATTTATATGCAGTGCTGAGGATCAAACCCAGAGCCTCACATCAGCCAGGCAAGCGTTCTACCACTGAAGCACAATTCCAGCTGCTTAATTAAGTTTTTGTGATGAATTAAATTTATTGATTTGCATAAGTTAAACCATCTTTGAATCATTGGAATAAAATCAACTTTGTCTTGATGTAAAACCTTTTTAATGTGCTGTTGAATGCAATTTATATTATTTGATTAGATTTTATATCAGTTTTTTTTCTACAAGGACATTGGTTTGTAGATTTCCTTCCTGAATATGTCCTGTGGTTTATAAATCAGGGTGATACTAGAATGAATTTGGAAGTGTTGTACCCCTTCTATTTCATGTAATAGTTTGAGGAGTATTGGCAGTAGTACTTAACTTAAAATACTGGTAGAATTTTCAGAGAATTCCTGTCATCATGGCCTTCTCTGTGTTGGAAGTCTTTATGTTACTGTCCTTAATTCAATTACATTACTTGCTTTTGTTCTGTCTGCATTTTTTATATCCTCTAAGTGCAGTTTTTTTGGGGGGAGGGAGGCATACATCTACAAATATATCTATTTTTTCCTACATTTTCCAATTTATTGATTTAAAGATTTTCAAAATATTGCTTAATAATCTTCTGGATTTCCAAGATGTCTAAGTGATATCCCTTTTCTTTCATTTTATAAATTTGGGTCTTGTCTTTCTTTTGGTTAGTTTGATTAAGCATTTATTAGTCTGGATTATCTTTTCAGAAAACTAACCATTCGTTTCATTGATTCTTTGTATCTTCTTTATTCTGTATTGTATTAATTTTGACTCTGATGTTAATTATGTTATCAATTCTACTCATTTTATAATTTGTTTATTCTTGGTTTTCTATATCTTGTGATGCATTATTAGGTTGTTTATTTGGGACATTTATGATTATTTTATGTGGACACACATGGCTATAAACTTTCCTATTAGAATTGTCTTCATAGTGTTCCAGAGATTCTGATATGATCTATTTCTTCTTGGGCTATTCACCCCTTAGAGTTGGCAAGTGCTTGGGATATTAAACCCTTCCTTCTTTTGTATTGCTTACCAAGTGGCTGGCAGGAGTGTTGGGAACAGAAATTGACTGAAATGGCTGTCAGCTTCATTGTTTACCAGCATGAGGTAGGATACAATGGGAAGTACTCTCTATTGGAGTTCTGTCTGGACATATTAGATTGATTACAATTGTAGGGCAGGGTTGATGCAGGAAGTTCCAATGACTGACATCTAGGATCTGTGGAAATTGTTGGCTGTTTTCTACTGCATAGAGATTAGATCAACACATCTCTAGGGGTGGGCACAGGTTGATTTCTGCTGGTTATCTGAACCTCAGGGGCTTCCCAAAATTTCAACACATACTGTGGGCTAACCAATTGCCTTGATTGAAAGAGGAAAGGCAGGTCTTGTACATTTTACCACCCATAAATATCCAAGTCTCCCTGAATGTAGTCAAATCCACCTGTTCAGTTCCCAACACTCTCCAGATGGTCGTGCGAGCACCAGCCATAAAGGGAAAGAGAGTTTCACTCCCCTCTGAATCCCTGACCTGAATTCCCCTGTATGCAATCATCTCTGTTTTAATCACATTCAGGCCACATAGTATGTGCTAGCTGGCACAATGAGACAATATTTGCTATGATCTCCCAGGTTTCCCACAGCATGATCCAGCATGAGCCCCACAAGACTGCTCCCTGCTTCAGCTTTCTGCTCACAAGTTGAGAAACATGGACAACATTTCACATACTGCTCACTGTGCCACCTCTAAATCATCTAAGCTCAGACTGCCTTTCTGTTCTACAGGTGTTCCCATGCCAATTGGTCCACTGTGTTTCTCTCTTGCTCCATTTGTGTTATCCTTCCCTGCTTCAGTGACCTGGTGCTACTGTCACAATCTAAAAAGGAACAAGCATTCTTTATTTTGTTTTATTGATTTTAAAAATTTATATGCGACAGCAGAATGAATTACAATTTTTATTGCACATATAGAGCACAATTTTTCACATCTCTGGTTGTATACAAATATATTCACACCAATTTGTGTCTTCATACATGTACTTTGGATAATAATTCTTTCTTAATATACTAGACATTGGAAGTATATTTACCAAAGAGCACACACACACACACAAAAAAAAAAAAAACAGAGAAATCCTTCAAATACGCATATGTGTCAATATAAATTTAAAATCACAAATATACATTTGAGAAATAGAGATTTTAAACCAGAAAAATTTTGCCTCTCCAATTCAAACTTTATATAACTATACTTTATTTGGAGATTCCCTAACAAACTAAAAGTGGAAATACCATATGTGCTAGCAACATCACTAAAATGTATAAGGAAATGAAATCAGTATATTCAAAAGATCTCTGCACTCCCATTATTGCAGCACTATTCAAAATAGCCAAAATATAGTATCAACCACAGTGCATCAACTGATTCATGGAGGGTGAAAACATGATATATAAGTATAGTTAAACAAGCTCTCGATAAGTCTCAAGGTGGTCCTCCTGATATTGTTGACTCTGGTAGGGCACGGAAGAGAGAATCACCTTCTAAGCTTTGCTGAAATTATGATGTCAGGTCACATAGATCCTTTTCTTCGTGACCAAGACATTAAAAACCCACATTTGTTAATAGCAATAAATATCTATCTATCTATCTATCTTATATGCCACTTGTGTAATATATCAGAAGGATTAGGAATAATTTTCAGATACCCTAGTAAGATGCCCTCACCCGTTATGCTATAAATCAAAGTTGGTAGGACAAGAACAGTCATCTTCTAGAGCTACATGACCTGCCATACCTAGAACTGTATTGGGCCCTAGTTAAGGGTGTAGAATTCTAACATTCATATTCATGGAACAGGTATTGAACATGAAGATTAACAAGAGCCTATTTATCCTTCCAGAAAAGGAGCTCATAATTTCCCCAGGGAACAAGCTGTCTGAGCATTTCCAATATAGAGATGGACACAGATATGATACAGTCTGCAGAGGCCTTCTGTGGATTCTGAGCCAATTGATGGGACAAAGCTGACATGAAAGTATAGGGAGTGAAGTTTCCTAAAACACCTAAACAAGTTAATTTCTTTCAACTAATATAAAAGTAGAAGGTGCTTTGGATAGATTAATATAGAGCATTCTGCTATTTTCTCACTTGTGGGTTTGCAGTTTATCTTTAGGAATTTTGAAAAATTACTTAAAATATTTGAATTCTAAATAATGGTATAGTTATGCATAATAAGTAAATATAGGTATCTTAGCTACTAATTTAAAAAATGTACCTCCTTTATTTTCCTGTTGAGTTCCAAACCCAATATTGACTTTCACTTTTGAAATTCTTGGAAACTTTATATTGGTTTTGTACAGTAAGAGATAAGCAACAGATCTCCTTGGTTGTAAAGCACCCCCTGCTGGACAGCCAGAGAAACAAAGCCTTTCAGCTTTCAATGATTATTGAAACATCTTTAATGAGCAAACATAAACTTAGTTTCTCACCTTCCCTAAATCCTGGGCTGTCTCAGCTGTATTTGAGTGCCAATTCTACACACTTCAGAAGTCAGCTACATCATAATTCTATGTAACTGGAATGTAAATGACCCCTGGATTTAGTGTCAGACAATTTGAGTCAGTGTTTCATCTTTGCTCCATCCTGTCTGACTCTGAGATTCATGATTCTGAGGCTTCGTGTCTTGGGATTTTGGACAGCTATTAACTATCCTGAGTTTGATTTCTATTTTCAAGAAAGTGAGCATAATATTATCTAGAGGTTTTGTGAAGCCCAGCTAAAGAAATGTATATGAAAGCATTTGTACACTTTAAAATGCAACTGGGATGTGACAGTTGCATCACTTCTCCTTTCATTACCAATGGAGAAATCAGCATATTCAAAAGACTTGGAAGGTGGCACTCACTCTCACTAAATGAAATGAATTGTGAAGGACACAGCTGCCACATGGAACAGAGAACCTGAAGTGAGGACCAGAAAGGAAAAGTGAATATTACAATACATCAGCTAAAGGACACATATGTATCCATGTGCACATATTTTCTTCTTTTATTGCAATCCTGTACCAACCCCTAATTTTCCAAAAACTAAGCCAGAACAAAACATAAGACACAGAGCATCAAACTATCAGTATGTAAACTACCAAAAGCTGCCTTTAAAACATGGTGTATTATTTCAAAATAGTTAATAGATACCATTGTATTCTTAATATTGTTGGGGAAATGGTGATACAAATATTAAAAACAAATAAATTCATATCTCTGTGTAAATTGCATGGCATGAATGAAAGAACAAAGAAAAGAAATTAATAAAAGAATTAAAATTAAGAAAAGAAATTAATAAAAATTATGTAAAAGTATAAAAAAAGAACTAAGGTGATAGAAATCTGGCTAAAGTATAAATAAAAATGATTTAAAATTTTACTGATGACAGAGTTTCCAAATATTGGTTAAAAATTAAAAAAAATCACCTTAGAATTTGTATAAGACCCCTCAAAGTAAAATTAAAGACAAATGGAATTTTGAGAAAATATATGAGAAGGAAATGCTTCTTAAAAGGGGTAAAGGAGTCTTATACTCAATAGGTTGACTATGGAATCTAACAAAAGTTATTTAATATGGATAAATGGTTCACACACATAATTTAATTATCATGAATTTTATATATGGAATAACAGAGCTTTAATATATATAAAACAATACCAGATTGTATATGAAGAGCAATAGGAAAATTACATTGTAGTTGGAAACTTAACCCTACATATCTCAATCTTTGACAGAGAAAGTAGACAAAAATGACCTATACATATGAAGGGTTTAAAATGAATATGTGACATACTATATACACATCTAACTTCATACAAGATGCATGTCCCTAAATCTGAAATTGTTCCAAAATCTGAAACTCTTTGAGGGGCAGGTATAATACTACAAATGGAAATTTCCACGCAATATAATTTTGTTTTATCCATGAAATTATTAAGATGTTGTACATTGATATTGTATAAATTACATTCATGCAAAGATTATATGAACTTGTATCACATCCCCCAAATATCACAGTATATGTATGCAAACAGACCAACATCTAAAAAAGTCGAAAGTCTGAAACACTTCTAGTCTCAGGTATTTCTAATAAGGGATATTCAGTCTCTACTATCAAAAGAGATCACTTAGTTTCTTCTTTAGGTATCTCTGGAATATTTACAAAACTTGGTACTATGCTAAGCCAAGAAGAGAAATACAGTATATCCATAAAATTAAAACTTAGCTGGACAGGTGTGCTTATAATAGGTTGTCCACTTAAAGACAGAGGCAGGGAGAGCACCTAGTGAAGACAGAGACAGGAAGAGTTCTACATGAAGACAGAGAATTTGAGTGATACAGTTCCATGCCAAAGAGACCAAGAGTTGCTAGCAATCACTGGGAGTGACATGGAGGCAAGGAAGGATCCCTACAGTTTTAGAGGGAACATAACCCTACCTTCACTTTATTTGGACTTCTAGTTCCAGAAGTTCAAGACAATGAATTTCTGTTGCTCTAAATTTAAAACAAACAAAAATAAGAATGAAAGAAAAAGAAAAAAAAAATGAGCATATCCCCCCAAATAGAAAACAAACCACAAATAACATAACCAAGAAGCATTTTAAAACCATAAATTCTGAAAATTAATTAACAAAAGGATAAACAAGCATAACATATAAACTTAAGCCATTAGAAATCAACTTTTTTCCCATGATTACCCATGGGCCAATAAGGATATGAAATTGCTATAACATGTCACTATACTAGATGTAGATAGTAGAACCAAGATGTCTTTGGCTCAAGTATCAGGCCTTAATGAAGCTGTCACTTTGCACAGGAAACATAAATTCCTTGCTTGCTCCATGCTGGAATGTATTCTAACAAGTCTATGGTGGACATAAAATAAGGACACACTGAGCTGGCCACCATGGCCCTCACCAATGATCATAACTATCCAGGAGGCTGAGGTAGGATTGCAATTCTAGGCCAGTGTAGGCAACTTAGCAAGTTCCTATCTCAAAATAAAACTTAAAGAGGGCTGAAAATGTTGCTCACAGATAGACAGCTTGCCTAGGATTCTCAAAGCCCCGAGTTCGATCCTCATTGCCTCAAAGGAAAAAAATAAAGAAATTAGGACAAATATTAGCAGGAATTCTGTAAAACTGAAGTTCCACACATAAATCAAAGGATTAGTAGGTTTAAACTAATAATTGGATGTATTCCTCACCAACTTGCAGGAAAAGTTCTGTACATTAGTCAATGAGAAGTACTGGTGAAGAAGAGGGAGGTGTTCCATGTTGCCAACAGCAAGTGTCAGCCCTGCAGCTTGCATGACAGCACCCCTTCCTCCCTCCCTGTGAGGGCTTATTTCAACCAGCAGGGCTTCCTCTCCTTATCTTGGGACACTCTCCCAGAACCTGGGCTCTCGGGCCCCCTGATGCTTACTTACTGCTTCCTGGTAGCAGCATCACCCCTTCCTCTTTCGTTTTACTGTCTGGGCTTTGGGGAGCCAGCTCTTGGGAGGCAGCCGCCGGCGCCCCAGCCCTGAAGCCGGATCCCGGTATGGCGAAGCCTCTTCCACACCACTTCCTCCCCACCCGCAGCACTGAGCTGGGCGGCCCGCACCTTCCCAGGCGCCTCCTATGGTGAGTGGCTGACCCCAAGACAGCAGATTCACTGGGGACCTCTGGGTCCTGTGAAGGTCTCTGTGGTGGCTGTGGGCGTGGTCCAGGATCTGCACAGACCACGTCCCCAGAACTCTGGGGGATGGGGAGCCTCGAAACCCCCCACTGGACTTGGCTTGTGGGTAAAACCCCAAGCGAATACGTTGGGAGGCTGTCTGGGGAGTCAGAGGGAGACATGGCTCTGACGAAGTGTTAGGCTGATTCCTTGAAAAAAAGTAAGGGTCTTTGTGTTTATTCACTTGTACCTGTTGCTGAGGAGCATTTGACCCTCTTTTAAGGGGAGGTGGGCCAGTCTCATTTCCCCACTCAGAATTTCTATGCTCTTAATTTTAAGGGGTCATATTTTTCATGGTGGTCCCAGACTGCAGGAAGGAGGCAGCCTGGAAAGGAGCCAGGGGTATTTGGGGAAAGCTCTTCAGGAATTCAACAGCACAGCAGAAAATGATTGGCATCATATTAAGAGGAAGCTGTTTCTTTGGACCTGTTTGAAAAATCCAGCTGACTCCTCTCAATGTTTGAGTCAAGACGTGTTAACTGCCCTGCCTCTGAGCACACACAACTTGGGCAAATTTGTTTGGCAGGAAAGTTGGTTTATATTGTGATTTTTTAAAAAATAGCAAGCATGCTGCTCAAGTGAGATGATGGGAGTTTTTGTTAACCAGAGTCATAGTCCAGAGGCATGATGAAATGGGGGTGGGGAGGGGAGGAGTTAGCAATCAGTTCTGTCCCTTGTCTCAAAATCAAATGAAAGAGTAATGGTGAAAAGCGGAAATGAGGTTTAATCAGTATAGGTATATTGGGAAGTAGACCAGTGTTTCCAGACCCTGTATTTGGGGGCATTGATATGAACTTCTAGATTATTAAGACAAGGGGAACTACATAGAAGTATCCATAGTTAGGCAGCTTTTGTCAAACTATGGCATGAGTGATCATTCTCACAGTTGGTGTGGTTAGGAAACTGGTGGAGATAAGAAAGCTGGCATTTCCTAGTTGTATGTGTATGTGTGTTTTGCATGGTGTGTGCAGGGGTAGTTTCCACTCATCACAAGGGGGTTTATTGGTCAGGTCTGTCATTTCCAGAATCCAAGGTGACTGAGAGTAAAGGAGACAGATGTAACATGGATCCAGAGATTCCAAGATTTTAATCCTTCTTTTACTTGTCAACTGGATATTCGTAGGCTCAAGTGGAGAGTCTTAAGTCCTTATTATATGTGCAGAACCTGGCAGTTTCATTTGAAAATGGCTATGAAATACAAACTGACGATTCAGAATGGATTTTCAGAAAATGATGTGGTGGAGCAGTTGATTATAGTGAGTTTTTGCAGGTTGGTTAAGGTAAAATCCTTATGTGTCTCCAAGTGTGTGAAGATGAATGGAATTGATATTGAATGGACATAAATTTACTGAGCTTAGGAGTTCCTAAAGGCGTAGGAGAATTTTGTTCACATACATATTTTAAAGGCATTGACTAATATATTGGGTCTTTTTTAATTCACAGGAAATGAAGTTTAACTCCAAGTTTGGGTGGTTTGTTAAAGAATTATTGAATTTCCTTTTGTAATTATTCTGTGAGTGGTTAAGTTTTAATAATTAACTTTAAAAATTAACCAGCCTTTTACAATACATATAAAAATAATGCTAAAAATGTTCAAATATATGACCAAAAAATTAAGTTGTAAATATATCAGCTTGTTGTGTATCTATAATAGTACCTTGTTTTATTTTCTTACCTAATAATGGAAATGTAATTGCTGATTATTTTTTCAGAAATGTATAGAGATTCATAGTAACAAATGTATATTGGGCATCTTTATTCCAGGTCCTGGGTATTATACAGGAATTCTCTTAGGAAACACATTCTTTTTGAAACAAGGTGTATTAAATTACACAAGCGTGCAAAATCTGTTTCTGCATTTATTGTCATTAAGCATCCTTGAAGCATTTGAAGTGAGCATAAATATGATGTTTACAAAATCATACACAACCTAGAGTAGAAAGCTGCCATGAGGGAGCACGTTACAATGGACATGGGCTGACCCAAGGTCCCTCTGCACTTAATAATTATGTTACACCAAGGAGGCCATAATGAATACAGAATGGTCTGTCACACAGTTTAGTGACAATAAAGGGGATAACATTGTGTCTCTTCAGAGAAGCTTTATCTGGCGTTTACTTTTGAGGGCTGTGTCTTTCATGTGTGTCACACAATGATGCAGAGGAGACTGAGGATTGGCAATGGAAGAGCCCTCTCAGTGTTTCCATAATGCATGCAACAGTGTACGTTCTAAGTGTACTTCTTGAAATGGCTTGTCGTAGTTGTAAATATCATAGTTGTAATTTTGCTTGCTTTAAGTATTGTTTCTGAAGTCCTAGGCCAGAGGTCCAATGTGGTGGAGTCCCAGAAACTTAGGTCCAGCCACTAGTCTGTAAAAACTGGCAGAAAAAGTAATGTCAAAAAGCAGTAAAGGAATTTTAATCAATATAACTATACTGGAAAACAAAGGGGACCAGAGTTACCAGTTCTTTGTTTTGTGGTACTGATGTGATATTGTTTAAACAAGGGGGACCAGAAATAGGCATAGTGAAGCAGAGTAGGGAGGACAAGATCATTAAAGGAGAGAAAGTCAAGGAATGGAAATGACAAAGATCTTTCATATGGATTCTGAAGTTGCTGTTGCCTCCAACATATTAAACTTTAAAATTGTGGTCTTGCCCTTACATGCAGTCTGCCTGCTTCAACCTCCAGACTATGGCCAGTACTTTTTTAATGGCTGATGCTGCTTCATTTTCCCCTCCTCTCCCACATCTCTAGTTACATGTAGATCAGGCTCTTCCTATTATGTCCTGTGTTCCTTATCCTCTTTTATGTAATTCTCTTCAATTCAGAAAACTAAAGTTTATTAATTCTCTTCAATTCAGTAAACTCTACTAATTCTCTTCCACTGTCATTATTTAAACTGTAGCTAAACTCAACTATTGAATGCTTAATGTTTTTTCCCCTGTACTGGGGTCAAACTCATGGTCTCAAACATGCACTCTACCACCATGCAACACTTCCACAGTCCCTTATTTTCCTTATAAGAGACAGTCTCACTGTACTACCAGTGCTACCTGGAATTCATGATGATCATGCCTCAGCCTAATCATATAGCTAGGACTGTAGGTATGGACAACCACTTATGGCTTGAATTCTTAATTTTGACTTATTTTTTCAGTTTTTGTTTTCAAGTCTTGATCTGCTTAACTATTGGTTTAATTAACTTAATCATTTTTATACTTAATTTGATATCTTCCTAGAATTTAAATGTTTTCCTAGTAATGAAATCTGTTGCATTGTAAACAATATTGTAGATTACCTTCTTACTTGACTGAAAGTACATAATAACCAGATATGTGAAGTCTAGACTCTAAATACAGAGAATTCTCCTGTCTCTGTCTGCTTGTCTAAGCCCTTTTTGGTAACAACACTATGAACACTTCCAACATTAAAAAAAGTACAGGGGATATTATGATGCTCATGTAGGCTGTCCCAGAACTGAAGCTGTATCATAATATGCTTTTTGAAGTCAGGAGCAGTCCTTACCTTTTTTTTTTTTTTTTAAGTACTGGGAATTGAACCCAAGGGTTCTGTACCACTGAGATACATTTATATTTCTTTTGAGACAGGGTCTTGCTAAGTTGCCCAGGTTGACCTCTGAGATTGCAATCCTCCTGCCTCAGCCTTCAGATTCACTGGGCTTACAGATGTGTATGTGCCAATGTACCTGGCTCACTTGTCTTTTTTCTCCTTTATGAGTTGTAGGTAATTTTCATACTCAACTATTTGCTTATTGGAATTTATCTGACATCTAATTTGAGTACAAGCATTTAAAGTTTCATCTGTCTCTCATTTTAGGTT